>NC_056740.1:369364825-369437325 GCF_019279795.1 Protopterus annectens
CTCACTGTAGTGTGATCTCAGAGTTTGTATATATAAGTGGGGGGACGCGGAGGCTCAACCCCCCCACATGGGGGTGCAGGGGGGCTTGCCCCCCTGCAAAAAGTGTTTTTCAGTGTTGAGCAGATGTGAGCATTTCAGTAAAGTCAACATTTTCGACATTCGACTTTACTGAAATGCTTAGTTCGACATTGTTTGTGTTCAATGTTCTGATTTCCGAACATGTTGTTCACACATCTTAACACTCAAACACAGTGGATTTGGCTATGTGATAGTAAACCATTACAGAAATACACATTTTACTTGCAGTTTTAAATAATTATAACAACTTTCTCTATCTGTCAGGCCATAAGCCATTAAATGCCATGCATCTATGACAGTTATTTTATCATCAGTCGATGTATCAGAGGACACCATAGAGTAGCTTCTTTATCATTAAGTTAAATATCAACAGCTTGAAGAGAGACCTGGGTGCAGGGAGCAGACAAAGCAAATCTCTTAGCAGAAGCCTGATATCACTGGTACATAATCTGCAATTGTTATGTGGACATTTGTACCCACTATGTGTACATTAGTTTGCCATAGAAAGGATAAGGTAAAAGGCATTGCATTAGTTTAAACAAGATAGTACCAGTGCATTAATCAACATTACTAAGTGCGGTGATGTAACAGGGTTGCAGTTCTCCATAATATTTTTGAGACAGGAAAAGAAGATGTATTGACAATGGCAGACATTTGGTAATTGAGTGTGAATCTCTAATTAAATGTCAAACCTGGATGACACACTAGTGAAACAGATTCCTTTAATAAGTGTGAAGTAGAGAAATATGAAATGGATGGACAGTGAAAATGCATGGTTATCACCTCAGTCATTGCTGGACTGAGCTTCAGGTGTCCTTCTGACATTCATTTAATCACTGACCAAGGCATTGCTCAAAACTAGAAAAGATGGTCTTTGTCTGGCATCCACTTTTCTTCTACTGAACTTGGTCCCACTATAGTATGTTTGCTGCAGCCTTGCACTGTGGTGGACATGCATTTAATACTTCTCAACTGTCCAGATTTTTGGCTGACATTTTTGGGCTGTTCCTCACAAAATGTGTGGTTTTCTGTCAAATCACTAGGATGATTAGATGACTGAAGTCACTAAATAATTACATAGATTTGAGTTTCAGACTTGATATCCTTCAGAAAATGCATGTTGAAACAAACCCTATTAGTCTAGCAACTTTCTTTCTTAATTTTTGGGCCTTTGTCCCCCCACTTTCTCTGGCTTTGTCCAGATTTCTTGCACTAAGATGTTGACAGGTATGATACATATACTCATCTCAACATCCTACTTACGTCACACAGAATGGCACAACGTTCCCTGGGCTTTGTGCTGTTTCCAACTTTTCCTTTCTACTGTCCTTGGCTCAATGAATACAGATATAGGTGAGGGAGGTTGCTTTTACTGGTACAGGTACAGGCATATGATTCCAGACCCCGAGTAATGTCAGGAAGATGTGGGACTGCCTTCCCTAACTATGTAATCACTTCAGCAGAAACTTTCCTGTTTACATTTCTGCATAGTGTCAGCATTGTCAAGAACATGGGTCCATGGTAAAGAAGGATGCAGTCCTGTGTGTGACTCCGGTGACCTGTATGTGAGTAGTTGGTAAGAGTCTTGTATAATTTGCTGCGTGGCTAACTAAGAGATGGTGGCTAGTCTAATTTAAAAGGATGCAGTCCTGTGTGTGACTCCGGTGACCTGTATGTGAGTAGTTGGTAAAAGTCTTGTATAATTTGTTGTGTGGCTAACTAAGAGATGGTGGCTAAACTAATTTAAAAGGATGCAGTCCTGTGTGTGACTCCGGTGACCTGTATGTGAGTAGTTGGTAAGAGTCTGGTATAATTTGCTGCGTGGCTAACTAAGAGATGGTGGCTAGACTAATTTAAAAGGATGCAGTCCTGTGTGTGACTCCGGTGACCTGTGTGTGAGTAGTTGGTAAGAGTCTGGTATAATTTGCTGCGTGGCTAACTAAGAGATGGTGGCTAGACTAATTTAAAAGGATGCAGTCCTGTGTGTGACTCCGGTGACCTGTATGTGAGTAGTTGGTAAGAGTCTGGTATAATTTGCTGTGTGGCTAACTAAGAGATGGTGGCTAGTATAATTTAAAAGGATGCAGTCCTGTGTGTGACTCCGGTGACCTGTATGTGAGTAGTTGGTAAGAGTCTGGTATAATTTGCTGCGTGGCTAACTAAGAGATGGTGGCTAGTCTAATTTAAAAGGATGCAGTCCTGTGTGTGACTCCGGTGACCTGTGTGTGAGTAGTTGGTAAGAGTCTGGTATAATTTGCTGCGTGGCTAACTAAGAGATGGTGGCTAGTCTAATTTAAAAGGATGCAGTCCTGTGTGTGACTCTGGTGACCTGTATGTGAGTAGTTGGTAAGAGTCTGGTATAATTTGTTGCGTGGCTAACTAAGAGATGGTGGCTAGTATAATTTAAAAGGATGCAGTCCTGTGTGTGACTCCGGTGACCTGTATGTGAGTAGTTGGTAAGAGTCTGGTATAATTTGCTGTGTGGCTAACTAAGAGATGGTGGCTAGTATAATTTAAAAGGATGCAGTCCTGTGTGTGACTCCGGTGACCTGTATGTGAGTAGTTGGTAAGAGTCTGGTATAATTTGCTGCGTGGCTAACTAAGAGATGGTGGCTAGTCTAATTTAAAAGGATGCAGTCCTGTGTGTGACTCCGGTGACCTGTATGTGAGTAGTTGGTAAGAGTCTGGTATAATTTGTTGCGTGGCTAACTAAGAGATGGTGGCTAGACTAATTTAAAAGGATGCAGTCCTGTGTGTGACTCCGGTGACCTGTATGTGAGTAGTTGGTAAGAGTCTGGTATAATTTGTTGCGTGGCTAACTAAGAGATGGTGGCTAGACTAATTTAAAAGGATGCAGTCCTGTGTGTGACTCCGGTGACCTGTATGTGAGTAGTTGGTAAGAGTCTGGTATAATTTGCTGCGTGGCTAACTAAGAGATGGTGGCTAGTCTAATTTAAAAGGATGCAGTCCTGTGTGTGACTCCGGTGACCTGTATGTGAGTAGTTGGTAAGAGTCTGGTATAATTTGTTGCGTGGCTAACTAAGAGATGGTGGCTAGTATAATTTAAAAGGATGCAGTCCTGTGTGTGACTCCGGTGACCTGTATGTGAGTAGTTGGTAAGAGTCTGGTATAATTTGCTGCGTGGCTAACTAAGAGATGCTGGCTAGACTAATTTAAAAGGATGCAGTCCTGTGTGTGACTCCGGTGACCTGTATGTGAGTAGTTGGTAAGAGTCTGGTATAATTTGTTGCGTGGCTAACTAAGAGATGCTGGCTAGACTAATTTAAAAGGATGCAGTCCTGTGTGTGACTCCGGTGACCTGTATGTGAGTAGTTGGTAAGAGTCTGGTATAATTTGCTGCGTGGCTAACTAAGAGATGGTGGCTAGACTAATTTAAAAGGATGCAGTCCTGTGTGTGACTCCGGTGACCTGTATGTGAGTAGTTGGTAAGAGTCTGGTATAATTTGCGTGGCTAACTAAGAGATGGTGGCTAGTCTAATTTCAAAGGATGCAGTCCTGTGTGTGACTCCGGTGACCTGTATGTGAGTAGTTGGTAAGAGTCTGGTATAATTTGTTGCGTGGCTAACTAAGAGATGGTGGCTAGTCTAATTTAAAAGGATGCAGTCCTGTGTGTGACTCCGGTGACCTGTATGTGAGTAGTTGGTAAGAGTCTGGTATAATTTGCTGCGTGGCTAACTAAGAGATGCTGGCTAGACTAATTTAAAAGGATGCAGTCCTGTGTGTGACTCCGGTGACCTGTATGTGAGTAGTTGGTAAGAGTCTGGTATAATTTGCTGCGTGGCTAACTAAGAGATGGTAGCTAGACTAATTTAAAAGGATGCAGTCCTGTGTGTGACTCCGGTGACCTGTATGTGAGTAGTTGGTAAGAGTCTGGTATAATTTGCTGTGTGGCTAACTAAGAGATGGTGGCTAGTCTAATTTAAAAGGATGCAGTCCTGTGTGTGACTCCGGTGACCTGTATGTGAGCAGTTGGTAAGAGTCTGGTATAATTTGCTGCGTGGCTAACTAAGAGATGCTGGCTAGACTAATTTAAAAGGATGCAGTCCTGTGCGTGACTCCGGTGACCTGTATGTGAGTAGTTGGTAAGAGTCTGGTATAATTTGTTGCGTGGCTAACTAAGAGATGGTGGCTAGACTAATTTAAAAGGATGCAGTCCTGTGTGTGACTCCGGTGACCTGTATGTGAGTAGTTGGTAAGAGTCTGGTATAATTTGCTGCGTGGCTAACTAAGAGATGCTGGCTAGACTAATTTAAAAGGATGCAGTCCTGTGTGTGACTCCGGTGACCTGTATGTGAGTAGTTGGTAAGAATCTGGTATAATTTGCTGCGTGGCTAACTAAGAGATGCTGGCTAGACTAATTTAAAAGGATGCAGTCCTGTGTGTGACTCCGGTGACCTGTATGTGAGTAGTTGGTAAGAGTCTGGTATAATTTGCTGTGTGGCTAACTAAGAGATGGTGGCTAGTATAATTTAAAAGGATGCAGTCCTGTGTGTGACTCCGGTGACCTGTATGTGAGTAGTTGGTAAGAGTCTGGTATAATTTGTTGCGTGGCTAACTAAGAGATGGTGGCTAAACTAATTTAAAAGGATGCAGTCCTGTGTGTGACTCCAGTGACCTGTATGTGAGTAGTTGGTAAGAGTCTGGTATAATTTGCTGCGTGGCTAACTAAGAGATGGTGGCTAGACTAATTTAAAAGGATGCAGTCCTGTGTGTGACTCCGGTGACCTGTGTGTGAGTAGTTGGTAAGAGTCTGGTATAATTTGCTGCGTGGCTAACTAAGAGATGGTGGCTAGTCTAATTTAAAAGGATGCAGTCCTGTGTGTGACTCCGGTGACCTGTATGTGAGTAGTTGGTAAGAGTCTGGTATAATTTGCTGCGTGGCTAACTAAGAGATGGTGGCTAGACTAATTTAAAAGGATGCAGTCCTGTGTGTGACTCCAGTGACCTGTATGTGAGTAGTTGGTAAGAGTCTGGTATAATTTGTTGCGTGGCTAACTAAGAGATGGTGGCTAGTCTAATTTAAAAGGATGCAGTCCTGTGTGTGACTCCGGTGACCTGTATGTGAGTAGTTGGTAAGAGTCTGGTATAATTTGTTGCGTGGCTAACTAAGAGATGGTGGCTAGTATAATTTAAAAGGATGCAGTCCTGTGTGTGACTCCGGTGACCTGTATGTGAGTAGTTGGTAAGAGTCTGGTATAATTTGTTGCGTGGCTAACTAAGAGATGGTGGCTAGACTAATTTAAAAGGATGCAGTCCTGTGTGTGACTCCGTGACCTGTATGTGAGTAGTTGGTAAGAGTCTGGTATAATTTGTTGCGTGGCTAACTAAGAGATGGTGGCTAGACTAATTTAAAAGGATGCAGTCCTGTGTGTGACTCCGGTGACCTGTATGTGAGTAGTTGGTAAGAGTCTGGTATAATTTGTTGCGTGGCTAACTAAGAGATGGTGGCTAGTCTAATTTAAAAGGATGCAGTCCTGTGTGTGACTCCGGTGACCTGTATGTGAGTAGTTGGTAAGAGTCTGGTATAATTTGCTGCGTGGCTAACTAAGAGATGCTGGCTAGACTAATTTAAAAGGATGCAGTCCTGTGTGTGACTCCGGTGACCTGTATGTGAGTAGTTGGTAAGAGTCTGGTATAATTTGTTGCGTGGCTAACTAAGAGATGCTGGCTAGTATAATTTAAAAGGATGCAGTCCTGTGTGTGACTCCGGTGACCTGTATGTGAGTAGTTGGTAAGAGTCTGGTATAATTTGCTGCGTGGCTAACTAAGAGATGGTGGCTAGACTAATTTAAAAGGATGCAGTCCTGTGTGTGACTCCGGTGACCTGTATGTGAGTAGTTGGTAAGAGTCTGGTATAATTTGCTGCGTGGCTAACTAAGAGATGGTGGCTAGTCTAATTTAAAAGGATGCAGTCCTGTGTGTGACTCTGGTGACCTGTATGTGAGCAGTTGGTAAGAGTCTGGTATAATTTGCTGCGTGGCTAACTAAGAGATGCTGGCTAGACTAATTTAAAAGGATGCAGTCCTGTGTGTGACTCCGGTGACCTGTATGTGAGTAGTTGGTAAGAGTCTGGTATAATTTGTTGCGTGGCTAACTAAGAGATGGTGGCTAGACTAATTTAAAAGGATGCAGTCCTGTGTGTGACTCCAGTGACCTGTATGTGAGTAGTTGGTAAGAGTGTGGTATAATTTGCTGTGTGGCTAACTAAGAGATGGTGGCTAGTATAATTTAAAAGGATGCAGTCCTGTGTGTGACTCCGGTGACCTGTATGTGAGCAGTTGGTAAGAGTCTGGTATAATTTGTTGCGTGGCTAACTAAGAGATGGTGGCTAGACTAATTTAAAAGGATGCAGTCCTGTGTGTGACTCCGGTGACCTGTATGTGAGTAGTTGGTAAGAGTCTGGTATAATTTGCTGCGTGGCTAACTAAGAGATGGTGGCTAGACTAATTTAAAAGGATGCAGTCCTGTGTGTGACTCCGGTGACCTGTATGTGAGTAGTTGGTAAGAGTCTGGTATAATTTGCTGCGTGGCTAACTAAGAGATGGTGGCTAGTCTAATTTGAAAGGATGCAGTCCTGTGTGTGACTCCGGTGACCTGTATGTGAGTAGTTGGTAAGAGATGGTGGCTAGTCTAATTTAAAAGGATGCAGTCCTGTGTGTGACTCCGGTGACCTGTATGTGAGTAGTTGGTAAGAGTCTGATATAATTTGTTGCGTGTCTAACTAAGAGATGGTGGCTAGACTAATTTAAAAGGATGCAGTCCTGTGTGTGACTCCGGTGACCTGTATGTGAGTAGTTGGTAAGAGTCTGGTATAATTTGCTGCGTGGCTAACTAAGAGATGGTGGCTAGTCTAATTTAAAAGGATGCAGTCCTGTGTGTGACTCCGGTGACCTGTATGTGAGTAGTTGGTAAGAGTCTTGTATAATTTGCTGCGTGGCTAACTAAGAGATGGTGGCTAGTCTAATTTAAAAGGATGCAGTCCTGTGTGTGACTCCGGTGACCTGTATGTGAGTAGTTGGTAAGAGCCTGGTATAATTTGCTGCGTGGATAACTAAGAGATGGTGGCTAGTCTAATTTAAAAGGAGAATGGTGACATGACTCGGACGTGGAGTGAGTCTTGGGAAAGCCTGGGAGAAGATGATTTTGGAATGAAGGCATTCCCGGGCAGTATATATCAGAAGCAGGCAGCAGGAACATCTGCATGCAAGGTGAGTGCAAAGACCACCATTTGTGATACAGCATGCCTGCACACACAGGTTGACAGTGGCATGGACATTAGAATCATGGAAGAAAATGTCCGCAGCTTTATATGATGACCAAATGAAAAGTAGCTCGCTCTTCCTGATGTTTGGAAAATTAAATATGGTGACTGATAAGGGTATTCCTCCTTTCAATAGGAAACACTCTCTATAGAATGATGTGGGATACTTTGTTTCTCAGTAGGATGATGTGGCGTACTCTTTCTCTCTCTATAGGGTTATGTGGGGTATGCTGTCTCTCTATAGGATGATGTGGGGTACTCTGTCTCTCTATAGGATGATGTGGGGTACACTTTCAGGTAGGCCAGGGGAGTGGAGGCATCAGAACAGGTCTAAGAGAGTTAGATGGGTAGGTGGTCAGGATGGTGAGGAGAAAACAGCAATTATTATAACTTCACTCCCAAAAATGTCATTAAAATTCTATAAAAATCAATATTCAGAAAGTGGCTAGCACAATTCCATCATAAAGAACAGTATCTTAAAAATATGATATAAGCATTTTAAGAAACAAAGTCAGGATTACATTAACAGTTACAAACACAGTATTACAAACTATCTAGTTTTAGCTTTAGACTGAATTGTCAGTGTAAACACATTCTTTGTTTACTGGAGTAGAACACGGATATCAGAAATGACCATTTGCAGTCTCTCTCCCAGGTTGCATGGTACAAGAAGAAATAGAAATAGTTTGCTATGATAAATGTAAAGATACAAGAAAATGAGAGCTATAATTTTATACATCTTGGACAAAATATTTGTTTTCATTTTGGCATATAGTTTTGTCTCAGTTATATAGCACCAAACATTCTGCACAGATAAATGCTTGCTAAGCCTTGTTTCTTCCTACTCTAATGCTGTTTAGATTATGTAAGTCATAATAGCTTGTAGATAATAAATGAAATATGTAACTACCCATTTGTTCATTATCCTCTTCTGGGTTCTGGGTACAGCCAAACACATCCTACAAATAACAAGCTGCAAGCATATTAGAGCCATTAATTTAATAGCTAGTGATGCAGTTATTGAAGTTGATATTTTTATATTATTATTCTTTGGCATTTTGTTTTTGTAACATGGAATGGGGGCTGTATTACTTGTAGAGATAATATGATTCACATATCTATTTTGCAGACTTAATTGTTGATAAATCTACTAGACAGGAGCATTAGTCCACAGTCATAGACAGAGAGTTCCATATGCAACACTGGTGACCCATATTCAATGAACGACATACCAGATGACCAGTGGGGGGATTGTGGTGAGTGATGTGAGGAGGCAAGGACTGAGTAGTCTTCACTGGCTGTCATTCTCCTTGTGGGGAGGGGGTTGCAAAGTTGATTTTTGACTGGCTATATCTCCTGCTGCAAGCTAGGAGCTCAAGATCATACAGGAAAACATGATGGAATGCTGGCAGCCAATCCTGATTGGGTGTGTACATGGCAGTACAAATACATGAACTGCACTGATGTCCCTGCATGTATGAGTAGTGGATGGGCTTAAGTGTGTGTCACAGAGGAAGTCTTCTCTCCCATTATGATGGTTCTGTACTACCATGCTCCTGTTTCCTTTCCACCTTGCTGTGTAGGCTGAGATAGAGCACCAAAGTACTATGTGGAAAAAACTAGAATATTCTTATTGGGCTACACCTTTTGTCTTACTAACATTTCCCAGTTGTGAGACTATGCTAAAACAATACTTCTGGGGCCTTTTTATCTGCAAACAGATAAGTAAGTTGTGCAAATGTTGCTGCTCATACCTCTCAACCTCTAGGAGCAAGAAATCTGGACAAAGCCATAAATAATGGGGGGTGGGGGGGACAAAGGCCCAAAAATAGGGACACTTTTTCAATATTGCTCTTACAAACTTATAAAGATGATAGAATAAAAGAGTTTTGCATTAGCATGAATTTTCTGAAGGGTATGAAGTCTGAGACTCAAATGTCTGTCATTATTTTATGACTTCAGCCGGAAAACCACAATTTTATGAGAAACAGACCAAAACATGAGGCAAAAATCTGGACATGCTGTGAAAATCTGTACATTTGAGAGTTATGCTGCTGCTGTCTCACTGCTGAGAAGTTCATAACCACTGGATCTTCTTGACCTGGTCATTCTGTTATACCTCTAGATTTGTTTCTTGACATCTTCTAACCAGTTAATAAGAGAGTTTGCATGCATTGTGGGTTTTCCTGAAATGTTAACATTGTCAATTGGCATTGCAGTATTGTTCCAAGTGTGTTTCACAAATTTCTTAAAGAATGAATTCTGCACACCACATATATATTTATTCACACTCCGGCAAATTCAATACAGATCCATTTTCATTATTTATAATGTTGCTAATACCATTACGCTGTACATTGGTTTTAGCATATTTTTTATTTCCCTGTCCCTTCCTTTAAAGGGCAAGTGTCCTCCCTGTACAGATTTTGTTATACTTTGTGTTTTTAGTGTGAATGACTTTGTAGATTTATTTTGGAAATGAAGCATAATTACCATGCCTATAAACTGGCATCCTTCTTTTTCAAATCCTGTGCCTTTTTCCAGTCATCCTGTTGTGTCCACTCAGTTGCAGGTTTTTTTATTATATTATGTTATTCACACACACACACACACACACACACACACACACACACACACACACACACACACGCATGCATTATGCAGACACACTTGTGCGTGCACATCCACACAAACTCTTTCATGCTAGCTGTATCACAGATATAAACAGCTATAAAATTATTTCATTGTTTTATTCTCAGGAACTGCATTCAGTATGCTGTATAAGAGTGAAGGCTGTTTATTGTATTCTCTTGACTTGCTATTTACTCACTACTAAAGCTATTCATCTACATGACAGCATAACCAGCCAGACTTGCTTATCCAGCTTTCTGTGTGAAACGGTAAGGATGGTCCCATGAAACTGTAGGTCTGGCTTACTTTTTTGCTTTACAGCTTGCCATTTTCCTCATCAAAGACTTAATTCTTAGACAAGCCTGAAATTTATTTTAGTTTTTAATTCCTTCTAAAAATCCAGCTGAATAACAGCAGCAAAATCTCTTGCACCTCAATGGTTTGTTCCTAGGAGAATATTTTCATCTTGTTAAAAGCACCACAAGAGTAAATTACACATCAATAAAATAATAAATAACAGCCACTGTAAATATTCTCTCTCTTCTTAAAAGAGCATTCATGTATTTAAATGTTGTAATATATCAACGTAGTATCCTTTATAATACACAGTTAATATTTATCAACTTTGTAAGGCATCATGGTGTTAATAGTTCCCTTTACCTCATTTTGTTTTTTATTCTTGTGAACCTATGATATAAAGCAGTAGCGCCATTTTCTTACCTGCTATGAGGATGTCTAAAATGGCCCTGCATATAATGAATCATTATTATCTTTGTTTCTCTTATGCCTAAGTGTGTTCATTCTATTTCTAAAGGTCATATTCAGCATCTATAAAGGCAGCAGGCACAGTCCACTAAACCCAGGACTGAAGGACAAGGCCCTGGATTTATAAGACTATTTATTTGATGTATGAAGGTAAACTTCAGTGAGTATAAATGCAACATGTACAGTCCACTAAATGGAGATTTAAGGATGAGCCTTCAGATTCATGAAGTTCCCACTTGCATAAATACAGTGTATGTAAAGAGTTTAGTATTCTGTCTTTTCATTGCCGTGATTTATAAACATATGTTTATCACACAGAGACATACATTGTTTATTAACTGTGTGTCTCTCTCGAGGAACAGCAGGAAACCAAATAAGCTCCCTGCACTGCAGTCATAGCAGGGAGCAATTTTCTACTTCATTGCCATGATGGCAGGGCAGGGTACATTAACATAAACATTTTGCACAGTTTCATGATTCTCACCCTAATTTATAGAAGGCAACAATTTTAGACAAAGTTTCTAAGGGTTTTTGTTCAGAAACTGCTTTTATAGGGAAACTATTATATAAAGAGACTATTTATATTTTGAAATTCAATACTTTGTGCCCTGTTGGGCTTAATGTGGATTGCAATTGGAAGGTGCTTATTTAGCTAATTGATTGTGTGTTTTTATTGGTTGCTCTTTAATTGTTAAGTGTATTTAAATGGATTGCTTGTTAGTGTTTTTATACTCCTTGAAGGCTTGTTTTTAGTTGAGGCGCCAGAGAGAATAAAACTTTTTTGCCTTTTATATTGGGTTCCTGCCTTGTCATTTTGTACATTAACAGAATATGCTAATTGTGTGATTCAGTGCAATGAGTTCTCCCATTCACTGCAGCACCACTGCATCACTGGTAAGAGAAGGATGGGTGTGGTTGTGGTTTCAGGTTTGCTTGCACAACAGTGAGAACTCTCTTGGTGGGAGTATTTTTCCCACCCTGTGGAAGTTTTTTTTTTTTTTTAATTTATCCGGTCATATTGATGCTTAGTTCTGTTTACTAATTAAGATGTAAGCAAGGGAAGTCTATCATCGTAGTAAGATGCACTCCACCAGCTATAAACATGTGGGTCCCATCCCATAACATTTGTAGACGGGACCACTCCATATGCTGATGTGTTTCTGAATCTCATATGAATATTGAGGGGGCATTGACATGTGTTCTTCATGGATGGAGTACTGTGGCAACATGGGGGGATAAGACAATATACAAAGTCTTATCTCATTCTGCGTCAGTCTTTAAGAATCACATAGGGCTTTCATAAACCACTCTACTGCATACCAGCCCTACTCTATGGGACACAATATTCATGAATCTTCTCCATAGAAACATCAAGAAAAATATTTCCAAATGTGCTGCCATGATATTTCTTCAATGGCAATGGCACCTTCTGAGTTAGTAGGCACAAGTTAGGGATGTGGCATTGGGGGACAAAGTCCGCATAGAGAAGGTGCTGGGGAATTTTGCCCTTCATAAAAAAGATTTGACTGTTTTGTTGTGAGAATGGATGATTTTTTTTTCTCGTTCGGTTAGTTATGTTCAGTGAATTTTAAAGTTGGGAGCATTGGCTTGATGAATTGTTCCATAGTTATACACAACTTATGGCAATACAGAAAAGTGGCATTTGCAGCAACATGTTACATTTCAGAAATGATTACACAATATCTTCCTGCATTTGTTATTCCCCTGCCTTTAATTTAACTCCTAACCCCATAAATCTTATATCTTGTAAAGTAATGATACATGTACCTAATGAACTTAACTGAGCTTCCTAAGCTTTATATTTAATTTCCCACGTTATGGCTACCTTCATATCAGACAACTCCAAAAATGTATTCCATTACAATATTTTCTTTTATTTGTTCCTGCTTTCTTTTAACTTCATTTGTTGTGTTTCATGAATTCTATCTAATACATAATATTCTCTCAACATTTCATTATAACATTCTGTTCTTTTACTAATCTCATCTTTAACATTCTATTTCCATATATTTTCTTAACTCTTCATATAATATATCATATAATAACAGCTTTATACCTGCACTTTTCGCAAAAGTTTCCAATACCTAAAAGCCACCAGGTTACCTGTTATGTCTTAGTTCTTCATACAAATCATGTCTAAGACAGCATGTAAATGGACAGAACAAAGTGTAACATTGTTTATTAAGCCCAGCCCACCATTCTGTTCCTTATCATAAATAATGACTCTCATTATCATATTAAACGTACACCCCCATAGCACAGAAAAAATCCTTAACACAGCAGATTTAGCACTCTTCTTATATACAAACTAATTCCTAACAATGTGGAATTTAAGAAATACGTTTAACTCCAAGATCATACATATTCCAAACCCTAATTATTTCCTCCATTTTCAATGTTTCCACCAGTTCATTGCAGCTCTCCCCTAAAATATTTTTCTAATCTAGTCTTTTACCAACACCTTTGGAAGTTTGTACTATAGTAAGTCTATTTTATATTTCACAAATGTCACATCATTAATAAGTACAATATCATCTGCACAACTAAAAATAATGGTACCCCACATCTTTTAGTTTTCTCTTGATCATTATTTTGACATCTGCTTTACATTACAAATTACAGTTTTGATCAATAGCCTAAACAACAAGGAGTTTGGATAGTACCCCTTTCGCAGTCCATTATGTAGCCTTGCTTTTTTACCCTTCCATTCATCAATCAGGGGAATCACTACCCCATTAGCATACCTCTCAACTATCCAGATTTTCACAGACTGTCCAGATTTTTCCTCATATTTTTGGTTTGCTCCTCATAAAATCTATGTTTTTGTGGAAAATCCTTGAGGACTAAAATCACTAAATGATGATAAACATTTGAGTTTCAGACTTTATATCCTTCACAAAATGTATACAAATGCAGGACCTGTTATTCTAGCAACTTTCTTAAGCTTATAAGAACAATATTTAAAATGTGTCCATATTTTGGGGCTTTTGTCCCCCATTAATTTTAGTTTTGTCCAGATTTCTTGTGCTAAGAGGATGAGAGGTATGCCCATTAGTATACACTGACTGAATAAAAATCTGCACTTTGCAACCAAAATTAAGTTCTAAAGTGTTCCCTAACCTTCCTTCATTTATCTTTTTGTATGGCTTCATCACATCCCATCCCATAGGTCTTCCCTTCCTTTTTCCTTGAAAAATGCAATTTATTGCTTCTCTTAACAAAAATCAAATGTTGCTTAATATCCCGTTCTTATGAAAACCATAAACTTCTTTTATCAAACCATATGTAGGAGCTTTCATACACCTTTGCAAAACTCTTTATTAAGATCTTATATGGTGTTAATGAAATGGATATTCAATTTTTATATCAGTGTTTTTTTTCTTTTTTCCACAAAACGTTTTACAACTATGTTGCTTTCCCTTAACACATTTAAAAACTACTCATTTCAAACCTTTGCAACATAATTTAACTGTATACAATTTAACCACTTATAGAACTCATAATTTAACAACGTTTCTCAAGATGAATCATGAACTACTTTTATCAACATATTTTAATACTTCATGTAGTCTAAGTTCTTGCTCTAACTTTTTAGCAACATTATCATCTGATTTTAACACCCTAGTTCAAACTTCCTTAACATCATACCTTGGTTTAAAGTATTTATTTCCCCTTCCATTTCTTCCTGCTTTTAACTACTCTTTCCTCTGCATTGTGTAAACCTTCACTTTTCCTCTCAATCTGAGCTTCATGTTTTTCCAGCAATGGAACCACCTCTTCTTTTTGATCCTTCACCATAAACATCTGTGCATACAGCTATAATTTTTGTCTTTATTCTTTTACTATATTAACATTTTTGTGAAAAAAAAAAAAAAAAAAAGTATTTTCCTTTTTAATCTACTGTTTCATTTATCTTCTCAGTTTTTATATTCCTCTTTCTCATTTCTTCCACCACCCACATATATTCAATTTTAACTGAAAAAAATGTTGCACCACTCACTCTGCGTTGCACAGAACATTTTCATATCTAAATGGTGCTGCAGTCTGATTCATAACTATTGATCACAACTCCTCTTTCTAAAACTATTAAGGTTTTTAACCCATTTATTTTCTCTGTTTATTTTTAGTTAACTCTAGTCATACATCTTATGATCAAAAAATCTGTTTTCAGTCATTCTCTCATCTAACCTACACCACTTAATCCTTGTACAAAATAAGGCTAATATCTGTTCTAACCTATGCGTTTCTACTGTATGTTGTTTTGCTAATTCCTTCTTGTAAGCCACACCTTTTCACTAAAACTTGTATTTCTTTTACATCATTACCTAATTTGTCCTTTTCCCCTTACTCATAGAATCACAGATAAAATCTGGTGCTCGAATTACAGCAGCATTTACTAACACAAAGGGTTGTAATATAAAATAACTGTTATTTCTTCTTCACTGTTTGAGCTGCATGTAATATAGATTAGCTCTTTAATTCTGATAGCAGACTACACAAGAAACAACTAGTTGACAAAGAATATATTGATGACACACATTCCTTGACTACAATTGAGATCATAACCCATTATGCACAGATGCACAAAAACAAATACTTGCACACACAGACTAGTCTGTGTACCATGTAAAACTCAACCATGCTATCAAACTTCCAGAATCTAAAACACTAGGATACCACACATATTTTTAATGTGGGGTACAAGCACCCCTAAAATATACATATCTAACTCTAGATATGTATTCAACTTGACATAAGTGTCTCTCACACACACACACACACACACATTCACACACATATATATATATATATATATATATATATATATATATATATATATATATATATATATATATATATTTAAATATATATATATATATATATATATATATAGGTGTGTGTGTGTGTGTGTGTGTGTATCTATATATATATATATATATATATATATATATATATATATATATATATGGATTTGTATCACTTCACTGAAAGACCATTTCACTGAGACCAAATCACCTAAAGTTCATTTCACTGAAAGTTCATTTCACCTAAAACTCATTTCACTAACAAGAAGTACTCTAAGGCAAGTCAAATGTATATGTCATTTTCCCTACTGTAGTGCAATCCTGGTGTTAGTATATATAGTTACGAGGGGTGTGGGGCATAGCTCCCCACTTAATTTGGTTTTCTGTTTCTGGTTTTGTTTTACATTATTTGGTAAAACCCAACTAGGTGGGGGGATATGCCCCTCACACCCCCCAATGTCGGGGACTGTGCCCCCACACACTCCCTAACTATATATACTAACACCAGGATTACATTAAGGTGGGGAAAAGGAGATATACCTTTGACTTTCCTTAGAGTACTACTTGTCAGTAACATGGGTTTTTAGGTGAAATGAGTTTTAGGCGAGTTGGTCTCAGTGAAATGGGTGTCAGTGAAATGGTCATTCAGTGAAATGATACGAATCTACATACATATATATATATATATATATATATATATATATATATATATATATGGGTTACCTTTACATTATCGAACGTTCAAATGTTCGACAGTCATATGGCCGAAACCATATAATCAAACAGTCAAATGTTCGACAATGTAAAGTTAACAAAAAAAACCCCAAAATAAAGCAAAATAAAATGTGTATAGCACCCTTGCTACTTAAATAAACCAACTCCATGATCGCACTACATTGCGGTAATGGGAAATATTCCCATTTCGCACTTTATGGAGATCTCTATTCAGTCATTTCCTGTTACCGCAATGTAGTGCGATCTCGGAGTTGGTATATTTTGGTAATGGGGGTGTGGGGGGTGCAGGGGGCTTGCTATACACACTTTCTTTTCTTTTCTTTCTCCCGCGTTTTCTTACCTTTAGATTGTCGAACATTCACATGTTCGATGATATGGTCTCTGCCATATCATTGTCGAACATTTGAACGTTCGATAATGTAAGGGTAATCCACACACACACACACACACACACACACACACACACACACACACACACACACACACACACACACACATATACAAATAGCACAGACTCGCTGCATCCTGACATTCAAGTCAAAACACACCATCATACATTTGATCACTCACTCACATCATCACATACAAGCACAGATACATGTAGATACACAGAGAGACATAGACAGACACACACAGACTGCTTGTTTTTAATCAGTCACTGTGCATGTGTCAAAACAGATGAATATTGTAAGTGATTTTTTTTAAATAACTTCACCAAAAATGCTATCAGTTGACCGTCATATTCTCCATGAACATGTGTTTTAAAATGTCTAATTCAATAAAAAACTCATTATAACTTGATGTAAGTCTAGATAGATGGATAACCTGACATCTTAGAATATTCTCACTAACAAAGGCAGGAAGGTACCTTTCGCTGTGTAAATAAGGGTTAATTAAAGGTAAGCTTTCTGTAAATCTTATATAGAAAATTTCCATTTATTGTCTGTGCTAAGAGGAACATCCAAAAAATTTGCATGTTCAACTTCAACATGAACTACCAATTACAGATTTCATCTTCCCAAAACTAGAACTGCTCTACCCTCCAAACATCTTCAAGTAGAATTTGCAGAGTTGCCTCACTAGCTCTCTAAAAAGAACATCACTGCTCTGTTTTAATGTGGCCTAATGGCTACCACTCCAGCAAAGTGTAGAGCTCCTGATGGGATCATTACTCTTATAACTTTTGAAGGGCGATATAGTCCCATTTCTGACAGGAAGACTAGCCTTAAGAATCATTACTTACAGTCATGTTTTAAATAATGACTCTCAAACAGTCCCAAAACAAGCAGCACTGGGACCCTGTTATAGAAATCCCTTGCACCAGGAGTCAAAAACACATCCAGCTACACTATCAGTGCTGTTATTATTATTACTATTATTATTATTATTATTATTAGTAGTAGTAGTAGTAGTAGCTAGGGACAGATTGTGCTATAGGACAGCAGCCCCCCCCACCTGTACAAAGAAAGAAGAAAAGAAAAAGAAAAAAAAAATCACGAGTTCCGGAACTGCACGCATGTGTGCTTGGAGTTCCTGGTACTCACAGAACTCCAGACTGCTGTGTTAAGCAGTCTGGATAGGGGAGAAAGGCATCTCTGCCCTGCAGCCCAGAAGTCTGTGCGGTGATGACCACACTGAACAGAAGGACACCGGACTGCATCACCCGCAGGCTGGATCCTCCAGCATACTCTTGCGGGGAAAACCAGCCAGCCAGGAGAACTGGAAACCAACCATTAGCTTGTGAGGGCTAAGGATGACAGAGGGGGAGACTGGATTCAGGACTGCGCCCGAGGGGGAGACTGGATTCAGGTAAGGTGTGTGTGTGTGTGTGTGTGTGTGTGTGTGTGTGTGTGTGTGTGTGTGTGTGTTAGATACAGAAGAAGGAATAACTCTCCTTCACAGAAACAGCTGCAAATTCTTGAACTGGGTTTTCAAAAGATATGAAAGGCAAATCGTACCTCTTGTTGAGGGGCATATTTAACAGCATTGTTTTATCTGCCTACATTTCCCAATGCTGTACTTGTTTAAACAACGTTGCTTGCCAAACTTTGTTTTCAAGGGTCTAATAAGAGTTCAGACACCAGTCATCTATTTCAGAAAACTGCATCTTTTTCTAGGACATCACTCTGGGACTGCCAGTTTAGAAACAATTTTGAAGAAATGGTACATATTTATTACCGTACAAAAAGTGACCTTACAATGAAAGCAGAAATTTAAACCTAATGAAGGGACCATGGACTACAAATGACTGATCATCACTAGGACTGGATAGGCAGTGTCAGTGTAAAATTTGAAAGAGTTCCTCTCTGTTAATTTGATGAAATTAAGTTTATCAGTGATAAGGACTTTCTTAAGGTGAATGCATTCTGTGTAACTCTTTTGAACCATTCTTTCTGTTGAGTCTTTATGCAAGTATACAGTGATTTTTTTCCTTGTTTCTGGAGTTCACTGTTTTATCAGTGGCCAATAATATCACTGTTATAAACTGTTTTGTCTACTAATGTAAATGATGAACTGCAACATACCTGCCTTTTCAGTTGGATGAAAGTGTTTCAGGCAAGTCCTTTTATCTACTGAACAAATAAATAATGCATACCCATATGCAGCCATAAACCAACATATGCAGGCATATATATTTTTGAAATCCATAACAGTGTGTGTGTGAAGTGCCCCAGTTGCTATATACTGGTGACTAGAGAATACTCAGGCTTGAACCCTGTACCCTGGGTGCAGGTGGCGGATCTATATCAGAACACCGAAAGTTCACATTTTTGAATGTTCTTACATCGACCCCTAATCAGCAAACGCTGACAACATCGAACATTCAGAACAGCAAATTTTTTCCTAGGGAAAAAAATGTGCTGTTCCAAAACACATACACACAACACAAGCACACCAAACAAACAGCAATCCACACACATACACCCAAAATCTTACAGCTAACCCTACAATAAACTGTACAAACACCACTAACTTTCCACTTAACTTAACCCAAACCCTAACCCTAAGGTCCGTCACTATCGCACACTCACCTCAACAGCGCCCTAACTCACCTAACCTGCCCTAACCCTCATGTCCAAACAATCGCACACATACCTCCCTCGTGCCCTAACTCTAACAAACCTAACCCATGCCCAATCGCACACTTACCTGAATCCGACTCGTAACTTTCCACCACAGTGATGAAATAACGAAATGATAGAAACGGACAACCAAATTCTTTTCCTAGGAAAAAATTTGGTTATCTGTCGTTTCGCTGTTTTCAGCGTTCGCTGAATAGGGGGTCGAAGTAAGAACATTTGAAAGTATGAACTTTCGATGTTCTGATATAGACCCGCAGGTGGCAAGGGCCTGAATTCCCAACCCACCACTATTTGCAAAAAAATTTGCAGATTTTTACCATATATTTGTTATGTTCCTCATAAAATCTGTGGTTTCTGTATGTTTGTTTTTCCTTGTAAAGTCAGTAGTGCAGTGGTGCACTGATAGCATTGTTGCCTGACAGCTACAGGTTCTCTGGTTTGATTCTTGGCAGGGGTGCCTTCTGTGTGGCATCTGCATGTCTTCTTATCTTACAAAGACATGTGTTTCTCCCTGCTCTGCTGAAAATTGGCTTTTGTTCCAAGTCAGGCTTTCCTGATTAACAAATGTTAAATAAAAATAACAAGCATTTGAATTTCAGACTTCATATTCTTCAGAAAGTACATGGTAACACAAATTCTTTTATTCTATCAATTTTCTAAGTTTATAACATGGATATTTGAAATTTGTCCCTATTTTTGGGACTATATTCCCCCATTATTGGCTTTGTCCAGGTTTTTTGTGCTAAGGTTGAGAGCTATTGTGAGAAGTGAGAACTGAATTCACTGAATATGTTTGGGGGCTATATTCCCCCATTAGTGGCTTTGTCCACGTGTTTTTTGCTAAGAGGTTGAAAGCTATGGTGAGAACTGAATTCACTGAATATGTTTGGGGGTTGTATTCCCCCATTATTGGCTTTGTTCAGGTGTTTTGTGCTAAGAGGTTGACAGCTATGATGAGAACTAAATTCACTAAATTGTAGCCATTTAAGTTTCAGTCTACCTTTCTTTCACAAAACAGCTGATCTGTATAGTGGTATGTTGCTCTGACTGTTTTGCACAGGGTCCCCTGGGTTCAAGACTTGGCAGTGAAATGTATGGTAGTAACACTGCATTTTATTCTAGCAACTTTCCAACATTTTACAAGAAATGTTTAAAATGTGTCCCTGGTTTTCTGCTGCAAAGTTCAGAGATACAGCTGAGTGTCGAGTAGATTTTACAAGAAGCTGAGAGCTGCAGGGGAACAAAAGTTTAGTGCTGCTTATGCTGAGTCTGTTTGCATTGTTAATAGCACAATGGGTAATATACTTGCTTTTGATGCAGAAGGCTGTGGGTTCTACTCCCACAGTATGTAGATGCATTGTTGATACTGTACTGTGTTGTAAAGGGGGTGGATGCTGCAGTCCTTTTTGGCAAAGATACCTAGTAACTATAAACCTGTTATCAGTTTGCCATCTATTCCCTACTGCGATATTACTAGCTTATCATTTTTTTAATGCAACATAGGCAATTTATTCCTCAAGGGCAACAGGCACTTTAGTTATAGATGAAACAATGACATATAAAGTTGTTTGCTAGCAGCAACCTCTTCATTAGTTACAGATTTCATTAGTGTGGAATTATTTAGATGACTTTTACTTCTTCAGAGATTGTGCATATTTACTGATACTGGTGAACTGTAGAAGTTTGAGTACACTTTTGTGATGGAAATGTTCTGAATTGGGCAGTTTTGTCATTATTGGTGCATGCATATTGTTTCATTGTTTACTGGAAAAATGCTCAAAACAATAAATTTAAAATGCCCTCTAACAACTGTACTGTATTGTACAAGGAATATAATTTAATACAATCAGGAAGGTGTATCAAAGGGCATGTGTATGTTTTGTGTTCAAGGGGCCTATAATTTGAAAACAGCCCAAAGTTAATCTTTATCTGCCACTGGCAAAATGTATTTTCTTTGAATGTCGGTTTCAATGCTGTTTCAATGAGTGTGAGTTTCAAGGGCAGAGAAGTTTTAATGCTAAATCTATTTTCTTTCTGAGACTGCATTGCTTTGTTTAGCAGATATCTATTAGGGTTTGTGCTGTAAAATGCAAAATAAAACTTTCAAATGAAGTCCAAATCATCACAGAAGTAAAGCAGTATGCACATTACAGTGTTTATGGTAAATGGGGCAAAATAACCAAGGAATGGGACATTGGAATGGCTGCAGGGGGAGGCTCCATTCTACCATGTGTTTGTGAGGGGGGAAGGGCAGCAAACCTAGACAGCCCCGGCTGAATTATACCTCTCAACTGTCCAGATTTGTGCAGAATGAATAGATTTTTGCTTCTTATTTTTGGTTTGTTCCTCATAAAATTTGTGGTTTTCTGGCAAATCATTTAGTAATGAAGTCACTAAATAATGACAGACATTGAGTTTCAGACATCATAACCTTCAGAAAAATCCATGCTAAAGCAAGACCTGTTATTCTATCAACTGTCTTAAGTTTATACAAGAGCAATTTTTAGTACTGTTTGTATGTTCCCCCAATATATTTGGCCTTGTCCAGATTTTCTGCATTAAGAGGTTGAGAGGCACATGCAAATAAATCACTTTACAGAATTAGGAATATCCACACCTCTCAACTGTCCCACATTTTGGCTCAAAATGTTGCTCTCCCCCTAATAATCCCTCCACAAAATGGCAATTTTGGAAGAAAATGTGGAGGGTTTACAGTTCTAAATAACTGTAATGATCAGAGTTATAGATTACTTTTATTTCAGAAATGCATGTAGATGCTCTTATTTTGTCAGCTGCTCAAGTTAACAGTACTAATATTAAAAAGGTGTCCCTTCTTTGACAGGTTCCCAGCTGTATTGTATGGCAATTTTATATTTTTGCATCACATTTTTGGTCTCTTTTTTCAAAAAAAAATGTGGTTTTCTGGCAAATAATAATGGCAGACACTTGCGTTTCAGACTTCATACCCTTCAGAAAATTCATACTAATGCAAGACCTATTCAAGCAATATTTAAAAATTGTCCTTATTTTTATCTGGGGTGTCACAGAGATTGCTACTTTCAGAGTGTTACTTGGTAATTTTATAAAGCTAAATATAAATTATAATTAGAACTACAGTGCAAGGAGAAGTGGTTTGAGTTGAGTGCTGCTTGTTTTTTTTTATACTTGATTTTGACTGTGTCCCACTTCTATGTATGGCTTTGTCCAGATTTCTTGCTCTGAGGTTGAGAGGTATAAGTGTCAGAACCATCATCATCAGCCAGAGACATTACAAATTGTGACATACTTGTTGCACCCCACTCCCCATAATAGTGCCTCTGGATGTGTCCAAGCAAGGCAAGGAGCAGTTATGCAGTGTAAGTGTGCAGAGTATTCCCCCATCCAAAGTAGACCACAAGTACCACCATGGCTTTTCATCTGTCCTTGATTTTGCAGAATGTTCTGGTTTTCTGTCATATTTTTATACTGTTGATTTATGCTTCTTATTATTCAGAAAATGCATGCTGTCACAGTGCCCTGTTGCTCTGTATTTAAGTAGCAGTGCTTTAATGACCATCAGGTAAGCTTGTCGGAGACTCTAAGATGCAAGTAAGCTTTAATAAGCATACTGTTAAAGAATTACCAACATTGAAAGCCTTTTTGTTGTTGCCATGCAGAGAATATTTACATAACTAGATAACGTATAAGCCTTAGGTATTGAAATGCATATGACAGTATTTGTAATAAAGGACAGGATTACAGTATTTTCAGAAGCGCATTACATTTGTTGGAGACTTGCAGTCATCTTTGCAGGCTTTACCAGTAAGCTAAACAGAATGCCACTCTATCATGTGTGGTCCATAACCTGTGCAGTAATACTTTAAGCAATTTATTTTGAGCTTCTTTCTTGTTTGCTGTTCATTTTTTACTTTGATCATGTCTTGCCCCTGAAACAAGTAGATAGTCGTTGTCAGGCAGCACGTCTTTTTTGGATAAGAAACATTTTAACAAGTGGGGGTATCACAGTGATTGCTACTTTCAGAGTGTTACTTGGTCATTTTATAAAGCTAAATATAAATTATAATTAGAACTACAGTGCAAGGAGAAGTGGTTTGAGTTGAGTGCTGCTTGTTTTTTTTTATACTTGATTTTGACTGGCATTCCAGTAATGTATTTAAAAAGTAATTTATTTTTTCATGCCTCACAACCTTTGTGTTTCCATCTAGATATTAAGTAAATTGTCATGTAGCCAATGCATTGAAATATTTTTTTCTTCTACACTTCAGTTTGTCTTGATTGGTCTCTAGTAATGACAATTTGGCACCCAGGGCAGTGTATTTAATTAAAGTTCCAGTTGTTGTGGTTTTGAGCATATCTCCACCCCTTTATATTTGACCACGCCCCTTCCCATTGGTCCCACCCATTCAGCTGTCTCCTGCAGCCCCCCTTTAATTTGAAGTCACCAGCTGTCACTGGTAGTAGCATTAGTATTATTATTATTATTATTATTATTATTATTATTATTAGTAGTAGTAGTAGTAGTAGTAGTAGTAGTAGTAGTAGTATTAGTGGCATTAGCATTATTATTCATATTTTTTTGGATCCAGACCAAAAAAAAAACTTGAGTATATGATCAAGTAAGTGCTTTTATCAACTTGGTATCACCCAAAGTACATTAGCATCATATAATCACCCCCCCCCAAAAAAAAAAAAATAAAAAAAACTTTCTCCTAATAGGGCACCACTTAACTATCTAGTAATCATTAACTGTGAATGAGAATGCTGTATTCATTTACTTTCCTGTTTCCTGTTTGCAGTAATAACATTAATACTGTCATGTATTTTATTGACTAAAGCTGTAAAGTCTGAATAGCTTGTATTTAGCATCACAGATGCTTTCAGTATTATCTAGGCAGATGCAAATTTAAACAGTGTAAATATTCAACTTATTTAAAATTCATATTGGACAAACCTTCTTTACTGTTCATAGTAATTCACTCTATTTAAACAATTTATTAGAACTGGAACAATATCTAAGGTCTTTACCTCACAATTATAATGTACAGAGTTTGATTCTAGTTTGTGGCAGTTGACTAGGCTTGTAAAAGTCTGCAAACTGATAACTAGTATTTAGGAAGGTATGACATAATTATGGTTGAGAAGCTTGTTGTTTGATGAACTGTTTATAATACTTCATTTTGTGAATTATATAACACTTTGTGCTTTGCACCAGGGAAATGAAAACATTTTTCCTTTGAAATTAGTACATTACCCCATTACGAAATTCAAATGAATAAAATGTGTCAGATCTAATTATAATAAGACCTCAAAAAGTCACACAAAAATGAAGAATTGTAACACTGGTACATCATGCAGTACTTACCAAACAACACCACATCTTCTAGCATAACTTAAACCGTTTAATCCACAGTTCAACATATTTTTTCACTTAAATTTCTAGTATCCCATTGAAGTTAAGAATAATATATCGTTACAACTAATACTCGATAGAGCTGTACCCCCCCATGGCTCCTCACACCCCAAAACTGACTTAGTAGGCCCCAAAACATCCAGTCTACAGCTAATGTACCACTGATGTCCAAAACTCCTAATAACAGGTTTGAGTGCTTTTTCTAAATGCCACATTGCCACATAATGGGCATACAGTGTGCATCTTCCTTCTTACATCTTTAGCAATGATTGTGTGAGCAAGCTCCTGTTTACGAAATCTAAAGGATGTTCATTGCTACATATACATGCAGTTTACTATCATATAGTCGACACTCAAAAAGACATTCCTATCTTAAATGTCAACTAAAATGTTGAACATGGAATGTTGAGAAGCTCAGAATGTCGCAAACACACTTTATGTTGGGAATTTGACCTTTCTCGACATCCATACACTGCAGTCTGACACTGCACACCACGTGACATAATAATTTTGCAGGGGGGCAAGCCCCCCTGCATCACCCCATAGGGGGGATGTGCCCCCAACACCGCCTGCAAATTATATATTCTAACTCCGAGATCGCACTACAGTGGGGAAAAGGGTACATTTCCTGATCCTCACTGTGCAGAGATTTCTAGTTATAGCATTAACCTCATCTGTGCGAATGCACAGATGAGGTTGATGTGCGAATGCACTGTGCATTTGCTGAACTGGGACATGCACAACTGAAGGTTTGGCAACATGGGTCGGACAACCATAATTCAACATCCCATGGTCACTGAACCTTCTCTTGGAATTATAAATGTAAACCTATACATGCACTTACAGTGCATAAACATACAATGGTCATCTTTAAGGCAAGCTAAGTTAGCACAGTCAGGTATCACTATGGGCATCTCTTTACTGTGTTGAGACATTTTGTTTCAATAATAGTGGTCAAATTATCAATTTAGTTGCCTTTCTTTAGGTGCTAGCCAAGGTTAATTTATAAAAAGGTTTTTGAGATGGAAAAAGGGTGGATTTGTGTTTCCAGAATAAATGATTGCTGAATTGCCAGCTGACATTTGGAAGATTTCACATTTTGAAATATAATCTCTGAATGATATAATACATTTAGAATTTCCAACATCTCACTGAAGCCCTCCATTGTAGGCACTTGCTGTATTGTAATTCTTCTTTATTTTATAATAGAAAAAAAAGCCTAATTGCACGAATGGGAGTTTTTCCTTTAAACATTGAGGACTTCCTTTCTGGTATCACCTATCTGTCTTCTAATTCAGGTTAACCCAATGGATGATAATGTTTTGACATTTTCTTAAATGTTTGTAAACTCTTATATTCTGTCTTCTTCATACAGCTACCAGATGACTGTGTGTTGTGCCATTTCAAGTGATTGGACAGCCAAGTTAGACTTTGCAATCACTGAACAGTAACTTTTCCATGTAACTTAATGGAAAGGGTACATCCCCTAAAGCAAACTCTCACATTTTGAAACAGACCAGCATTAAAAAGGTAAAGCTACCTTTCATTATACCTCAAACCAGATCGACTTAAAAGCATAAAATAATGTTACTCAAAATGATCTTGCCCAATACTTTCAGAATCATTTCTTTACAGATTGTCTACTTAGCTGATTTTAGGTTGACAACATCCAAATTCCTGTTCCTACAGGTTACTGAGAGGCAGTGGTGGCTGGTGACTTCAAATCAAAGGGGGGCTGCAGGAGACAGCTGAATGGGTGGGGTCAATGGGAATGGGGTGTGGCCAACTAGAAAGGGGAGGAGCTATGCTCAAAAAACACAAAAACTAACTAAATACACTGCCCTGGGTGCCAAACCGTCATTATGAGAGTCCAATCAAGACAAAATGAAGTGTAGAAGAATAAAAATATTTCAATGCATTGGCTGCATGACAGCTTACTTAATATCTAGACGGAAACAATAAGGTTGTGAGGCATGAAAAAATAAATTACTTTTTAAATACATTAATGGAATGCCAGTCAAAATCAAGTATAAGAAAAACAAGCAGCACTCAACTCAAACCACTTCTTGCACTGCAGTTTTAATTATAATTTATATTCAGCTTTATTAAAGTACCAAATAATATGCTGAAAGTAGAAATCTCTGATGCCCCCACTTGTAAAAATGTTTCTTATCCAAAAAAAGACCTGCTGCCTGACAACTATCTACTTGTTTCATAGGGAAAACATAATCAAAGTAAAAAATGAAAAGCAAACAAGAAATAAGCTCAAGATACATTGCTTAAAAGGATTACTGTACAGGTTATGGACCACTCGATTGGCATTCTGTTTAGTTTACGGGTAAAGCCTGCAGAGATGATTGGAAGTCTCCAAGTGTAATGAGCTTCTTAAAATAATGTAATCCTGTCCTTTATTACAAATACTGTCATATGCATTTCAATACCCAAGGCTTATACATTATCTAGTTAAGTATACTCTACATGGCAACAACAGAAAGGCTTTCAATGTTGGCAATTCTTTAACAGTATACTTATTAAAGCTTACTTGCATCTTAAGATCTCAGCCAAGCTTACCTGATGGTCATTAAAGTATTGCTATTTAAACACAGAGCAACAGGCACTTTGAGTAATAAGCATAAATCAACAGTACAAAAAATATGATGGAAAACAGACCATTCTGCAAAACTCAAGGACAGATGAAAAGCCACTCTAGTACTTGTGTCTACCTTGGATGGGGGGGATACTCTGTACATTTACACTGCATAACTACTCCTTGCCTTGCTTCGACACATCCAGAGTCACTACATGGGGGAGTGGGGTGCAACAAGTATGTCACAATTTTAAATGTCTCTGGCTGACTGTGATGGCCCTGACACATTTGTCATACCTCTCAACCTCAGAGCAAGAAATCTGGACAAAGCCATACAAAGAAGTGGGACAAAGGCCCAAAAATAAGGACAATTTTTAAATATTGCTCTTATAAACTTAGAAAGATAATAGAATAGGTCTTGCATCAGTATGAATTTTCTGAATGGTATGAAATCTGAAACTCAAATGTCTGTCATTATTTTCTAACTTCAGTCTTTAATGATTTGTCACTAATTTGCCAAAAAATTGGACCAAAAATGTGATGTAAAAATATAAAATAGCCACACAATACAGCTGGGAACCTGTCAAAGAAGGGACACTTTAATATTAGTACTGCTAACTTGAGCAGCTGACAAAATAAAAGAATCTACATGCATTTCTGAAATAAAAGTAATCTATAACTCTGATTATTACAGTTATTTCTTAATTGTAAACCCTCCATGTTTTCTTCCAAAATTATTATTTTGCAGAGGGATTATTAGGGGGAAGAGCAACATTTTGATCCAAAATCAGGGACAGTTGAGAGGCTTGGCTATGCCTAATTCTGTAAAGCAATTTATTTGCATGTACCCCTCAACCTGTTAATGCAATAAATCTGGACAAGGCCAAATATATTTGGGGAACATATAAACAGTACTAAAAATTGCTCTTGTATAAACTGAGACAGTTGATGGAACAACAGGTCTTACTTTAGCATGCATTTTTCTGAAGGTTATGAAGTCTGAAACTCAGTGTGCCATAATTTAGTGACTTAATTCCTAAATGATTTGCCAGAAAACCACAAATTTTATGAGGAACAAACCAAAAATAAGAAGCAAAAATCTATTCATTCTTTGAAAATCTGGACAGTTGGGAGGTATAGTTCAGCTGGGGCTGTCTTTAAGTTTGCCGCCCTTCCCCCTCACAAAATCATGGTCGAACGGAGCCTCCCCCTGCAGCCATTCCAATGATCCATTACTTGGCTATTTCACTCCATTTACCATAAACACTAATGTGCATACTGATTTACTTCTATGATGATTTGGACTTCATTTGAAAGTTTTATTTTGCATTTTACAGCACAAACACTAAGACATCTGGTAAACAAACTTAGCATTAAAACTTCTCTGCCCTTGAAACTCACATTCATTGAAACAGCATTGAAACCCACATTCAAAGAAAATACATTTTACCAGTGGCAGATAAAGATTAATTCTGGGCTGTTTTCAAATCATAGGCCCTTTGCATATGAAACATAGGGTCTATATTATATCATCGAACGCTTAAAAAAGCGAACGCTGATTGATCGACCTGATTTAAGTGAAAGCTTACAATCTTGAACTGTCAGATCAGCGATTTTTTTCCCAGGGAAAAAAATTGCTGATCCAAAACACATACACCCAACACAAGCACACCAAACAAACAGAAATCCACACACATACACCTAAAATCTGATACCTAACCCTACACTAAACTATGCACACACCACTAACTACCCACTTACCTTAACCCAAACCCTAACCCTAAGGTCCGTCACTATCGCACACTCACCTCACCAGCTCCCTAACCCTAACTCACTAAAATCTGCCCTAACACTCACATCCACACAATCGCACACTTACCTGAATCCGACCGATAACTTTCCACCATAACACTGAAAATATTGAAGCAACAGAAACGGACAACCGAATTCTTTCCCTAGGAAAAAATTTGAGTTTCTGCTGCTTTGATATTTTTCAGTTTCACGAAAATAAGTTTGATCAATCAGTGTTTGCTTTTTTAAGTATTCGAGGATATAATATAGACCTGAAACATACATGTGCTCTTTGGTACACCTTCCTATTGTTTTGAAAATTTTTCCAGTAAACTATGAAACAAAATGCATGCACCAATAATGACAAAACTACCTAATTCAGAACATCTTTCCAGTAAACAATGAAACAAAATGCATGCACCCATAATGACAAAACTGCCCAGTTCAGAACATTTCCATCATAAAAGTCTACTCAAACTTCTACAGTCCACCATTATCAGTAAATATGCACAATTCTACAGTCCACCATTATCAGTAAATATGCACAATCTCTGAAGAAGTAAAAAAGTCATCTAAATAATTCCACATTAAATAAATCAGTAACTAATGAAGAGGTTGCTGCTAGCAAACACCTTTATATTTCATGGTTTCATCGAAAAATAAAGTGTCTGATGCCCCTGAGGAATAAATTGCCTATATTGCATTAAAAATGATAAGCTAGTAATATTGCAATAGGAAATGGATGGCAAACTGATAACAGGCTCAAAGTTAGTATCTTAACTTTTTCAGTATGGCAGCATTCACCCCTTGTGGGAGTAGAACCAACAACCTTCTGCATCAAAAGCAAGTACACAACCTGTTGTGCTATTAACAATGCAAGTTGACTTAGCATAAGCAGCACTAAACTTCTCTTCCCCAGCAGCTCTCAGCTCCTTGTAAAATCTACTCAATACTCAACTGCATCTCAACTTCGCAGCACAAAAAATCTGGAAAAAGCCAAATTTATTGGGGGGTGGGTCAAAAGCCCAAAAAACAGGGACACATTAAAAATTGCTTGTATAATCTTGGAAAGTTGCTAGAATAAAATGCTGTGTAACCACCATACATTTTACTGCCAAGTTCCCTGTCCAAAAGAGTCAGAGCAACATACCACTATGCCAAATCAGCAGCTTTGTGAAAGAAAAATGCTGTGTTACCACCATACATTTTACTACCAATGTCCCTGTGTAAAACAGTCAGAGCAACATACCACTACACCAAATCAGCTGCTTTGTGAAAGAGCGGAAGACTGAAACTTAAATGGCTATCATTTAATGAATTCAGTTCTCACCATAACTGTCAACCTCTTAGCACAAAACACCTGGACAAACCCAATAATGAGGGAATACAGCCCTCAAACATATTCTGTGAATTCAGTTCTTGCCATAGCTGTCAACCTTAGCACAAAAAAACCTAGACAAAGCCAATAATGGGGTAATACAGTCCCATAAATAAGGACAAATTTCAAATATTCATCTTATAAACTTAGAAAATTGCTAGAATAAAAGGTTGTGTTACTATGTATTTTCTGAAGAATATGAAGTCTGAAATTCAAATGCCTGTCAATTTTACTTCTGTCGGAACAAAAACAATTTTCAGCAGAGGCCCAGGGAGAAATACTGCAGACACATGTCTTTGTAAAATGGCAGGACACCAGAGCAAATCAACACAAACACAGGGATGAGATATAGACTCCATACAGAAGGCACCCCAGCCAAGAATCAAACCAGAAAACCTATAGCTGTGAGGCAACAATGCTACAACTGCACCATCAAATATGTAAGGAATGAAACATTCAGAAACCTGAAGTCTGAAATTCAAATATCTGTCAATTTTATTTAACATTTGTTAATCAGGACAGTCTGACTTGGAACAAAAAAACAATTTTCAGCAGAGGCCCAGGAAGAAATAATGCAGAGGTCTTTGTAACATGGGAGGACACAAAAGCAAACCCACACAAACACAGGGAGAAGATGCAGACCCCACACAGAAGGCACCCCACCCAAGAATCAATCCTGAGAACCTGCAGCTGTGAGGCAACAATGCTACCACTGCACCATCAAATATCAAGCATTGCAACATTTAGAAACCACAGATATTATGAGGAACAGATCAGATCAAATATGAGGCAAAAATCTGCAATTCTTTTTGCAAATGGTGGTGGGTAGGGAATTCAGGTCCTTAACACCTGCATACAAGGTACAGGGTTCAAGCCTGAGGTATTCCCTAACACACCACCATGAGTTTGTTCTAGCCACCAGTATATAGCAACTGGAGCATACACACACATACACACACACCCCTCTTATCTGGAGTGATGTAGATCCCTTTGTGCCATTAAATCCACTAGCTGTTAGTGCACTACAAACCTGCCTGCGCATTATGTTTGTTGGAGCACATCCACCACATGAGATGTTCTTCCCCCGATGAGTCTCCAGCCTGCCGACGTTGCAGTCTGATCTAGATCCATTTCCAGCAACAGTCTATGCAGTTACAACTGCATAGACTTCTGGGATCTCTGCTCTTACATGTTTCCCAGTCTAGACTGCTGCTAAAGCAGTCTGCGCATGCTCCAGACTGTCTCAGCAGCAGTCCTGACTAGTGCGCATGCGCGAAAGTTCGTGAATTTTAATTTTTTTTTTTATCTTTTATTTTCTCTAATTTTTTCTTTAGTTTTACAGCTGGGGGGGCTGCAGTTCGGCAGTCCAATAGCACAGGCTGCCCCTGCTGAGAGGTGATCTATGCCTTGCATATAAGGCATCCCCAGATCCAGCTCTGATGGTCTCTTGCACATCTGCAAAAGAAACAGCACAAGAAAGACTAGATCCAAGTACCTGAATGTTGTCTGCCATATAAATAGAACATTGGTAGAAAGACTGAAAAGTGTTTCAAAGGATCCTTGTGCTATGGAATAAGATCTCTGTCCATGTGAAGCACAGTTCATCCCTCACCCTATTCAAACGAACATTGATCATTGGATGGGAAATTGCAATTTACCTCTGGTCTAGCTTCATGACTTTGATGACCAGAGGTCAACAATAAGTAAATTAATCCCAAACTAACATGCTTCCCGACATAACCCTTAGTTACCTCCTTACTAACATACCCCACCACACAGGCATCCAAGGTACTCAGGGACAAAATTGATTGGGTTGCATAGCTAGGCTTATAAGACTCTGGTGATCATTAGCCTAGAATAAACCTATGAACTTATAAACCTATTTGTAAATTTAACTTCCTTAATTTTTATGGCACTGACATGCAGTGGTGTAAGGAACACTTTCTGATATCACATATTATGCGTTAAGACTGCTTTATCATCATCAATATCAGCCTCCTTTTCCCTACTTCCTACATGGGGGTAAGGATGTTTCATCAATTGTTGCCACCTCTCTCTATTCAATGTCACTCTCCTACCTTTTCAAATATTCATGTCAAAATGGTGTGAGTCTTCTCACATGCAATCTGCCGATCTCTTGACTTGACACCCTTGTTTGTTTGTTTGTTTCTTTCTTTCTTTCTTTCTTTTCGTTCTTTCTTTCTCTCCTAAATCTTCTTTACTAAGTCAGCTTCTGCTTTCATGCATACTTGTCTGAACCACTGTAATAGGTTTACTTTGATGTTCTAAGTGCCTGGGGCTACTTTAACTTCTGCTCTGATGTCCTAATTTCTTTATCAACTGCTGTGCCTTCATTGCCCAGGTTTCTGTGCCAGTTCTGAGGCACTGGTTGCATCACTGTTTGCACACCTTACTTTTCATCTTCTTTGATATTCTTCTGTCACCGACTATCCCTGACACTCTCTGCAAGTTCGCTGTAGCACCTCTGATTCTAGACCTGAAAGCCTCCTTCAGACTTTTGTTATCTACAACCAGACCCTGCTCTTTTTGGAGCCAACACTAAATGATCTACATGTGTTAAAAAATAACAAAATAACAGTACATCCCAACTTCCACTCTCATAAAGAGCTCCATTGATCCTTTGAAGCCAAGATATGTTTAAGCAGTGTTCTTTCAAATTCTTACCTTCATCCTCTTCTCTTTGCTAAGTACAAGCACCTCTGCTGTTCCACTAAATGTCTGGTGGTGGACTATCACATAGGAGTAAAGTTATAAGCTGCTAATAGCCTTCATTCTGTAGTCTAGGGTGTGAGTCTCTCACTTTACATTTGCCCGCTGGGTGACTCTGAGCAAGTAACCACACATTGGTCCTGGGTCATCCCTGAAAAGGCGCACACACACACACACACACACACACACACACACACACACACAAACACATTTTGTCTGGATAACTAATAAGTAAAATAAACAAATAAGTCAATAGAAATTCAAACCCTAGAGGAGGTCTTATAGTGCTAGCCCAGTAAATGACATAGTGTTTTATCTTACTTTTAATCTGGGATCACTTCTTAGGGCCTGCCATACCATCATTGTCATTGTATGTGATGCAACCAGATTGAAACAAGATCATAAACATTAGAAATGCTGACCAGTTTAGGATGCTAACAAAGTTATCTTCTGTCAAAGTTAACAGTCCCTACTCAGTTCTACAGGTTTCTCCCAACATTCATACCAACTTATCTGTCTATGATCTTATAGCACTCTAAAGCTTTTCTATGTCTTTTATCTGATTCTGGTCAGCTTAGCAACAATACCTCAATTATGTCTTTCATTTTTTCTAACTCTTCTAATAGCCAGCATATTTCTCATTCCATTATGACATTTTAAGGTCTCCATTGCCATTTCTATTGTTGTTTTTAATGGAAAACCATACAGGCTATTCCCCAGAGAAAATGTATGACTCTTAAGTGATGCTTGAATGCCTGCCCCCTAGTTTACATTTTTTTTTTTGCACCTCTAAGAGCATATTTATGAGAAATTCAGCCTATGTTGTTGTGTCTTTCGGCTTTTCCTAGTTAGGGGTCGCCACAGCGGAACTCCGGTCCGCTAATGATTGGCAGTAGATTTCTACATGCTGAGTTGCCAGCTCTGGCCAACCTTCAAAGGGTATTCACACATGTCACCACACAGAAGACGCTCTAGCTGAGAATCGAACAGGACAGCGTCTTACTGTGAGGCGACAACGCTACCACAGCACCACCACCGCAGTATGCCCTAAAATTATAATATATTAATACAGAAAGCCACACATCTTGCTTAGTGTCTCTTGTCACAAAACATACCTATTGCAATCTAAGCACTGGTAGCCCCACTTGTGTGATCTGCAGCTAATTCAGTAAGGCCTGGCAGTTTTTTGGTCACCTGACTTTTTCAGCAATATATGTAATCCTGGCATTACATCTGGGAACCTCACTTGACCTCAGTTGCTATTTTTCTGCTGATACAAAGTCAGTGTATTTGTCACGCAGCCTGTATCAGTTCAAAGTAGAACATCTCACTTTTACCTTACAGTAGTAATTTGTTTAGCACAACTGTTTGGCACTAACTTCATGCTGCTACTTAAATCATTTGTCATTCTGTTGTATGAACTCAAGAGTTATTGCACAGGGCACATCTGATTTGGATTGCGAGGTTTTAGCTAGTAAAGTGACAGCTTTTCAGCTGCAAAGATGTATTTCCTTTATTATCTGGTAATCACCTACACAATATACATATAACCTCTATACAATACGTAAATGATCACTTAAAACATAAGGTTTACCAGATTAAGCATTGAAGAGCAGTCTGTGGTAGGCCTCTGCCTCAGCATCACACTGTTGACCTTATTAAATACATTGCCATAGTTTTGCAGTGGAAAATTAGACATAATAAACAGCTTTTTCCCCCTTAAGGTCTTTGTTATGATTGCTCTGTATTGTTTTCTGCTATTCCAAAATTAATCTGCACTCATCTATCATTGGCAGTACACTACTGGAAAGCAAATACCCTGGACTATCAGTTGTCAAAATAACTGCACTTACTTTGTCTTCTGCTTCCCACATCCATCTCAGTACTACTAATTACTTTATATACTTCTGCTTCCCACACCTGTTTCAGTAATAGTACTTACTTTATATACTTCTGATTCCCACACCTGTCTCAGTACTAGTACTTACTTTATATACTTCTGCTTCCCACACCCATCTCAGTACTAGTACTTACTTTATATACTTCTGCTTCCCACCCATCTCAGTACTAGTTCTTACTTTATATACTTCTGCTTCCCACACCCATCTCAGTAGTAGTACTTACTTTATATATGTCTGCTTCCCACACCTCACAGTACTAGTACTTACTTTATATACTTCTGCTTCCCACACCTCTCAGTACTAGTACTTACTTTAATTAATTCTGCTTCCGACACCTGTCTCTGTACTGGTACTTACTTTATATACTCTGCTTCCCACACCTGACACAGTACTAGTACTTACTTTATATACTTCTGCTTCCCACACCCATCTCAGTACTAGTACTTACTTTATATACTACTGCTTCCACACTGTCTCAGTACTAGTACTTACTTTATATACTTCTGCTTCCCACACCTGTCTCAGTACTAGTATTTACTTTATATACTTCTGCTTCCCACAATCTCAGTACTACTATTTACTTTATATACTTCTCCTTCCCACACCTGTCTCAGTACTAGTTCTTACTTTATATACTTCTGCTTCCCACATCTGTCTCAGTACTAGTACTTACTTTATATACTTCTGCTTCCCACACCTGTCTCAGTACTAGTACTTACTTTATATACTTCTGCTTCCGACACCTGTCTCAGTACTAGTACTTACTTTATATACTTCTGCTTCCCACAATTGTCTCAGTACTAGTACTTACTTTATATACTTCTGCTTTCCACACCTGCCTCAGTACTAGTACTTATTTTATATACTCTGCTTCCCACACCTGTCTCAGTACTACTACTTACTTTATATACTTCTACTCCCACACCTGTCTCAATACTAGTACTTACTTTATATACTTCTGCTTCAAACACCTGTGTCAGTACTAGTACTTACTTTATATACTTCTGATTCCCACACCTGTCTCAGTACTAGTACTTACTTTATATACTTCTGTTTCACCTGTCTCAGTACTAGTACTTACTTTATATACTTCTGCTTCCCACACCCATCTCAGTAGTAGTACTTACTTTATATATGTCTGCTTCCCACCTCACAGTACTAGTACTTACTTTATATACTCCTGCTTCCCACACCTCTCAGTACTAGTACTTACTTTATATACTTCTGCTTCCCACACCTGTCTCAGTACTAGTACTTACTTTATATACTTCTGCTTCCCACACCTGTCTCAGTACTAGTACTTACTTTATATACTTCTGCTTCCCACACTCATCTCAGTACTAGTACTTACTTTATATACTTCTGCTTCCCACACTCGTCTCAGTACTAGTACTTACTTTATATACTTCTGCTTCCCACACCTGTCTCAGTACTAGTATTTACTTTATATACTTCTGCTTCCCACACCCGTCTCAGTACTACTATTTACTTTATATACTTCTCCTTCCCACACCTGTCTCAGTACTAGTTCTTACTTTATATACTTCTGCTTCCCACACCTCTCAGTACTAGTACTTACTTTATATACTTCTGCTTCCCACACCTGTCTCAGTACTAGTACTTACTTTATATACTTCTGCTTCCACCTGTCTCAGTACTAGTACTTACTTTATATACTTCTGCTTCCCACACTCATCTCAGTACTAGTACTTACTTTATATACTTCTGCTTCCCACACTCGTCTCAGTACTAGTACTTACTTTATATACTTCTGCTTCCCACACCTGTCTCAGTACTAGTATTTACTTTATATACTTCTGCTTCCCACACCCGTCTCAGTACTACTATTTACTTTATATACTTCTCCTTCCCACACCTGTCTCAGTACTAGTTCTTACTTTATATACTTCTGCTTCACACATCTGTCTCAGTACTAGTACTTACTTTATATACTTCTGCTTCCCACACCTGTCTCAGTACTAGTACTTACTTTATATACTTCTGCTTCCACACCTGTCTCAGTACTAGTACTTACTTTATATACTTCTGCTTCCCACAATTGTCTCAGTACTAGTACTTACTTTATATACTTCTGCTTCCCACACCTGTCTCAGTACTAGTACTTACTTTATATACTTCTGCTTCCCACACCTGTCTCAGTACTACTACTTACTTTATATACTTCTGCTTCCCCACACCTGTCTCAGTACTAGTACTTACTTTATATACTTCTGCTTCCCACACCTGTGTCAGTACTAGTACTTACTTTATATACTTCTGCTTCCCACACCTGTCTCAGTACTAGTACTTACTTTATATACTTCTGCTTCCCACACCTGTCTCAGTACTAGTATTTACTTTATATACTTCTGCTTCCCACACCTGTCTCAGTACTAGTACTTACTTTATATATTTCTGCTTCCCACACCGGTCTCAGTACTAGTACTTACTTTATATACTTCTGCTTCCCACACCCATCTCAGTACTACTAATTACTTTATATACTTCTGATTCCCACACCTGTCTCAGTACTAGTACTTACTTTATATACTTCTGCTTCCCACACCCATCTCAGTAGTAGTACTTACTTTATATATGTCTGCTTCCCACACCTCACAGTACTAGTACTTACTTTATATACTTCTGCTTCACACACCTGTCTCAGTACTAGTACTTACTTTATATACTTCTGCTTCCACACCTGTCTCAGTGCTAGTACTTACTTTATATACTTCTGCTTCCCACACCTGTCTCAGTACTAGTATTTATTTTATATACTTCTGCTTCACACACCCATCTCAGTACTAGTACTTACTTTATATACTTCTGCTTCCCACACTCGTCTCAGTACTAGTACTTACTTTATATACTTCTGCTTCCCACACCTGTCTCAGTACTAGTACTTACTTTATATACTTCTGCTTCCCACACCTGTCTCAGTACTACTACTTAATTTATATACTTCTGCTTCCCACACCTGTCTCAGTACTAGTTCTTACTTTATAAACTTCTGCTTCCCACACCTGTCACAGTACTAGTACTTACTTTATATACTTCTGCTTCCCACATCTGTCTCAGTACTAGTACTTACTTTATATACTTCTGCTTCCCACACTTGTCTCAGTACTAGTACTTACTTTATATACTTCTGCTTCCCACACTCGTCTCAGTACTAGTACTTACTTTATATACTTCTGCTTTCCACACCTGCCTCAGTACTAGTACTTATTTTATATACTTCTGCTTCCCACAGTCTCAGTACTACTACTTACTTTATATACTTCTGCTTCCCACACCTGTCTCAGTACTAGTACTTACTTTATATACTTCTGCTTCCCACACCTGTCTCAGTACTAGTACTTACTTTATATACTTCTGCTTCCACACCTGTCTCAGTACTAGTACTTACTTTATATACTTCTGCTTCCCACACCTGTCTCAGTACTAGTATTTACTTTATATACTTCTGCTTCCCACACCTGTCTCAGTACTAGTACTTACTTTATATATTTCTGCTTCCCACACCGGTCTCAGTACTAGTACTTACTTTATATACTTCTGCTTCCCACACACATCTCAATACTACTAATTACTTTATATATTTCTACTTCCCACACCCATCTCAGTACTAGTACTTACTTTATATACTTCTGCTTCCCACACCCATCTCAGTACTACTAATTACTTTATATACTTCTGCTTCCCACACCTGTCTCAGTACTAGTACTTACTTTATATACTTCTGCTTCCCACACCTGTCTCAGTACTAGTACTTACTTTATATACTTCTGCTTCCCACACCTGTCTCAGTACTACTACTTACTTTATATACTTCTGCTTCCCACACCTGTCTCAGTACTACTACTTACTTTATATACTTCTGTTCCCACACCTGTCTCAGTACTAGTACTTACTTTATATACTTCTGCTTCCCACACCTGTCTCAGTACTAGTACTTACTTTATAAACTTCTGCTTCCCACCCCGGTCTCAGTACTAGTACTTACTTTATATACTTCTGCTTCCCACACCTGTCTCAGTACTAGTACTTACTTTATATATTTCTGCTTCCCACACCGGTCTCAGTACTAGTACTTACTTTATATACTTCTGCTTCCCACACTCAGTTCTACAGGTTTCTCCCAACATTCATACCAACTTATCTGTCTAGGATCTTATAGCACTCTAAAGCTTTTCTATGTCTTTTATCTGATTCTGGTCAGCTTAGCAACAATACCTCAATTATGTCTTTCATTTTTTCTAACTCTTCTAATAGCCAGCATATTTCTCATTCCATTATGACATTTTAAGGTCTCCATTGCCATTTCTATTGTTGTTTTTAATGGAAAACCATACAGGCTATTCCCCAGAGAAAATGTATGACTCTTAAGTGATGCCTGAATGCCTGCCCCCTAGTTTACATTCTTTTTTTTTTTGCACCTCTAAGAGCATATTTATGAGAAATTCAGCCTATGTTGTTGTGTCTTTCGGCTTTTCCTAGTTAGGGGTCGCCACAGCGGAACTCCGGTCCGCTAATGATTGGCAGTAGATTTCTACATGCTGAGTTGCCAGCTCTGACGCACAACCTTCAACGAAGGTACGCCCATTCACACATGTCACCACACAGAAGACGCTCTAGCTGAGAATCGAACAGGACAGCGTCTTACTGTGAGGCGACAACGCTACCACAGCACCACCACCGCAGTATGCCCTAAAATTATAATATATTAATACAGAAAGCCACACATCTTGCTTAGTGTCTCTTGTCACAAAACATACCTATTGCAATCTAAGCACTGGTAGCCCCACTTGTGTGATCTGCAGCTAATTCAGTAAGGCCTGGCAGTTTTTTGGTCACCTGACTTTTTCAGCAATATATGTAATCCTGGCATTACATCTGGGAACCTCACTTGACCTCAGTTGCTATTTTTCTGCTGATACAAAGTCAGTGTATTTGTCACGCAGCCTGTATCAGTTCAAAGTAGAACATCTCACTTTTACCTTACAGTAGTAATTTGTTTAGCACAACTGTTTGGCACTAACTTCATGCTGCTACTTAAATCATTTGCATTCTGTTGTATGAACTCAAGAGTTATTGTACAGGGCACATCTGGTTTGGATTGCTCGAGGTTTTAGCTAGTAAAGTGACAGCTTTTCAGCTGCAAAGATGTATTTCCTTTATTATCTGGTAATCCCCTACACAATATACATATAACCTCTATACAATACGTAAATGATCACGTAAAACATAAGGTTTACCAGATTAAGCATTGAAGAGCAGTCTGCGGTAGGCCTCTGCTTCAGCATCACACTGTTGACCTTATTAAATACATTGCCATAGTTTTGCAGTGGAAAATTAGACATAATAAACAGCTTTTTTCCCCCTTAAGGTCTTTGTTACGATTGCTCTGTATTGTTTTCTGCTATTCCAGAATTAATCTGCACTCATCTATCATCGGCAGTACACTACTGGAAAGCAAATACCCTGGACTATCAGTTGTCAAAATAACTGCACTTACTTTGTCTTCTGTTTCCCACACCCATCTCAGTACTACAAATTACTTTATATACTTCTGCTTCCCACACCTGTTTCAGTAATAGTACTTACTTTATATACTTCTGATTCCCACACCTGTCTCAGTACTAGTACTTACTTTATATACTTCTGCTTCCCACACCTGTCTCAGTACTAGTACTTACTTTATATACTTCTGCTTCCCACACCCATCTCAGTACTAGTTCTTACTTTATATACTTCTGCTTCCCACACCCATCTCAGTAGTAGTACTTACTTTATATATGTCTGCTTCCCACACCTCACAGTACTAGTACTTACTTTATATACTTCTGCTTCCCACACCTCTCAGTACTAGTACTTACTTTATATAATTCTGCTTCCCACACCTGTCTCAGTACTAGTACTTACTTTATATACTTCTGCTTCCCACACCTGTCTCAGTACTAGTACTTACTTTATATACTTCTGCTTCCCACACCCATCTCAGTACTAGTACTTACTTTATATACTTCTGCTTCCACACCCGTCTCAGTACTAGTACTTACTTTATATACTTCTGCTTCCCACACCTGTCTCAGTACTAGTATTTACTTTATATACTTCTGCTTCCCACACCCGTCTCAGTACTACTATTTACTTTATATACTTCTCCTTCCCACACCTGTCTCAGTACTAGTTCTTACTTTATATACTTCTGCTTCCCACATCTGTCTCAGTACTAGTACTTACTTTATATACTTCTGTTTCCCACACCTGTCTCAGTACTAGTACTTACTTTATATACTTCTGCTTCCGACACCTGTCTCAGTACTAGTACTTACTTTATATACTTCTGCTTCCCACAATTGTCTCAGTACTAGTACTTACTTTATATACTTCTGCTTTCCACACCTGCCTCAGTACTAGTACTTATTTTATATACTTCTGCTTCCCACACCTGTCTCAGTACTACTACTTACTTTATATACTTCTACTTCCCACACCTGTCTCAGTACTAGTACTTACTTTATATACTTCTGCTTCAAACACCTGTGTCAGTACTAGTACTTACTTTATATACTTCTGATTCCCACACCTGTCTCAGTACTAGTACTTACTTTATATACTTCTGTTTCCCACACCTGTCTCAGTACTAGTACTTACTTTATATACTTCTGCTTCTCACACCCATCTCAGTAGTAGTACTTACTTTATATATGTCTGCTTCCCACACCTCACAGTACTAGTACTTACTTTATATACTCCTGCTTCCCACACCTCTCAGTACTAGTACTTACTTTATATACTTCTGCTTCCCACACCTGTCTCAGTACTAGTACTTACTTTATATACTTCTGCTTCCCACACCTGTCTCAGTACTAGTACTTACTTTATATACTTCTGCTTCCCACACTCATCTCAGTACTAGTACTTACTTTATATACTTCTGCTTCCCACACTCGTCTCAGTACTAGTACTTACTTTATATACTTCTGCTTCCCACACCTGTCTCAGTACTAGTATTTACTTTATATACTTCTGCTTCCCACACCCGTCTCAGTACTACTATTTACTTTATATACTTCTCCTTCCCACACCTGTTTCAGTACTAGTTCTTACTTTATATACTTCTGCTTCCCACACCTCTCAGTACTAGTACTTACTTTATATACTTCTGCTTCCCACACCTGTCTCAGTACTAGTACTTACTTTATATACTTCTGCTTCCCACACCTGTCTCAGTACTAGTACTTACTTTATATACTTCTGCTTCCCACACTCATCTCAGTACTAGTACTTACTTTATATACTTCTGCTTCCCACACTCGTCTCAGTACTAGTACTTACTTTATATACTTCTGCTTCCCACACCTGTCTCAGTACTAGTATTTACTTTATATACTTCTGCTTCCCACACCCGTCTCAGTACTACTATTTACTTTATATACTTCTCCTTCCCACACCTGTCTCAGTACTAGTTCTTACTTTATATACTTCTGCTTCACACATCTGTCTCAGTACTAGTACTTACTTTATATACTTCTGCTTCCCACACCTGTCTCAGTACTAGTACTTACTTTATATACTTCTGCTTCCGACACCTGTCTCAGTACTAGTACTTACTTTATATACTTCTGCTTCCCACAATTGTCTCAGTACTAGTACTTACTTTATATACTTCTGCTTCCCACACCTGTCTCAGTACTAGTACTTACTTTATATACTTCTGCTTCCCACACCTGTCTCAGTACTACTACTTACTTTATATACTTCTGCTTCCCACACCTGTCTCAGTACTAGTACTTACTTTATATACTTCTGCTTCCCACACCTGTGTCAGTACTAGTACTTACTTTATATACTTCTGCTTCCCACACCTGTCTCAGTACTAGTACTTACTTTATATACTTCTGCTTCCCACACCTGTCTCAGTACTAGTATTTACTTTATATGCTTCTGCTTCCCACACCTGTCTCAGTACTAGTACTTACTTTATATATTTCTGCTTCCCACACCGGTCTCAGTACTAGTACTTACTTTATATACTTCTGCTTCCCACACCCATCTCAGTACTACTAATTACTTTATATACTTCTGCTTCCCACACCCATCTCAGTACTAGTACTTACTTTATACACTTCTGCTTCCCACACCTGTCTCAGTACTAGTACTTACTTTATATACTTCTGCTTCCCACACCTGTCTCAGTACTAGTACTTACTTTATATATTTCTGATTCCCTCACCTGTCTCAGTACTAGTACTTACTTTATATACTTCTGATTCCCACACCTGTCTCAGTAGTAGTACTTACTTTATATACTTCTGCTTCCCACACCCATCTCAGTAGTAGTACTTACTTTATATATGTCTGCTTCCCACACCTCACAGTACTAGTACTTACTTTATATACTTCTGCTTCACACACCTGTCTCAGTACTAGTACTTACTTTATATACTTCTGCTTCCCACACCTGTCTCAGTGCTAGTACTTACTTTATATACTTCTGCTTCCCACACCTGTCTCAGTACTAGTATTTATTTTATATACTTCTGCTTCACACACCCATCTCAGTACTAGTACTTACTTTATATACTTCTGCTTCCCACACTCGTCCCAGTACTAGTACTTACTTTATATACTTCTGCTTCCCACACCTGTCTCAGTACTAGTACTTACTTTATATACCTCTGCTTCCCACACCCGTCTCAGTACTACTACTTAATTTATATACTTCTGCTTCCCACACCTGTCTCAATACTAGTTCTTACTTTATAAACTTCTGCTTCCCACACCTGTCACAGTACTAGTACTTACTTTATATACTTCTGCTTCCCACATCTGTCTCAGTACTAGTACTTACTTTATATACTTCTGCTTCCCACACTTGTCTCAGTACTAGTACTTACTTTATATACTTCTGCTTCCCACACTCGTCTCAGTACTAGTACTTACTTTATATACTTCTGCTTTCCACACCTGCCTCAGTACTAGTACTTATTTTATATACTCTGCTTCCCACACCCGTCTCAGTACTACTACTTACTTTATATACTTCTGCTTCCCACACCTGTCTCAGTACTAGTACTTACTTTATATACTTCTGCTTCCCACACCTGTCTCAGTACTAGTACTTACTTTATATACTTCTGCTTCCACACCTGTCTCAGTACTAGTACTTACTTTATATACTTCTGCTTCCCACACCTGTCTCAGTACTAGTATTTACTTTATATACTTCTGCTTCCCACACCTGTCTCAGTACTAGTACTTACTTTATATATTTCTGCTTCCCACACCGGTCTCAGTACTAGTACTTACTTTATATACTTCTGCTTCCCACACCCATCTCAGTACTACTAATTACTTTATATATTTCTACTTCCCACACCCATCTCAGTACTAGTACTTACTTTATATACTTCTGCTTCCCACACCCATCTCAGTACTACTAATTACTTTATATACTTCTGCTTCCCACACCTGTCTCAGTACTAGTACTTACTTTATATACTTCTGCTTCCCACACCTGTCTCAGTACTAGTACTTACTTTATATACTTCTGCTTCCCACACCTGTCTCAGTACTAGAACTTACTTTATATACTTCTGCTTCCCACACCTGTCTCAGTACTACTACTTACTTTATATACTTCTGCTTCCCACACCCATCTCAGTACTACTAATTACTTCATATACTTCTGCTTCCCACACCCATCTCAGTACTAGTACTTACTTTATATACTTCTGCTTCCCACACCCATCTCAGTACTACTAATTACATTATATACTTCTGCTTCCCACACCTGTCTCAGTACTAGTACTTACTTTATATACTTCTGCTTCCCACACCTGTCTCAGTACTAGTACTTACTTTATATACTTCTGCTTCCCACACCTGTCTCTGTACTAGTACTTACTTTATATACTTCTGCTTCCCACACCTGTCTCAGTACTAGTAATTACTTTATATACTTCTGCTTCCCACACCTGTCTCAGTACTAGTACTTACTTTATATACTTCTGCTTCACACACCTGTCTCAGTACTAGTATTTACTTTATATACTTCTGCTTCCCACACCTGTCTCAGTGCTAGTACTTACTTTATATACTTCTGCTTCCCACACCTGTCTCAGTACTAGTATTTATTTTATATACTTCTACTTCACACACCCATCTCAGTACTAGTACTTACTTTATATACTTCTGCTTCCCACACCTGTCTCAGTACTAGTACTTACTTTATATACCTCTGCTTCCCACAATCTGCCTCAGTACTACTACTTAATTTATATACTTCTGCTTCCCACACCTGTCTCAATACTAGTTCTTACTTTATAAACTTCTGCTTCCCACACCTGTCACAGTACTAGTACTTACTTTATATACTTCTGCTTCCCACATCTGTCTCAGTACTAGTACTTACTTTATATACTTCTGCTTCCCACACCTGTCTCAGTACTAGTACTTACTTTATATACTTCTGCTTCACACACTCGTCTCAGTACTAGTACTTACTTTATATACTTCTGCTTTCCACACCTGCCTCAGTACTAGTACTTATTTTATATACTTCTGCTTCCCACACCCGTCTCAGTACTACTACTTACTTTATATACTTCTGCTTCCCACACCTGTCTCAGTACTAGTACTTACTTTATATACTTCTGCTTCCCACACCTGTCTCAGTACTAGTACTTACTTTATATACTTCTGCTTCCACACCTGTCTCAGTACTACTACTTACTTTATATACTTCTGCTTCCCACACCTGTCTCAGTACTAGTATTTACATTATATACTTCTGCTTTCCACACCTGTCTCAGTACTAGTACTTACTTTATATATTTCTGCTTCCCACACCGGTCTCAGTACTAGTACTTACTTTATATACTTCTGCTTCCCACACCCATCTCAGTACTACTAATTACTTTATATATTTCTACTTCCCACACCCATCTCAGTACTAGTACTTACTTTATATACTTCTGCTTCCCACACCCATCTCAGTACTACTAATTACTTTATATACTTCTGCTTCCCACACCTGTCTCAGTACTAGTACTTACTTTATATACTTCTGCTTCCCACACCTGTCTCAGTACTAGTACTTACTTTATATACTTCTGCTTCCCACACCTGTCTCAGTACTAGTACTTACTTTATATACTTCTGCTTCCCACACCTGTCTCAGTACTACTACTTACTTTATATACTTCTGCTTCCCACACCTGTCTCAGTACTAGTACTTACTTTATATACTTCTGCTTCCCACACCTGTCTCAGTACTACTACTTACTTTATAAACTTCTGCTTCCCACCCCGGTCTCAGTACTAGTACTTACTTTATATACTTCTGCTTCCCACACCCATCTCAGTAGTAGTACTTACTTTATATATGTCTGCTTCCCACACCTCACAGTACTAGTACTTACTTTATATACTTCTGCTTCACACACCTGTCTCAGTACTAGTACTTACTTTATATACTTCTGCTTCCCACACCTGTCTCAGTGCTAGTACTTACTTTATATACTTCTGCTTCCCACACCTGTCTCAGTACTAGTATTTATTTTATATACTTCTGCTTCACACACCCATCTCAGTACTAGTACTTACTTTATATACTTCTGCTTCCCACACTCGTCTCAGTACTAGTACTTACTTTATATACTTCTGCTTCCCACACCTGTCTCAGTACTAGTACTTACTTTATATACCTCTGCTTCCCACACCCGTCTCAGTACTACTACTTAATTTATATACTTCTGCTTCCCACACCTGTCTCAGTACTAGTTCTTACTTTATAAACTTCTGCTTCCCACACCTGTCACAGTACTAGTACTTACTTTATATACTTCTGCTTCCCACATCTGTCTCAGTACTAGTACTTACTTTATATACTTCTGCTTCCCACACTTGTCTCAGTACTAGTACTTACTTTATATACTTCTGCTTCCCACACTCGTCTCAGTACTAGTACTTACTTTATATACTTCTGCTTTCCACACCTGCCTCAGTACTAGTACTTATTTTATATACTTCTGCTTCCCACACCCGTCTCAGTACTACTACTTACTTTATATACTTCTGCTTCCCACACCTGTCTCAGTACTAGTACTTACTTTATATACTTCTGCTTCCCACACCTGTCTCAGTACTAGTACTTACGTTATATACTTCTGCTTCCACACCTGTCTCAGTACTAGTACTTACTTTATATACTTCTGCTTCCCACACCTGTCTCAGTACTAGTATTTACTTTATATACTTCTGCTTCCCACACCTGTCTCAGTACTAGTACTTACTTTATATATTTCTGCTTCCCACACCGGTCTCAGTACTAGTACTTACTTTATATACTTCTGCTTCCCACACCCATCTCAGTACTACTAATTACTTTATATATTTCTACTTCCCACACCCATCTCAGTACTAGTACTTACTTTATATACTTCTGCTTCCCACACCCATCTCAGTACTACTAATTACTTTATATACTTCTGCTTCCCACACCTGTCTCAGTACTAGTACTTACTTTATATACTTCTGCTTCCCACACCTGTCTCAGTACTAGTACTTACTTTATATACTTCTGCTTTCCACACCTGTCTCAGTACTAGTACTTACTTTATATACTTCTGCTTCCCACACCTGTCTCAGTACTACTACTTACTTTATATACTTCTGTTCCCACACCTGTCTCAGTACTAGTACTTACTTTATATACTTCTGCTTCCCACACCTGTCTCAGTACTAGTACTTACTTTATAAACTTCTGCTTCCCACCCCGGTCTCAGTACTAGTACTTACTTTATATACTTCTGCTTCCCACACCCATCTCAGTACTACTAATTACTTTATATACTTCTGCTTCCCACACCCATCTCAGTACTAGTACTTACTTTATATACTTCTGCTTCCCACACCCATCTCAGTACTACTAATTACATTATATACTTCTGCTTCCCACACCTGTCTCAGTACTAGTACTTACTTTATATACTTCTGCTTCCCACACCTGTCTCAGTACTAGTACTTACTTTATATACTTCTGCTTCCCACACCTGTCTCTGTACTAGTACTTACTTTATATACTTCTGCTTCCCACACCTGTCTCAGTACTAGTAATTACTTTATATACTTCTGCTTCCCACACCTGTCTCAGTACTAGTACTTACTTTATATACTTCTGCTTCACACACCTGTCTCAGTACTAGTACTTACTTTATATACTTCTGCTTCCCACACCTGTCTCAGTGCTAGTACTTACTTTATATACTTCTGCTTCCCACACCTGTCTCAGTACTAGTATTTATTTTATATACTTCTGCTTCACACACCCATCTCAGTACTAGTACTTACTTTATATACTTCTGCTTCCCACACCTGTCTCAGTACTAGTACTTACTTTATATACCTCTGCTTCCCACACCCGTCTCAGTACTACTACTTAATTTATATACTTCTGCTTCCCACACCTGTCTCAATACTAGTTCTTACTTTATAAACTTTTGCTTCCCACACCTGTCACAGTACTAGTACTTACTTTATATACTTCTGCTTCCCACATCTGTCTCAGTACTAGTACTTACTTTATATACTTCTGCTTCCCACACCTGTCTCAGTACTAGTACTTACTTTATATACTTCTGCTTCCCACACTCGTCTCAGTACTAGTACTTACTTTATATACTTCTGCTTTCCACACCTGCCTCAGTACTAGTACTTATTTTATATACTTCTGCTTCCCACACCTCTCAGTACTACTACTTAGTTTATATACTTCTGCTTCCCACACCTGTCTCAGTACTAGTACTTACTTTATATACTTCTGCTTCCCACACCTGTCTCAGTACTAGTACTTACTTTATATACTTCTGCTTCCACACCTGTCTCAGTACTACTACTTACTTTATATACTTCTGCTTCCCACACCTGTCTCAGTACTAGTATTTACTTTATATACTTCTGCTTCCCACACCTGTCTCAGTACTAGTACTTACTTTATATATTTCTGCTTCCCACACGGTCTCAGTACTAGTACTTACTTTATATACTTCTGCTTCCCACACCCATCTCAGTACTACTAATTACTTTATATATTTCTACTTCCCACACCCATCTCAGTACTAGTACTTACTTTATATACTTCTGCTTCCCACACCCATCTCAGTACTACTAATTACTTTATATACTTCTGCTTCCCACACCTGTCTCAGTACTAGTACTTACTTTATATACTTCTGCTTCCCACACCTGTCTCAGTACTAGTACTTACTTTATATACTTCTGCTTCCCACACCTGTCTCAGTACTAGTACTTACTTTATATACTTCTGCTTCCCACACCTGTCTCAGTACTACTACTTACTTTATATACTTCTGCTTCCCACACCTGTCTCAGTACTAGTACTTACTTTATATACTTCTGCTTCCCACACCTGTCTCAGTACTACTACTTACTTTATAAACTTCTGCTTCCCACCCGGTCTCAGTACTAGTACTTACTTTATATACTTCTGCTTCCCACACCCATCTCAGTACTACTAATTACTTTATATACTTCTGCTTCCCACACCCATCTCAGTACTAGTACTTACTTTATATACTTCTGCTTCCCACACCCATCTCAGTACTACTAATTACATTATATACTTCTGCTTCCCACACCTGTCTCAGTACTAGTACTTACTTTATATACTTCTGCTTCCCACACCTGTGTCAGTACTAGTACTTACTTTATATACTTCTGCTTCCCACACCTGTCTCAGTACTAGTACTTACTTTATATACTTCTGCTTCCCACACCTGTCTCAGTACTAGTAATTACTTTATATACTTCTGCTTCCCACACCTGTCTCAGTACTAGTACTTACTTTATATACTTCTGCTTCCCACAACCATCTCAGTACTACTAATTACTTTATATACTTCTGCTTCTCACACCCATCTCAGTACTAGTACTTACTTTATATACTTCTGCTTCCCACACCCATCTCAGTACTACTAATTACTTTATATACTTCTGCTACCCACACCTGTCTCAGTACTAGTACTTACTTTATATACTTCTGCTTCCCACACCTGTCTCAGTACTAGTACTTACTTTATATACTTCTGCTTCCCACACCTGTCTCAGTACTAGTACTTACTTTATATACTTCTGCTTCCCACACCTGTCTCAGTACTACTACTTACTTTATATACTTCTGCTTCCCACACCTGTCTCAGTACTAGTACTTACTTTATATACTTCTGCTTCCCACACCTGTCTCAGTACTAGTATTTACTTTATATACTTCTGCTTCCCACACCTGTCTCAGTACTAGTACTTACTTTATATATTTCTGCTTCCCACACCGGTCTCAGTACTAGCACTTACTTTATATACTTCTGCTTCCCACACCCATCTCAGTACTACTAATTACTTTATATACTTCTGCTTCCCACACCCATCTCAGTACTACTAATTACTTTATATACTTCTGCTTCCCACACCCATCTCAGTACTAGAACTTACTTTATATGCTTCTGCTTCCCACACCCATCTCAGTACTACTAATTACTTTATATACTTCTGCTTCCCACACCTGTCTCAGTACTAGTACTTACTTTATATACTTCTGCTTCCCACACCTGTCTCAGTACTAGTACTTACTTTATATACTTCTGCTTCCCACACCCATCTCAGTACTACTAATTACTTTATATACTTCTGCTTCCCACACCCATCTCAGTACTACTAATTACTTTATATACTTCTGCTTCCCACACCCATCTCAGTACTAGAACTTACTTTATATGCTTCTGCTTCCCACACCCATCTCAGTACTACTAATTACTTTATATACTTCTGCTTCCCACACCTGTCTCAGTACTAGTACTTACTTTATATACTTCTGCTTCCCACACCCATCTCAGTACTACTAATTACTTTATATACTTCTTCTTCCCACACCTGTCTTAGTACTAGTACTTACTTTATATACCTCTGCTTCCCACACCTGTCTCAGTACTAGTACTTACTTTATATACTTCTGCTTCCCACACCTGTCTCAGTACTAGTACTTACTTTATATACTTCTGCTTCCCACACCTGTCTCAGTACTACTACTTACTTTATATACTTCTGCTTCCCACACCTGTCTCAGTACTAGTACTTACTTTATATACTTCTGCTTCCCACACCTGTCTCAGTACTAGTACTTACTTTATATACTTCTGCTTCCCACACCTGTCTCAGTACTAGTACTTACTTTATATACTTCTGCTTCCCACACCTGTCTCAGTACTAGTACTTACTTTATATACTTCTGCTTCCCACTCCCATCTCAGTACTAGTACTTACTTTATATACTTCTGCTTCCCACACCCATCTCAGTACTAGTATTTACTTTATATACTTCTGCTTCCCACACCTGTCTCAGTACTAGTACTTACTTTATATACTTCTGCTTCCCACACCCATCTCAGTACTACTACTTACTTTATATACTTCTGCTTCCCTCACCTGTCTCAGTACTAGTTCTTACTTTATAAACTTTTGCTTCCCACACCTGTCTCAGTACTAGTACTTACTTTATATACTTCTGCTTCCCACACCTGTCTCAGTACTAGTACTTACTTTATATACTTCTGCTTCCCACACCTGTCTTAGTATTACTACTTACTTTATATACTTCTGCTTCCCACACCTCTCTCAGTACTAGTACTTACTTTATATACTTCTGCTTCCCACACCTGTCTCAGTACTAGTACTTACTTTATATAGTTCTGCTTCCCACACCTGTCTCCGTACTAGAATCTACTTTATATATTTCTGCTTCCCACACCGGTCTCAGTACTAGTACTTACTTTATATACTTCTGCTTCCCACACCCATCTCAGTACTACTAATTACTTTATATACTTCTGCTTACCACTCCTGTCTCAGTACTAGTACTTACTTTATATACTTCTGCTTCCCACACCTGTCTCAGTACTAGTACTTACTTTATATACTTTTGCTTCCCACACCTGTCTCAGTACTAGTACTTACTTTATATACTTCTGCTTCCCACTCTCATCTCAGTTCTAGTACTTAATTTATGTACCTCTGTTTCCCACATTCAGCTCAGTACTAGCACTTATTTTATATACAGAAAGGATGTTTCACCTTCAAGACCCAGAAATAAGCTGGTCTTCTGCTAAACTGATTGTATTGCACAAGGAAGAGTCCTGTTCTTATACTGGTCTTGTTTTATACCCTCAAAATGACATCTCCTAATCTGTGTGCCTTTGCTGTTTCTCCCTTTTCTTCTTTGGAATCATTGTCTTCAATTATTAAGGTATTTTGATGCCTACATCACATTTAGGGACCTCTGCAAAAATACAATAATATTATCTAGTAATTAGTCCTTTCCCAGGAGGTAAGGTCTAACTACCGTTACTTCTCTAGTGCTGTTCTCTCCCTTTACTGTCATCTTTTCAGTCACACTTCATTTTATTTCTTGGTTCTTCTTCTTGGTTAATGCACTTGTTAAATTCTTCTTTGTAAATTGGGTCAAGCTCTTACTCAGTGTTTGTGTTAAATGGTCTACATCTACAGACTGGTTTATACTGTTGTATTCACCCAGTAATAAAAGAAAGAAAGAAAGTAAGAAAGAAAGAGAAAGAAAGAAAGGAAGAAAGAAAGAAAGACATGATTAATTATTAAGGGCTAATGATGAGAAAGTTTAGCAAGATTACCTTTAGCTGAAAATACTACATACTGTACAACAGTTTCACAGTTTGGAGATAGTTAAAAGTTAGTGAAATTTGCAGGCTGAAACTTGCATGTCTGCTGTAACCTAGCTCAAGGAGGACTGTCTGGCTTCAAACTTAGTGACAAACATGATTTTTCACTGTTGAATGTGAATGCAAAACTAGAAATTCAAGAATAAACAAATTTATGGAAAACATGTAATGCTTGTAGGTGCATACGATGGTCCATCAGTTGTAGTCAGTTACTCTACCGTTTAGTTAGATGAAGAGCACAATGATTAATATGCAAATCATTTCTAGTTTTCATTGGTAAAATCAAAAATGATGTCGATCTGCACTGCAGTTTAAAGCTGTTACTATGTGACATTTGCACATTAAAATGATAGGTGAAACCTGGCAACATTCGCTAACGGTTGTGAGTGCTCATCCTTACTGCATGAGGCCAATGTGTTCCATCTCTGGTTAACACAAATACAGAATTTTTCAGAAAAATCGCACAACCCACAGCCCAAAATATTATGTTTACAGTAGCGATAGCCTTTTTATGGTTTTATATAATCATAACTGTGCAAAACATTTGTAGAAAAATGTGATGAGCAGAATGCTTATTCATACCATGTACTATAATATTCTTTGAATCTCTGTAACCCATTACATCTGAACTAACCTTGTCATGTTATGTTGCAGGATCATATGACACGTCTGTAATTAAACAGAAGTAACAGAATGCACATTTCCAAATTTGCAGAGGCATCTGTATTGGAAAATGAGACATAGAATACTCTGGAAATTGAACAGAAACCATCCACTACTGCCTGCATGGCTGTTTCCTTTGATGTCATTCTGAATTGTGAGAAATGAGCTTTTCATCAAAAAGGGATGAAAAAAAGCTGTACTGAGCTACAGTTAGTGCACCACTGCTGTTGGACTCACCCTATAGTGAGTCATCTGGGCAACAGATGGTGCACCACTTCTGTTGGGCTCACAATATAGTGAGTTGTTTAGGCAACAGTTGGTGCACCACTATGTTGGATTTGCTCTATGGTGAGTCATCTGGGCAGCAGTTAGTGCACCACCATGTTGGATTTGCTCTATAGTGAGTCATCTAGGCGACAGTTAGTGCACCACCACCATTCTTCTCATTCTACAGTGAGCCATCTGGGCAACAGTTAGTGCACCGCCACCATTCTTCTCGTTCTATAGTGAGTCATCTGGGCAACAGTTAGTGCACCACCACCATTCTTCTCATTCTACAGTGAGTCATCTGGGCAACAGTTAGTGCACCACCACCATTCTTCTCATTCTACAGTGAGTCATCTGGGCGACAGTTAGTGCACCACCACCATTCTTCTCGTTCTACAGTGAGTCATCTGGGTGACAGTTAGTGCACCACCACCATTCTTCTTGTTCTATAGTGAGTCATCTGGGTGACAGTTAGTGCACCACCACCATTCTTCTCGTTCTATAGTGAGTCATCTGGGTGACAGTTAGTGCACCACCACCATTCTTCTCGTTCTACAGTGAGTCATCTGGGCAACAGTTAGTGCACCACCACCATTCTTCTCGTTCTACAGTGAGTCATCTGGGCAACAGTTAGTGCACCACCACCATTCTTCTCGTTCTATAGTGAGTCATCTGGGCAACAGTTAGTGCACCACCACCATTCTTCTCGTTCTACAGTGAGTCATCTGAGCAACAGTTAGTGCACCACCACCATTCTTCTCGTTCTATAGTAAGCAATCTGGGCAAGAGCTCTTTTCTCTATAAGACACCTGCAAAATCTATACAACCTTAGAAATTGTCTGAGGCTCACATTATTTGGTCCAAACATAAATAAATATCCCCTGAGCTGCAGTACACCCCTGACCAAATCACTAATCTTTCCCTTCACCTTAGTAGTAAGTTCACCTAAACAGTATCCTAAACCAACTGATCTCTGAGCATTTATAGTCACCCCCCCCCCGAGTCATTCTTGTCCAAACCATGGAACAATCCTTCCCCACAACTTCTGTAGCTAGCCTGAATGAGATGGCTATCTTCAGATAGTGAAAGAATTGTCTCATGATGTCTGATGATCATCTATTACTTTTACAGCATAACATAGTGTGTGAGAGATGTACAAGTATAATGACCATGCAGGTAAAACTCTCACACACAATAAACTCAAGCACCAAAATCATAAACAGTACATTACACATCACACCTCTTCAAGGCCATCACAATACGCATAATCCAGCATATGCTGAGGTTCTAAAGATTAATGTGCCTTAATATCAGTGACCTCCAAAACACAACACAGGCATGTAGCACACTCAGCAATTTAAGTCCACCTCCTCATACAGCACAAGGAATCTCAAAGTCATGGATGCTGAGCCTGTAAGTCAGGCATTGACCCAACCAAACATTCTTGTTATAGGAGACTCCATTTTAAGATATACAGCTGTACCTCTTACCAGGCGCAACAAAAGAGTGATGTTTAATTGTTGGCCTGGTGCCAGGATCCATCACATCACACATACACTCAAGTCTTAAAACAACAAGTATCACTATGACTCTGTCATAGTACATGTGGATGCCAATGACATGAAATGTACCTACCTGGACTATATGAAGGCAGACATGATGGAGCGCTCAGACTATATATTCCAGGCATGTATGGGCCTAGCACTGAGCAGTGTTGTACCTTCTCCAAGAATGATGCCTCAGTATGAACTGAAGATGACCAACTTTAATAACTGGCATAGTTTTTGGTGTCACTCCAAGGGATATGAAAATTGCCAGCCTGGGAGGATATGATCGACAGGCCATTCAGCTTTGTCAGGGATGGTCTGCACCTGGCCCCTCTAAGCTTTTGAATATTGGCTAAAACATTGCTTTCCCCAATTGTGCCATTTTTAGGCAACACCAGACTGAAAAACCTTCATACATAGCAAAACCCACCATAGAAAATCTAAAGCTGTCACTATACAATACCAGGAATCTAAACAAGAAACTCCACTCCTGCCAAGCTTTCCTCACCATGTAGAATTCAGATTTTTGTGCAGTAAGTGATACATGGTTTACAGCCTCGGAGAGCAGCCCAGTGGTGCAAGGCTGCAAAGCCATCCACATATTTAGACCAGCTACTGCACAAGCAGGAACTAAAGGTGGAGGTCTCTTGATTTACATCAAAAACAAACATAATGTACCTCAAGGCTGGTCAAACATGATGATGTTCTAATGCCATGATGAGAACGGACACCACATACGCAAATGCCATAGATATAGCAAACTTGCTGGCTGACAGATTCAGTGAAAATTTCGCCCCTCTGTCCCCGCTATCAGTAAATCAGGACATTCCCAATACCTGCCCCCTTCCCCTTATATCTAGGGATCAGGTCATCACTGCTCTCTCAAAGGCAAAAAAATGCCTCTATGGGACCCGATAACATCCCAGGCTGCATCCTACATTAACTCAAGCAGGAACTTTCAGCATCATTAGGCACCCTATTTAACCAAAGCCTGAGTACCAGTTTTGTCCCAGTTGAGTGGAGGACAGCCACTGTCATCCCTTTACACAAAGGTGGAGCATCCACTGATCTGGGAAATTATAGACCCATAAGCCTAACTAGCCTGATCTGCAAGGCCATGGAATGGATTATAATGGACCTCATAAACAAGGACATTGGCAACCTCCAAACACTCGATCCCACACAGTTTGGTTTCATCAAGGGGAGGTCATGTCTGTTAAATTTGGTTGACTTTTTTGAGTCACCAAAGCCATGGATGAGAGGAATACAGTGCACACTGCCTGCCTTGACCTGGTCAAAGCCTTCAACACTAATCCCAACTAGGGCATAATAGATAAACTCTCTCAACTAGGCATCAATCCGTATGTTACCAGATGGGTAGATAACTGGCTCACTGATAGAACCCACCTAATCAAAATAGGGGAAGCCACCTCAAGCAGTAGACCTGTATCTAGTGGCATTCCCCAGGGTTCGGTCTTGGGAGCCTCTGTTATTTGGGATATAATTTCCTGAGGTACAGGCCAAAACCAATGGGCTATGGCTGACTAAGTTTGCAGATGACTGCAAGTTGAGAACTGTCATCAATTCCCCTAGTGACCTGGACATCTTCCAAGAGGGTCTCACCCAAACAAATGACGGGTGTCAGAAACATGGTCTCAAGCTGAATACAAAAACATGCATCATCATTCCCTTTGGAGAGAGAGATGTCCCCACAAATTATCACATTAATAACAACATTCTAAGCATGCAGTCAGTCGTGAGGGATTTGGGCACCTAGACCGATAGCAGCCTGACTTTTGACCACCATGTTGCTTCCATTGTACGGAAAGCTTTCTACATGGCCCACCTCATAAGTAAGGGTATCTCATCCAGGGACAAGGAGGTCATAAGATCCCTGCATTCTTCCCTTATAAAGTCCATTATTGAGTACAATGCCCCATTCACGATGTACCTTGCAAAACACATGCAGCAGCTGGAGAGACCACAGAGGTTCCTCACCAAGAGAATCCAGGGCCTCAAACATCTACCAAACACAGCTAGGTTAAAAGCCCTATGCCTCTACTCTGTTTCATACAGACTCCTGAGAGATGACCTCTATCTGGCATACAAGGTGATCTCGGACCCTGACTTGATGAGATTGCTGCATATCCATAATTCAAGCTCCACTCGAGTAACCCACACACTCGGCCTCAACCTGGTCTGTGACATCAATAGGACTTGCTGGTGGGGCAGATTTGTGTCCCAGAGACTCCCCCATCTATGGAATAAACTCCCTCTCCACGTCAAGCAGAGTACCTCTTTACCCCTTTTTAAAGCACAATCTGGATGGGAAATAGAAAATACATCCCTGGGATTCCACCCGTGTCCCTGCTGGACAGGGGCATCGGGTGCCTGATTTGTCTATGCATGGGCTAAACTCATGGCTAGGCTTATAAGGGCCTCAGGGCCAATAGCCTAGCAACTTCCTATGATCCTATGATCTTATGATGTGCTTGAACTTTCCCATGTCCAAATTACCATGGGCAAACTGCTGTACTGTACCTTTTCATGTTTTAATTTTTCCAAGTCTTATGGGTTTCTAATGCCATGATGGGAATGGACCCCAATTCCTAAGTCAAAGTATGATTAAATTTCATGAAATTAGTATTGATTCAGTCTTTGATGTTAGCCAGGAGTGCTCTTCTCTGCACCTGCAATGTGCCCAGTAATTACTCCTTCTGCAGTTCATAGAGAGTTGCATGTATCAGTAACATATCTAAGTACGATTGTAAATTCTTTATTTATAAGGCCCATTGCTCCTACTATTATTGGAATGGTCTGGGTATCCTCCTTCCACATTGCCATCATTTCTGCTTACAAATCCTGGTATTTTATGACTTTGTGTAACTCCGTACGTAAGACACTAGTCACTGGGTGTGGCAATTTCAATGATCAATGCTACTTTTGTCTTCTTTTCATGGACTACTATATCTGGTTTTCTCTCATCTGTTTTTTGAACTGTTGATAACGGGTGATCCCATGTGATATAAACTTCATAATTTTCTATAATGCTTTATGGCTCATGTTTCCAATGATTTTCAGTTACTTCAATATTATAATGTTTGCACAATACAGAATGTAACAGTCATGCCACATTAATATGCTTTGTCATACCTCTCAATTGTCCAGATTTTTTGCCTCATATTTTTCCTCTGTTCATCATAAAATTTGTAGTTTTCTGTATTTTTGTAGCAAATTAGTGGGAGAGAATTTACAAAATAATGACAGGCATTTGAGTTTCAGACTTCATATCCTTCAGAAAATGCATGGTAACACAAAACTTTTTTTTATTCAAGCAAATGTCTAAGTTTATAAAAGCAATATTTAAAATCTGTCCCTTTTTTAGGGCCTTGTCCTCCCTATTATTTTTGGCTTTGTCCAGATTTTTTGTGCTAAGAGATCTATATGCCTTTTGGCATACAGTCTTTCTGCCATTAGTATATCACAACCAGCAACAAGATGTGTGACTGTTTCCAATTCTATTTTACAAAGCCTACATTTGCCTGTTTCTCCCACATGTTTAATGGACTTTGTAAACTAACGTGTATGTAGTCCACTATCTTGGGCCACCAATATTAACCTTTCATCTTTTGGTGTAAATTCACCTCTTCTTAATCATTCCTGCATTTGATCCTGATCAACGTGAAGTTTTTCCAAGAGTTTTCTATACTATATTCATACATTTTCCACATTTCTTGTCTTCTCATCTGATCCTTCACCTCATATTCTTTCTTTTGCTTTTTGGCACAATCAGTTGCTGCCTGATTTTTAACTACTTTTGGTTTGATTTCCATTCCCGCTGGACACTGTTATACGTCTGCTAAACTAAGCTGAAAAATCATCTTAGACGTATTCTATTCATGTTTTGAAACTTTCACTATGCTTGAGTTTTGTGAGGCCAGCAGATATGTATGCAGTCCTATGATTGCAGAGCTATACATGTAATAAATTTCAAGGAGGCCAATCCCTCCTTCAGAACAGGGTATATATAATCTTGGTATTCACTGATTTTTATAAATCATCTGAGCACCATGAAGCATCCTTCTAGGTTTCCTGTCCAACTAATCGAACACCTTTTGGGGTCAGTCAATCACTCCAAAACTGTAAGTTAGAACAGGAAGAGCAAATTGGTTTATAGCTTAGACTTTGTTCCTACATGTCAGTGCTATTTTCAGTATTCATTTTAGTCTTCTGAAATATTACTTAGTTTTATTTGCATTTGTTCATGTTTTATTGTTGATCCTTCATCACTTCCCAAATATTTATACACCTCCTCTTGCTCAAGTTAATTTACATCACATTCTTGTCCCAGGTTGATGTTTTCTTTGTGCTGCAGCTTTCCGGCTTTAAGAGTTGCTTCTGCACATTTATCAAGTCCAAATGACATTCTTATGTCATCTGAAAAAGTTTTGACCACCTGCAGTTGTGCTTTCAGTTCTTCACCTGATGATCTATGCATTTTTAAATTATCCACAAAAAGTAGATGAGAAGTCTTTGCACTTTGCTGTTTTCTGAGATACAAACTGAAGCCATGACCTATCTGTTAAACAGTAGAGAGCTTAATGAGTTAAGGGCAAGACAAAAGAGCAGCAGTGACAAAAAGACCCTGGAATCCCCCCCCCCCTTTGGATTTTTATCCCTGGAATAATAATGTGTCCTTTATCATGGCTTAACTGCAAAGTGGTTTGTCACTGTTTCATGGTTGCTGTAATATAATTGAGGAGTGTAGGGTGTATCTTATATATTTTTAAACACTCTTCTATCGATAAATGTGGATTTTTGTCAAATGCTTTTTTGTAGTCTACCCATACCATGCTTAGATTCTTCCCCTTTCTACAGCTCTCCATTGTGACTTTATGATCCTTTCTTCCATATAACTTTCTTTTGTTACCCTTTTGCTCTATTGCTATAATTGAGTTTTCTTCTAAATGACTATAAACTCTGTTGGCAATAATTCCAATGTATAGTTTATTAGTGTCAGAAGGCAAGTTATCGGTCTATAGTTTTTAGGCTAGCTTGAAGGTTCACTCTTAAGTAGGACTACTCTTTTTTCCTGTTGTTAACCAGGTCTGTGTCTGTTCGGGGTACGCATATAAACAGTTCTTACTCATGGTTAATCTTCATGTAAAGATGTTAATACTTTTAGCCAGAGGTTAGGTACTGTATCTGGGCTTGGGGTTTCCAATTAGGAGCTTTTCTTAACTTGGTTTCAGTTTCTCTGGTTGTTACTTCATACAATTTTATATCCTATACATGTTTTATGGCTTGTGGTTTCCTTTTTCTAACTTTGTTAAGTCTCAACTTACTGGGGACACTCACCATTTAACTGAAACCTGTATTCATGCGTGACTTCACCTACCCCACTATAAAATGGGAATCATACACAAGACAAAAGTGCAGGCCCAGAGATTCCCGGACTGTGTCAATGAAAACATCCTGGACCAAACAGTTCATACAACCACTAGGCCACTAGGGGTACAAATGTACTGGATATGTTTCTCACTAAGACAGGAGAATGCTCTACCCTCCTCCGAAGTGTAATAACCTGTCTGGGAAGGTTGGACTGTAAATCTATTCTCCTTTGAAATAAAAATAAAACCCAAGACACTTTTCAACCCTGGAAAATTTAGAAACGATTCTAAGGAAAACTTCCTATTATTGAGTGATAACCTGACAAGATTTCAAGCCCGTCAAGTCATGAGAACAATGTTGCCTGTGTGGAATTGTTCACAGAGATCCTGTAAAGTCATGTTAATAGATGCATAGAGACAGCTGTGCCTACCAGGAATAATCATAGATCAAACTCACAAAACAAGCCCCCCTAGTGGAATCCCAACATTAATAGGCTGTAGAACAGAAGGAAGAAAGTCATGGCACAAATTAGGAAGGACAAAGCCCAGCAAGATAAAACATCCCTCATCAATCTAATCAAGACTCAGAGGGCCATGTCTACCAAAGCCAAGTTTGAGATAACAATAGCCTCCCAGACCAATGACAACCATAAGGCTTTCTTTAGCTATGACCACAACTTCAAAGGCAGCAAGCAACAATGTGCAATACTATTTTAAATGGAATCAATACATTGAGTCAAAAGATATAGACAATCTAGTGGTCAACAAATTCAGCTATAGTTTTATCTCTCAGTTCTCCCAGCCACCACTCAGGAAATACCATCAAACATAACCTTGTACAGGTATCACTAGTGAGCAAGTGTTTAATGTGCTGTCCAAAGCCAAGAATACACCATTGATGGGCCCCAATAATATCCTAGAATATGTCCTAAATAGGATGAAGCATGACCTATCAGGACCACTAGAGTCACCGTTTAACAGCAGCTCCAAGAGAGGTGTCATGCCACTCAAATGGAAAACTGCAATGTTCATTCATCTGCACAATGGTGGGTCATCTACTGACCAAGTAATTACAGACCTAGACACCTAATGAGTCTCATATGCAAAACGATGGAAAGAATTGTCATGGAAATGATTAACAATGTCATAGGAAATCTTCAGTCACTGGATCCAACCTAGTTTGGCTTCACCAAGGGCAGATTAGGCTTACTTAACCTGGTGGGCTTTGTCAATATTTCACCATTTGACTATGCTGCTTTGATGTTGTCATATATATATATATATATATATATATATATATATATATATATATATATATATATATATCTCTATATATGTAGTTCACACACACACACACACACATATATATATATATATATATATATATATATATATATATATATATAGTTCACACACACACACACACACATATATATATATATATATATATATATATATATATATATATATATATATATAGATAGATACTGTATATGTAGTTTGTTTGGGAGGGTAAATGGATGCTAATTCAGAGATAATCATTATTCATCTTTCATCAGTTACATGTTACATAAGTAATATATAACAATAAATATGCTATTGTGCTTATATGGTTTCTGTAACCGAGCCAGTGACATACTCATAAGCTACATATTTAAAATGGCATTGCATCACTTTTCCTCACTTTATACCTTTTACTGTTTTCATGTTTCAAGAATGATATAGCCCTAATGTTGCATTCCCCTACTTTGTATTAATTAATGTGTTTGTGGTTTATGCCTTGGACACAATTACTGCTTCCCTCCAGAAATGGACTAGTAGAAAGTGTTGTTTCGGGGGTGACCGTGGTACAGTGGTCAGTGCTGCTGCCTCTTGGTGTTCAGCTCTTTGATTCAGGTCAGGGCTGAGGTGCTCCCTGTCTCCATGTGAGGTATTGTTATGTAGTAGCTCAAGTCTGGGATCCTCTCTGTGCTTGTGTGGGGTCTGCTTTACTTAGCAAAGACATTTTAAGAACTGATTGGCAAGTTTCTAAATTGCAGGCATATAGCTACATGCACATGCCCTGCAATTACTGTCATCTGATCCAGGATAAGTTCAATCCTATATATCCTTTGGGTGGCAGGCATCTTTTCAGCTTCTCCATGACACTGAATAGCATAAAGCAGGTACTGGAAAATAAATGAATCCAGTATTTCTTCTTTCCAAATATGTAATCCAGGTTCTAAGCACCTGACCACAATTCCAGGTTTGAATGTCCCTTTAGGGTGGTGCACTTGGCTGTAATATTGCTGGATTTCTGCTGATTATGCTAGTAATACAGCAAGTAGTACTTTCAAATTGTATACGAGCAAATGAAGTTGCACGTGTTCATGCTATCTGATCTTGAAGCGTTACTAATTGTTGCCTTTAAGTGTGGTTAGTCACTAAAATTGAACTGTTATGGGAGGGCAGGTACCACTGTACCTCATGCCCAATGGAGGTGGTATGCAAGGTAGAAGCCTGCTAATTTAAGGTAGGTCTTACAACAAGGCATATAGCAAGGAATTTTAGAACTATACACCAGCTTCCAGAAGGTGACCCCTCACTGTTCAATTATGGCCTCCTCTGCTGCAGAAATGACATGTTTCAGAACAACATCCCTTTTTATTACTACTACAAAAAACAACTCTTGAAATGACGGCCTGAAACAAAAATGCCATTTAGCCAATCAGGTATTCTGAAAAACAAAAATACTTAATAAAATAAAACCAAAGTAAATATGTGAGTATGCTCAAGTTTAAATTCTAGAACAGTTTCATTATAATAAATAAATAAATAAATAAATAAACAAACAAACAAACCTATCAATAAACTATTTTAGAAAAGTGTATGTGGTGGCATGCATGGTAGATATCTGGCTACATCCTTGGCATAAACTGTAGCCCTGCTGTTGCCATAAGTAGTTCATACTTCTTATTGCATCCTAGAGTACTTAGGATGTCACTGTAAGGTAAGACAATCAGTGCTGCACTTCTCTGCACCCCAAGACATGAGGAACCCTGACATCATTGTGCATAGAATGCTGCTATGAGTTATGGGGCACATTACTGCACTAGCGTTTGCCATACAGAGCTTGCAGAACACCCCCCATGTGCCTACATTACTTGTTCAAAGCAAGCTTTAAAGTCCTGTGTTAATACTTGATGCAGAAGTACCTTGTTCTTTAAATTCTATCCTAGGTCACAATACCACTATAGTCACTCTATGCATATCGCATTCCCTGTACCATGTGTGTTCAGAACGCAGTTGATAAGAATGTCACATTATTCTGCTGAACTGTACACTATGCATTGTAACATGGTAAGCAATACAGTAGAAAACAACCACAAACTTCCATTTCTGAACTGAGTATCTGTTATAGACACACCAAGGCCATTTCCATTCTAATGATTTACACTGTGGCAATGATTAATAAATTGTCCTGCATGTTAACTGGCAATGTGCCAAAACTGAGATGTCAGTTAATATGTTAAATGGGTTGTCTAAGCCAGGTATGGTCTTGCAAAACCTATACCCTTAACAGAAATCTAGTATGGGCTAGCATAGACTGCATCAGTAAACGTGTCCAATGCCACATCCTAAGAGGTGATATTAAATGGCCAATCATGGTCACCTTCAAACAGAAGTATCACTGTAATTCCAAACAGAACAGTTTACAATTAGAGTGAGGCTGTCTCTGACCCGTGGTAATTTAATACATAAACTGTTGAATTTAGACCACTACCTGCTTTAAACTCTTAAATCCTTTGATAATGACATTTTGTACTTGCTATATCCCTGAACAATGGCCTATTTACTGATTTTTTTATGATTTTTTTTTTTATATTTTTAGACATGAGAAGAGCATTTGAAACTGTAAATCATATCCTTCTGTTCACCAAACTTTACAAACTTAGTTTTGGACTAAATTATATCCAGGATTTTAAATGTTAACTGGAAAATAAAACTTTTTATATATACAACAACAACAATATCCTGTCTGATATAGTACACTCAGTACTGGGGTACACCATTGATCAGTTCCTGGCCCCTTACAGATCCCATTATTTACAAATAACTTACTTTTTGACCTACCCCATAGCAACATGACTATGTATGCAGATGATGTCCTAGTTTTATCAGCAAATAAAACCTTTTCTGCTCTGCAACATACATTACAGGGGAATATAATCTCTGTAATTAGCTGCCTAACAATAAATTAGTTATTAACCCCCCCCCAAAATATCTAGTACTATGCAATTAGCCTGTATGTTGGCCATGTAGTGTGGGTTTCTGTGTACTAGACAGCTTCAACAATCATATGTAATGCTTGAAAACAGGGACAAACTATGTGATATGTACCTTGCTGAAATAATATCAGAGAACCTGTTTGAATACCTTAAGATAGCATGTCCTCAGCTTCGTAGATTTTTGGAATACCCAAGACACATAAGAATAACAATGATCCTCCTTACTGACCTGTGGTTGCTAGAGGGGGCTCACTCACTGAAGCCACAGCTATTTACTTGGACTACATTTTAAAACCACTGGCAGAGAAGAATAGGTAATGCATCCATCATTTCAGAGATTTTATTAGAAAAATCAAGAGCATTCTCATCAGTGAGGATGGCTTACTGCTTACTATTGACACTGAATCTTTGTACACTGTACTACCTCATCAGTAATGCATACATACAGCTACAGAAGCACTAGTGTTGTACAACAAAACCACAGCAGCAGAATGTGAGGTACTAGGTGAGTTCTTGAACGTAGTGTTGGACTGTAATTACTTCACTTTTAATGGCAAAGGATCCAAATAGACATCAAGAATAGCAATGGGGACTGACATGGCCCCAAGCATAGCTAACATCACACTGGGGAAGTGGGAGGAGGAATTCATCTTAAACACTCAAAACTACATGACTCACATAGCAGTTTACTTCAGATTTATCGATGACATATTTATTGTATGGGAAGGTGACAACACAGAGCTTCAGCAGTTTATCAGCTATATTAATCAGATGACTCCTTTGGTCAAGTGTACCTCCTACCACAGGCCTGACTTCACAGTTTTTATAGATATGGAATTCCCAAAAGACAAAGACAGGGAGAATGGTGATTGATTTATACAGAAAACCCATCAGTGTAAACATGCTTCTACATTACAGAATCCTTCACCCTCCAAAAACATAACACAACATGGTCAAATCCCAAGGATATAGAATAGCATGCATCAACTCAAAACTCCAACCTTTTCTCAAGAATCTTAAGGATTTAGCAAATGATTTTTTAGCCAGAGGGTATGAGGGTCGCATGCTTTACTCCTTACTTTAACCCATAAGAGAACTGAAAAATGACAATGCCCTATTCCTTAACAACCACTTGAGAACTCAAAATAAATAATTTGGGAATAAAAAAAGCAAAAGACTGTTTTATTTATGCATATTCTTTAGTCTTTCAGTACATCAAAGATATAATCAGTGAAAACGGGGCTATAATATCTGAAAGTACGCACCAAAGAAGTGTTTCAGGTGACATCTCGATTTGTTTACAGAATGGGTAAGAACATCCGTAGCTGGGCTGACAGCAGAGCATAACCTACAGACAACAAGATGCGCAGCCAGAAGTGTACCTTTTGTAACTAAATAAAGGAAGGTGATTCATTTATGTGCCCAGACTTGCAGAAAGAACTGAAAACTAATGCTGATGGGGATTGTAATAATACATTTGTTGTCTACGGGGCTCAGTGCAAAAGTTGTGAGGCATTCTAGATTAGAAAAAAAACATGAACAAACTAAAAAGAAGAATTTCAGGACACTTGGCTGAAATTTGTGCTAAATGTAGTATAATAATAATGCTCTCTGTAAGCATTTGATCACTCCTAAGAGAAACACTAACTTCAGATTCCAGATACTTGAGAAACTAGAGCCCTAGTTCCTAGTAGGTGATATCAACAACACCCTGGAAAGGCACAAATTAGTTTGTTAACTCAGGCTGAATTCCTTTCTTCCTCCAGGACTGAATTATTACAGTTCTTTGAAAAGTGTGCTGGAACATTGAAAATCACCGCATTGTATCTCTCATTAACTGAACTCACACAATGTTATGGATTGTACAGGACATTTCAAACACAGTTTATACACAGTTTATCCACTGCTTATTGTTACATTTTTTGTTTATTTTATTATACTTTTATACTTTATTATTTTTATATTTCGTAGTTTGTATTTTTTTAATCAAGTTTGTCATTTGTCAATGTCCCTCTTGAATTTTAAAAGTATTAACATCTAATAGGAATATTTAGACTTGTTTCCATTTGGTTCTGAATCTAATGTAGACAACATTGATTAATACTATATTCCTTACTGAATAAAACTTTTATTACACTGGATGGAAAGGAAGAGCCAGGTACCTGTTAAATAATCAGGTCACTTTTATTATTAATTTCAACATCCATTTCTCTGATCGGGTTAAGTCCACTTAGAACACCATGATACACTTAAGTCCATCATAAAACAATGTTTTATTTTATTTATTTATTTATTTAACATTTGTTGACCGGGAATGTCCGACTAGGTTCCACAGAGCCTGTTTTCAGCGGAGGCCCGGGGAGAAACGCTCCAGATGCATGTCTTTGGAATGTGGGAGGAAACCGGAGTACCCGGAGGAAACCCACGTGAACACAGGGAGAACATGCAAACTCCACACAGAAGGCACCCCAGCCGAGAATCGAACCGGAGAACCTCTTGCTGTGAGGCGACAACGTTAACCGCTGCACCACTGTGCCTCCCGTTAGTTCATCTTAAAACACCTTTGAGTGATTTCCTTCACTAGAATGGTGAGAGTCGAACTTCCTCAGAAAATATACTGGCTAAGTACTAACTTAAATATAATAGCAGGTCTGCGAGCAGAATAGGGGTGGTCTTAGTTTACCTTAACCATTTTAAGGATACATTTGATGTTTAAGCTTTTGTTGAGTCTGGGGAGCATGTCTGCTCAGAGCTGAATTTGCCAACATAGTTCTTTGACTAGTAGGAGGGTGTCTATCTTGCACAAAGGGTCTGTGACGTTTTACAGGGCTATGAATTGGAACCTGTTGAAACTAGGGCAGGTATGGCTATGTCTAGCCAGTGCATTGTTGGGGTCCAGGTTCCGGATAGCCTGTACATGCTCTTTAATGCAGTTACAGAGTTTTCCTGGTGGTTTTACCAATGTAATATGCTTCACACTGTGAGCATATAGCAATGTAGACCACATAGGGATACTGGCAGTTGAGGTGAGCTCTAATATGGATTGATACCTTAGGGGTGTGGGGTTCAAGTCAGGGGGTTGTGATGATGTAATTGCACCAATGGCAATCGCCACATTGATGCATGCCTGGCGGTATGTCCAGGGTGTGTAGTTGCAACCTCCTTTCTGATTTGAAGGTTGTTTTCAGAGACTGGGTATATTTGTAACTGAAGCTGGGTTGGTCTCCTAGGACTGGAGCAAGCTCCAGGTGTTCTGTGATGTGTAGCCAGATTTTTCCGAAGATGTTCCTGATGCTGGGAGTGTCCAGGGAGGTGGGGAGTCAAAACCTGATAGGTTGGTCTCTTGGGGACTTTTCTTTGGGGATAAATTTATGTTTGAGTATGGGCTGGTACTCGGTGCCCCTCTGAGCAGTCATTTCTCCCATTACTGTGTTGATGAGTTCTTCTGGGTAGTGCCTTTCCTGAAAGAGTTTCTTGAGGTATAGGCATTGAGATTCAAAGGAGTCCTCTTCAGTGACTATTCAAAGCAGCCTAATATACTGCCCCTTCATGATATTTCTTTTCATGAAGTGAGGGTGCTGGCTGTGGAAGCCAAGACAGTTGTTTCGGAATGTGGGGTTTTAGGTGCAGGGTAGACCTGAAAGTCCTGGAGTGAGGGTCCAATGAGAAGTCTAAATTTAGAAATTGTACTTGTTCACCCCAGCCTGAGATGGTGAATTTGAGAAAAGAGATGCTGGTTTCAATGCTGTGCAGGAAGGCATCCAATTCTGGGTTGGTGCCTCTCTACACAAAAAGGATGTCATCAATAAAACATCTGTAAAGACACACTTGTTTGTACCCCTCTAATATGGTGAGGGTCTCATCCTCCCAGGTACTTAGGATGAGATTTGCATAGGTGGGGGCTATTTTTACCATCATTGCTACACCCTGTGCCTGCTGGTAGATTTGCTGACTGAATGCAAAGTAGTTTTTAGTGAGGACTACCAGTAGCAGTTATTTTACTATTTTGATTCTCTTGTGTCCCATTTGTGTGTGTTTGTGGAGGTAGCTGCAAACCATTTTGGTGCCCTCGGAGGGTGAGGGATGCTGGTATATTTATTTATTTATTTCATTTATTTATTCATTTCGTTAACTGGACAATGTTTGACTGGGCCAAATAGCCCATTTTCAGCAGAGACCCGGAAAGAAAAAAATCTCCAAACAAAAATGCACATAGAAAAAAATATATTAGGAAATATTACAACAGAGTAAATACAATAATTATTGGATTAGATTAATAGCATAGTGAGATTCAAAAATAAACTAACTAAACATAATAAATATATAGGGAAAAGCAAAGAAATAACCAGCAGGTAAACGAACACCGTTGAGACCAGCAAATAGCAACCAAAATAAAATTAAGGATGCAGTGAACTTGATGATGTCAGCTATATTATCTATTCTAATTTAAAAGCTCAGTGTTACCAACTATCCATATCTAGGTTAAATAGCATTGGTCTTAATAACTAGTACAGTTAAATACCTCATACTGATCACTAATAACAAACTAGTATTTTATACAAATAAATTAATTAATTAAGCACAATAGCAACTATGTACTTAAACTAACATAAGGCAGTAAATAAAATATGACTACCAAAAACAAATACTACAGTCCCTATTCTACTAATAGTAAACAACATTTTATATAAAAGGGGGTGAGATAAGCCTAGTATAAACAGCATACCATAATCAAAGAATAAAAAATGCAGCAATGAATATAAACAGCATATTAATACATTCATATAAAATTATTTCAGTATTATGGCTACATATAAAACTATTTCCTAGGAAGTCCATGTGCCTCCAGGGCACATTTCATAGAGAGCTTTCCATTTAGCCCAAAGTCTTTTTCTGCTCTCAACTTTAATATCCACCTTAACTCACTATTTTCCATAAGATTCTTAATATTTCCTATTCTTGATCCAATAATAATTAGTTCTAATACCACAAATTTAAAATCATGGCATCTACCACTTATCTCAATATATCTAGACAAAGCATTCACTGAATCTCTATTTTTATGCTGTTAATGTGCTCTCTGATTCTTTCTCTAAATGTTCTGTTGATTTTACCAACATAAAAATATAAACAGCAGTCACATTGTGCCAAATATATTATATTTTTAATATCGTAATTAGCTTCAGAGTCCAATTTATATATCACTCCAGTGCCTGGATGAGTAAATGCATTAGTTTGCTTAATAAATTGGCATATGCTACAATGGGCACAGATCCGTGTCCCTACAGGTGTGTCCCTTAAAGATAAGAAAAAGATAAGATAATGAGGGATTATGTACAGTTAGAAACTGGATTAATTCTACTGAAAGTCCATAGCCTATCATGAAATCATTAAGAGTTATTTATTATTAAGATTTTTTTAAAATTTTAAAATGTTATAAGGATGCAATAAATAAACAGAGAGACACAGATGTTTAGGAATGTTGAATGGCATGGTATTTTAGGTGAGTTTGGATCCTTGTTATCACTTGACTTTAAGGGAAGGATGGGGCATTTTTATTACAGCTGGACTGATCTGTATTTACAGCAGAAACTTTACCACTCCCAAGTCAACTTCCCAAGATGTGATGTATCTTTATATTGTATTTAGAACTCAGCTATCTTCCTTTTTTTGCATTAACAATGTTCATATGTCTGTTATGTACTAAAATAAATATTTGATAATGTGTTCTTAAATGCTTTAACCATTAAGTCTGATGGATTGCTCATCTGGGCACTGTGAATTCAACATATCGTGGACTAGATTTTTTACTTGAGTTACTAAGTTTAAAAGATTTATTTGAGTAGTCAGTTTTTTATTTTATTATTTTTTTAAGTTTATGTTTTAACTTTTAAGTTTAATAACAGTTAATACCAGTACTAGGTTCATATTCCTATAAGCTCATATAGGTTTGGGTGAAATAGTGGTGCAGTGGTTAGCATTGTCACCTCACAGCAAGAGGCTTACTGGTTCAATTCTTGGCTGGGGTGCCTTCTGTGCTGAGTTTGCATGCCTTTCCTGCCTTTGTGTGGATTTTCTCTATGTGCTCTGGTTTCCTCCCACATTCCAAAGACATGCATCTGGAGTGTTTCTCCCTGGGCCTCTGCTGAAAATGGGCTTTGCCCCAGTTGGACATTCCCAGTAAATGAATGTTAAATAAATATTGTAGGAAGTCTTAGGAGTATTTTTGTATAGTTATTCCACTGAGAACACCTTGTGGAAAGTTTCTTACAGTGTTTGTTTTTTTGGACTAAGTGTGTGACACTTGGCCTACTGAAACTTTGAGGGACTCTGCAGATTTTGTCTTGATGTAATCTAACTCTCTCCCATTCTCCATAAAAGCCGGCAATGAGTCTGCACTGCCAATAGTAAAATAATAATGGTACCTTGTTATTCTCATTGATCAAACTCTCTCTCCTTTAATTCTTGTGTGGAACTGCAGTCTTAGAGAGTATTAAATCAACTCAAACTCTCTTGTAAGTGTTCTAACCTCCTTACACAAACAGCCAGGACAGCTTTTGTTGTAAATGCCCCTTTCCCCCAGACTTCAGTACAGACTTCCTATCTTTTTCACAAAACTCAACTCACAACAGCTCTGTAGTCTGGAAAACTGAAAACAAAATGTATTCCCTACTGGTCCCAGAGTTATCCTTCTCAAACTGCTTCACTTTTAAACTACTACAAAACTGATACTGCCTCCCAATTATGTTATAAACCAAAGGCTTACCATACCAATCACTCTGTCAGAAAACACAATGCCACTCACTGCAGTTCCTACTGGATTCATCACTCTACTAGGTTTAAGTAATTAAGCATCCTAGCATAATAAAAAATAATATTACTCATACTGATAGCTTTTATTATTTATTTAACATTTGTTGACCAGGAAAGTCCACCTAGGATACAATCTGTTTTCATCAGAGGCACAGGGAGAAAAGCTCCAGACACATGTCTTTGAAATGGGGGAAGAAACCTACAGGAAGCACATACAGACTCCACATAGATGGCACTCCAGCCAAGAATAGAACCTGAGAACCTCTTGTTGTGAGGTGATAATGTTAACTGTTGCACCACTGCTTACTTGTACAACATGCAGATACTTTTATTCTTGTGTTATATTCTATATAACTAAATAATAATTGTTTAATCAGCATCCTTGTCATATATGTTAGCTGTCTACTATGCACCTGTTATCTATGTTAAATTGATTGTATTTGCTCATGGCATTTCTGTGTCCCTGCTGTATGTCTTGTATTTATCTTATGGCCTGGTAAGTGACTGTAAATGGACATCAGACCAGCTCAATCACCCAGTTAACAAATTCAAATAAAGGAAAGCATATAACTAAGTAACTA
>NC_056740.1:369442325-369557325 GCF_019279795.1 Protopterus annectens
AAATATACCAACTCCGAGACTGCACTACAGTGCGGAAGATGGAAATCTTCCCATTCCGCACTATACGGAAATGCCGGTTCTGCATGATCGAAATTTCAAAAGTCGAACATATGGTCTCGGCTATATGGCTTTCAGCTTTCTGAAATTTTGATCATGTGTAGGGGTTCCCTTAAAATATATGCTTTAAGGAGTAGACCAGAGATAAAAATTGTAATTTACACTGAAAGTGGCAATGTTACAGCTTAGCCATAGTTAAGGTAAAATAATACACTAATAGTAACACATTTACAATAATTACAGCAAGAAAAATACAGAGTTTGAACAGTTGTGATGAAAATCAGTACCTTCAAAACATAAGTCATGCTTCTCTCCAAAACAGGTGGGTCGCTCATTGTAGCTGAGAGGCAGTTTTGCAGTTAGCACAGAGGACTGAAACTCTGACCTACTAATTAGGTGCCTCCTTTGCCAAAGATACAGGCTTTGACTCTTTCCGCCTTTATTTGCCTGCTGTGTGACATGGAGTAAGTCACCAAACCAAACAGTGCTTTGAGGAAAATGGCAATTTGGGCTAGGTCCCTGAATGATGTCCTGAACTGCATATCTAGTAACTATGTATGAACCTAAAAACAAAACAGTTGGTAAGAACTCTGGCTTCTGGCAAATCCAGTGCACCCTGCCTACTGCAATAAAACCATCACTTGTCCAGCCTTCCAAGGCTATCACAAATGATGCATCAGTGTTGAAATTACACTACAGGTGTAACATATATGCATACATACACACACGCGTGTGCGTGTGCACACAGACACACACACACACACACACACACACACACACACACACACACACACACACACACACACACACACACACACACGCGCACAGAAACACACACACACACACACACACACACACACACACACACACACACACACACACACACACACACACACACACACACATAATTTATTGTATTATTTTTGCCCTCCCCGTGCTTGCTGGCTATCAAGGCTATAATGGTCTGTCATCCAGGAAGTCATGAAAGTGATTTTTGCTCTTGCTGGCATCCTAGCAATGAGAACATTTTTCATTTATGAACCTAACCACTCACACTTGTTATTTATGTGACCACTGATATCACAGTAAGGGATACCTGTACCCCTTCAGTCCATGCATGTGCACTCTTCCACATGCACAAAAAGGGCCTACCATCACTAGTTTGGCCTGTCACACCCATGAACTTCCTTACTGCACCCCCCCCCCCACAACATGATGACCTTCTGCTTTCCTGTGAGGCTGTGTCTTGGAGACATGGAGAAAGCTAGATGAGAACCACCATCTTCCTCAACCCCCACAAGGTGGGCATGCCGATCCTCACTGTGCCATCACGCTCCCAAGTTGCTAGTTGAACCTGGGTCATCTAGGCTGTGGTCAAGGCTTTATCCTTTAATGTCTAGGTACAGGCTTGCTGGAGCAACATTTTGCAGCTACAGAGGATACACAACTATGGTATTATGTTTACTGTTACTGCCCACTACCCATGATATAATGAAGAGCTAGGTGATTCTGGAGTAGAGTTACTATTCTCCTCTGTTATATTAAGTCAGGTGAGGTACTTTGGGTACCTAATGATGATATACCCTGTGCCCTTCCATTGGAGATGTGCAAGGCAAGGCCCAGTGAGAGTCCCTAGGCAGAGCAAGGGGATGCTAGGGGCATTGTACTTCTTTGGGTTGCATGGGAAGACTTCTAGATCCTATGGGAGAAGTTGAAGTCTATTGCTGAAGGACAGGGATGTCTGATTACCATTAGTATGCTTACTGCCCATAGGACCCCCCCAGGGCAATCAGTTTAGAGAATGGATGGCTAGGAAGATGGCGGAATAACCTTCAACACTGAATAAATTACTCTTATATGATATTAAGCTGCAGTCAAAACATAGACATAAACCACTAACATATGCACACTCATCTCACTCAGAAAATGCTGATATCAGTGTAACCCTTAAATAGGTGCTGATATAAAATATGCTTATTTAGTAGAGTATAGAAGACTACAACAAACAAAAGATTATCCTAAATTCTGATATTATTATTGTTATTTGCCCATACATGACGTATATGAAGAATAAAAGCATAAACTGATGCGGCATTTTGTCATCCTCTGATAAACTATTCAGGCAAGTTCATTTTTATGTGTAATGTTTAGTAGTTGAATTCTTCAAAAGTCTGTATGAATATACTTATGTCATGGACTCTACATTGTAATTGGATGAAGGTATTCATACAGAGCAGTTGTGTATCCTTACCTTACTCACTTACTCTGACAGACATGCATTTATTAAACAGTTACAATTCACCATCTGTAATATTGAGAAACATAGGAGACTACAAAATATTAAAATACAACTTTAGCATGTATAGGTCTTTTTAACAATTACATTGTCATTTAGATAGCTAGACAGAACATTTCAATGAATTTCCCACTTCATCTAAGAGATAAGAAGGTGGTGGGACAAATCCTTTTACTTGGGGGTGTGGAGAAGATTGTCCTTTAGTTTATTCAGGCAGTATTGTTTTGATTTTTAGTTAGCAGGCTTTGATTATGTGTCCTGTTGAACCAGGACATGGCCCCCCAACCATATATAGCATTTAAGTATGTATATAAAATACTATTAACTAGGCAGTCCCTACTCTGTGGTCTTGCACTCCACTACCCTATCAGGTAACTAATTCCATTAGTCTACTTCTCTGTCTATGAAAAGTACATTTTAATATTTAAGTTTAATTTGTACCCTTAATCTTGATGGCATGGGCCCTCTTTACACCTCTTGTCTTTCCCTCTTAAACTGTTTTCATCACACTGTCCTCTAAGCATCCTGTGCCCTGATATTATATCTCTCTTTTCAGGTGTACTCAAGAGAGAATAGGTCTGGTAACAGTTCTTCTGTGAGGAATTCAGTAAAGGGCTTTACTTAAGTCACGCTATATAACAACATCTGAAATTCTTTTGTCAAGTTCCAGTGTATATCAGTTATAAAACAAAATGAAATTAAACAGATATGATCAAGTTTTTCACAAACTCATGGTTTTATTGAAGTTTGTTGTTCTGCAGTAAGCAATCAACCTTTCATCTATGCTCCACTTTTTTTTTTTAATTTCTCCAAATCTTTTCGGCGTCTAATACCATGACAGGAACGCAACCCATTCCTAAGTCAAAGTAAGATTAAAGTTCATGAAATTAGTAAAATTAGTATTGCTTCAATCTTTAATGTCAGCCAGAAGTGCTCTTCACAGCACCTGCAATGTGCCCACTAATGACTCCTTCTGCAATTCATCTGGAGTTACATGCATTGGTAACATATCTAAATACAACTTATTTTTATAAGACATGTTGCTCTACTACTATTGGAACTGTCTGGGTATCTTTCTTCCACATTGCTCTTGTTTCTGCCTGCAAATCCTGATATTTTATGACTTTGCGTCTCTCAGTACACAAGACACTGTAGTGACTGGGTGTGGTGACTTCAATGATCAATGCTACTTTTGTCCTCTTTTCATGGACCACTATATCTGGCTTTCTAGCATCTATCTTTTCAACTGCTGGTAATGGATGATCCCATGTAATATAGACTTCATCATTTTCTATGATGCTTTGTGACTCATGTTTCCAGTGTTTTTCAGCCACTTCAATTCCATAATGTGCACAATGCCCAGTGCAACACTCTTGCCACATTATTATGCCTTTCAGTATACAGTCCGTCTGCCATTAGTAAGCCACAACCAGCCACAAGCTGTGCAACTGTTTCCAATTCTGTTTTACAAAACCTATATTTGTCTGTATCTCCAACATGTTCAATGGACTCTGTAAACCAACGTGTATGTAGCCCACTATCTTGTGCTGCCAATATGAACCTTTCATCTCTAGGTTTGAATTATCTACTCCTTAACCATTCCTGCATTCATTCCTGATCAACATGAGGTTCTTCCAGAAGTTTTCTATACTTGCAACTATTTTTATGCATTTTCCACATTTCTTGCCTTCTCATTTGGTCCTTCATCTTATATTCTTTGTTTCTTGACACATTCAGTTGTTGCCTGATTTTTATCTAATTGTGGTTTGATTTCCATTCCTGCTTGACTCCGATATGCTTCTGATAGACTCAGCAGGGAAGTTATTTTAGATTTATTCTCCTCATGTTTCAGAACTTTCACTACATTTGGGTCTTTTGAGGTCAGCAGATATGTGTGGAGTCCCACGATTGCAGATCAATACATTAATTAATTTCAAGGAGGCCCATCCCTCCTCCAGAAAGGGAAATATATAATCTTGGTATGCACTGATTTTTATAAATCATTTGGTGAGCATGAAACATCTTTCTTGTTTTCCTATCTAATCTATCCAACACATTTTAGGGTCAGTCAGTCACTCCAAAACTGTAAGTTAGTACAGGAAGAGCAAATTGGATTATAGCTTGGATTTTGTTCCTAGATGTCAATGCTGTTTTCGGGATTAAGTCTTCTAAAGTATTCCTTACTAAGTTATATTTGCATTTGTTCATGTTTTATTGTTGATCTTTCATTTCCCAAATATTTATGTACCCCCTCTTGCTCAAATTCTTTTATATCACATTCTTCTCTTGTTTTCTTGTTGCTGCAGTTTTCCTGCTCTAAAGGTTGCTTTTGCACATTTATCAAGACCAAATAACATTCTTACATCATCTGAAAAAGTTTTGACAACTTGCAGTTGTGCTTTCAGTTCCACATCTGATGAGCTATACAGTTTTATAAATAAAGAGAAGCTAAGAAGTCTTTACACTTTGTTGTTTTCTAGGAGCCAAATTATAGCCATGGCCTAAGCTGTTAAGTACACAGCTTAATGGGTTACAGGCAAGGCAGAATAGCAACGGTGACATAGAGTCACCCTGGAATATCCCACTCTGAATTTTTATCCCTGGAATAATAATTTGTTCTTTATCATGGCTTAATTGCAAAGTGGTCTGCCACTGTTTCATAGTCACTGTAATGTAGCCGATCAGTGTAGGGTATATCTTATACATTTTCAAGCACCTTTTATCCACGATTGTGGGATATTATCAAATGCTTTTTTGTAGTCAATCCATGCCATACTTAAATTCTTCCCCTTTTTACAGTTCTCCACTATGACTTTATTTAACAACAAATGATCCTTTGTTCCACATGAATTTCTTTTATTGCCCTTTTGTTCTATTGCCATAATTGAGTTTTATTCTAAATTACTATAAACTCTGTTGGCATCAGTTCCAGTGTATAGTTTATATGTCATTAGTCTATAATTTTTAGGGTAGCTTGCAGATTCACTTTTAAGTAGGAGCATTGCTTTTTTTCCTGCTGTTAGCCATGTTGGTGTCTGTTCGGGGTGCGTATATAAATAGATTTACTCATGGCTAAATCTTTGTGAAAAGATGTTAATACTTTTAATCAGAAGTTAGGTACTGCATCTGGGCATGGGGTTTTCCAATTAGAGGCTTTTCTTAACTTTGTTTCAATCTCTCTGGTTGTTACTTCATCCCATTTCATATCCTATACCTTTAAATGTCTTGTTCTTTCTTTTACTTCTTCTATCCATTTAGCATCTTTGTTATGTTCCGTAGGATCTTCATAGATACTTCTCCAAAATGTATGGTGGTCTTTCAATTCATTTTACCTTGTTTCCTAATTTTCTATAAAACTTTTCGTGTCATCAATAAATTGCTTATTTTGTACTTTTCCTTTATATTTATCTGCATATCTTGTATGTTTTTCCACTTGTGCTGAGATTTGTAGTTTATTTGCGATAGTGCATGATAGGTCCTGATCTGTTCTAATACTGCTCATTGCTTTTATCATGTCTATCTTTGTATTTTTGTTGATCTGTTCCCTCTTCTATACTCTTCTAACAGTGACACTTCTTGTCTTAATTACTTTATAGTTTTCTCTATTCCATACTTCCATGATGGTATTCAATTTCTCCCCTTCCTTTCCCTCACTACCCTGTGTTCTTGAGGCAGAACTTTATCAGTTATTAATTTAGCTGCACAGTAATATAGCCTGTTTACTTCTTTTATATCGCATGGATCTCTATGGACAGTCCTAATTACTGTGTTCATTTGTTTTATCAAAAGTCTGACTTTTTGGTTTTTATTGACCTTCTGCAGTCTATTTCTTTCATTGATCTTAATATGTCTATCTATCTGCATTAAATCAAGCAACTCTTCTCTTAGTTTGTTTTCTTCTAAACTGAGGGCACATTTTTTGTTTTCCATTTCCTGTGGGCATTCCATAGAAAGTTCAATTGCATCTTCCTGTTTAACATTCTCTTCAATTTCATCCTGTGCCATCCATTGCTCTCTCATATGGGAACTCACTGGCCTATCACTCCTCAACACTGACTGCATCAGAGTTTCCACAGTTTCCTGTTCCTTCCCTTGCTGTCCAGCTTCAGGTGAATGTTTATACTGGTTTCCTGTGGATGGATCCAACATATCTTCATATGGCACCTGACCAACTGATTCCCATTCCACTGGTTTCCACTTAAGTTGGAGGTCCATTGCTCTATCCTGTTGTGGTGATTTCTGAATTAGATTTTCTACACTGAATCCTTCATTTTGGAGGTACTCCATAATCTCAATTTCTATTTCTTTGACTTCTCCATTATTAATCTCCTTTTCTACTTTTCCTCTGTCTTCTTATTTTTTGTATTGTAAAGTTTTCCATGTCCAGATTCCTTTACTTGTATTTCTCATCAAATATCTTTGATGCTGGTCTTTTTGTATTGATTAGTTTTGCTTTCTCCTTTGCATAGATATTATACCATATTAAATCTCTTTTTCTTTCATATGTCCATATTTCTTCTTCAGATGTCTCCTGATCTTCCTGTTTCTCCTCACTTTGGGGACTCACTCCATCATGCTGTGATGTGACCTGTGTTAGACCTTCTACGCCAAATCCTTCACTTCACAGGTACTCAATAACTTCATCTTCTATTTTTTTAACTTCTACTTTACTAATATTTTTACATTCCCTCTTTGTGATATTATTTTTTTATTGTGAAATTGTCCATGTCTGGATGCCTTTGCCTGTATTTCTCTTCAAATATCTTTGGGACTGCCTTGCTTATGTTGCTTAATTTGGCTTTTGCCTTTGGATAAATATTGCACCACATCAGATCTCCCTTTTTAATGAGGTAAGTTGTATGTGGCTGTAGTTTCTAATGTCACTATTACTTATTCTGCTGTGCAACAGAACATCAGTGGCCTCCTTGCAGTCCTCCAGAAACTACTGACTTGACTTCTCAAAGTATGTTTGTCCTGGAAATTTGTAAGTAAACCACAAATATTCTTCAGTATCCTATCCTATGTGTGTGTGTGTGTGTGTGTGTGTGTGTGTGTGTGTGGGAGGAGGGGGTTGATGTCAGGTTGCTGTGACCCATCTTTACTTAAGTCCTTGGACTTCCTTTCTGCAAATTTCCTTGGTATCTGTCTGACAAATGTCTTTCCTCTTCTTTCTTTTCCATCTCCAAAGCAGATGATCCTCTTTCATATTCTTATATAAAGATAGAAGTGAATGACTAATTGAGAATTTTCTGCCTTTTTCCTTTGCCATCTTTCACCAGTCTCTTCTGCTCTGCCTTAATCTCCCTTCATTCCTGATTTATTTTTCCCTCTTTATTCGTATAGAATTCTCTGTAGATTTGTCTTTGTCGTTCTTGCCTTTTTGGAAGCCCGTGCAAATGGATACTGAGGGAGTCAAACCCTGGACAGCAGGAAGCAGTTCACTAACTGCTCTTAGTCTTTATCCTCTTTGCTACCTGTCAGACAAGCCTGGCCTTTTTAACCTTCCTGTAGAACCACACCAGCATCTTTCTTCTCACTCGTTTTCTTTTTATTTGTCATTACTTCAATAGCCATTTGTATGCTGCAGTTATCTTCATTCTTTGGACTGTTTGTTCCCTGTACTTGTATGTCATCTCTCATTTCACTCTCAAAATATTTTAATTTATTTATATTTGTTTACCGGAGTAGTGCACTCATCTATATTAACCAATTTCAGGCTCAGTCAGGGTTGAGTACAAAATATTTCACATACAAAAAATTCAGAAATGCAACAACAGAGTTGCAGAAATATAAGCAGCAACAGAGTTCCATTCGCTTAATCTAATCTGCTATTCTGTAGTCACCTGCTTTGCATTATTTATTTTCCCATTATCCCTCACAACCTTGATAAAGTAGACAAGTGCATGATGAGTTCTGCTCAGGAGCTGTTTTACTTTGAAGCCCTGAACCCGACTCTCCTTATCAACCACTATGCCCAATATTTTATTTTTCCATTCCTGTACGAGCTGAATAAATCTGTCTTGATTTATTACCTTCATATTTCATTCTTTATTCCATTATGGTTGGAGAAATGCACCAGTCCATTTCTGTGAGACTAGCTAGTCAGCTTTTTTCCTGCGTCAATATTTTATCCATTCCTACAGCTGTTCAGCATCATATCTTTCACCGTTCAGAAGCAGATGCTTATTTTATCTGTCAGCTTTCACTGTTTTTTCAGCCTAGTCTGATTGCTGGGCTAGTAACTATCTTTGAAGTTTGCTTTATAACTGCTCTGTTCCTGAGACCTCATGTACCTGACAGTTTAGTCTGTGTTTAACGTAGACTATTATCCTTTCATATTATTACCTTTCATCCAGTCTTATTCTTTCTGTCATGCTTTATAAGGTGATATAATGATATCTCCATGTTCCAGCCCCTTTTATCACTAGCTTAGGATTGTGCCAAACCAATATGCCTAGTAATGTGTCTTATCTCACTTTCAGAAACACCATACTTTCTTACCTCAATTTCTGACCGTACTCAATACTTTAGTCCTCCCAGCCTTGTCTGTCCTGCTGTCTGCCCTTTTCCATTCTTTATACCTTTTAGCCTCTGACTACCTACTGCATCTTAAGTGGTTTGATCTCTGACTACCTACTGCATCTTAAGTGGATTGATCTCTGACTACCTACTGCATCTTAAGTGGATTGATCTCTGACTACCTACTGCATCTTAAGTGGTTTGATCTCTGACTACCTACTGCATCTTAAGTGGTTTGATCTCTGACTACCTACTGCATCTTAAGTGGTTTGATCTCTGACTACCTACTGCATCTTAAGTGGATTGATCTCTGACTACCTACTGCATCTTAAGTGGTTTGGTACCAGTTGCTGCTCATTCTACTTTCTGACTTCCCCAATTATTTCTCTATCGTCTTACCTTTTGCTGGCTGTGTTAATCCAAGTCCTCTTATTACTTTTATTCTATTCTCTTCCCCTTTTCACTTTACTTTGACTGGTGAAATTCAACAAGACTACCTTACCTGGAGACAGGTGTAACCCACCTATGGTACAGGAGTTCTCTGCTTGCCTCCTCCTGGTCATACACTAGTTCAAATCCCTGTTCATTAACCCACTTTCTGAGCCAGGTTCTGCAGTCTCTAGTCTTACAAATCACTCTACAGTTCAGTTCTTTGCAGTTCCTCCACACTTATCATGCCTTTCCTGGTGCTCCATTACTCCACCTATTAAGTCATTACTGCACATCGGCACCATGATGTGTGCATCTGCTGCCATCTATGACATGCTTTCTCATGTTCTGTCTTGTCCTTTATAATCTAAATCCTGGGACATTTCCAAATGCCTCTTCTCCACACTGTTCTGACATGCCTTTCTTCCTGACATCCCCTGTAATAAAGTCTTCAATCACTGAAATGCAACCTTCTCACTATTTTCTTGCTGCACTTGCTGCAACCCTTTTTTAGGCTGCCTTTGTTAATTCTACCATGCATTTCTATGCACCACTTTCAGCCTACACCATACCTGAAGCTCTGTACTTTCACATTCGTCATTGCCCACTCCAACATGTCAGAAAATCTAATGCTGCCTCCTATGTACATGATTCCACTGTTTTATTCTTCCCGAATTGCCCATTATCACCTACGTCTTCTTGTTTTATTCCTGTTTAGTCTCCTCTGTCATGGACATGTCAGAGTCTCCATCGCTCTCTCTCTCTGTCGCTCCCTTTGTTTCATCCCATACGCATCTGGCACGTTTACTATCTTCTGTCCTGTTGTGTTTACTTTTTCTACCTCTCCATCTTTATCCTTGACTCAATCTTCTACACGTGTACCCCTTTCTGTTCTCACTCTTCTTCTGTATTCTTCTATGTCCTGTCTGTGCAGTCCTGCCTTGTCTCCATTTTGCCCTCCTGTCTCCTCACAATTCATCTACCCAGTTGTTATTATCTCTCCATCTGTCAGCCTGCATCTGACTGAGATAGGCTCTGAGCTCTTCAGTCACCCTCTTTATCTGAACTACTTCATATTCTAGCTTCCCATCCAAGCTCCAGGATTAGCACTAGGCTCCATGGCACAGGTCTCAAAGCCAAACTGACACATCACACTTGCAATACATAATCTGCCTGAAGTCCCTCACCTCTCTGCTAAATCAATATTTTTTTTTAGTTTCAGTTCTTTCTGTACTTAGTAACTTGAATATAATATTTAATCTATAATCTGTAATGACTAAGTCTTGTTTCCTGATTCCTAGTTTACTGTTATTCCTACATGCTAACCATCTAATTCTGGACTGTAGACTGGATGGGTCTATATCATATTGTCGAATATTTACTTCATTAATTTTGGTATTGATCAAACTCCCTTTGTCGAAACCTCTCTTCATTGAATGTCCTTTTCATTAAAGTTTTTCATACAGAGAAACAATGATTGGCCATCATCGAGGATTTGCCCCTTTCCTCACTGTAGTGCAGTCTCAGAGTTGGTATATTTAGTTGGAGGGGTGCCACCCCCACACTGGAGTGTGTGGGGGTGAAGGCCCCCACTTGGGTGGGTTTTAAATTTTTAGAATTTAGTGACAGGTGCTAGGTTGGCCAGCCTTTGCTTTTCCCTGTGAAAAAGCTGTACAATGAAGAGAGATTTTGACAAAGTGGGTTTGATCAATGGTGATTCAAAAAGTAAGTATTTGACAATATCATATAAGCTCGACTGGATAGGGTTGCCAGTAATTCAATGGGTAGCATACTTGCATTTGATACTAGAATATCAGAAGACTGTTGGCTCTATTCCCACTCCTAGTAACTGGATGTATTACCCTTCAACCAGTGTGGATGATTAGATGGGTAATTGTGAACTTTTACCGGGGATATGTAGACAAATCTACTTAATTGGGACATTGTAGTGTCTCCCATCAGTACTGCGAGTCTCCTCTGTACTAAATCACTCACCTTCACTCTTGCCTGATATGCCCCTTTCATGTTGTCCTTTATATCCTACCCTCTAACTTTGTGCTTATCATTTCAGTGATCGAAACAGTCAGCTGATCCAGGCCAAAAAGACTACTTTCCTGGTCATTTACTGAAGTCCTGTTGTACCAGGGGAAGAAGAAGAACATTTGGAATGAAGCATCTAAGAAGTCCCAAAATTTTAACAATGATATTCAACTAATCCTCAACTTCTTTTTTGGTGCTAATTTTTGGCCAATTTACATGGATGCAAAGCTCTTCCTATTTAATTTATTTCTTAATAGGGTATTCTTGTTTAGCCTTTTGATCTCAGTGACCTGGATCAAATCTTACATGTTTCAACCTAAAGGTGATGTTAATGGTTTTATGTACCACAGATATGGCTGGTCTAATGAAAGGAATGAAATCATGCTAAGCTACATTCAGTCTGCCCTGATGGCTACATATTTATTAACCACACTGCCTGTTTTGTGGCATATAGTATGTCCTTTTCGTATCATTAAAACATATTCTTGCATATAATAGTTTTTACCTGTTGGAGTAAATCTGTTCTTCCTTCAGAATGAGAGCCAAATTTCTCTTGAAAGACCCCTAAACTGAACATCCGATGCATCATGCAGTAAAATATAATGTTTGGTGAATTTAAAAATGCATAATATATTGCAGTAAGTTATCTCCTGCCTTCTGCATGTTAATCACATCATCTAGCATGAAACGACTCCCAGTCCATCCAGATGTGTTCTTCAGTACTTTAGACAGGTATTGTGAACGTACACAATCATTTTTTGTTCCACAATCTGCTTTTCATAAGAGGTATAGTGGGGTATGGCGAAAACTGCTAATGTACAAAACTACAATTTATAGAAGGAGTTCTTGTTTACATTTCATCATATATGTACCAGGCAATGAGAAAACAGAATGTCATAAGGACATGGCCAAATTAGAATCTTGATCCAATATATCAAAGCATATCATGTCATAAGCAGTCTTTCCATAATATGGACAGCTAAACGTAAGTAAATATTTGTGTTTTATAATTCTTAACTGTGTGCTAATACAAGTTATAATTTAATCTGTTATAGAACTGACACATTAACAGAGCATGTACTTCTACATCAAAAATGAAAATTAATCCATTTTATATGTAACAAGCAGACAAACTGGTATTAAAATCCTGAGGTTTTTGCACATTAAATATTATTTATTTGTTTGTCTGAAGTTGACAACCAAGGCTGACACACAATGAACCAATAATGAGAGCCCTTTGTGTCCGAGCAAAGCAGGAAATTAACTCTGGATGCAAACAGTGTGACACAATGGATAATAAATGCAGTCAATAAGATTAATTAATAGAATACAATGTTTCCAATTGTGTGTAGAAGTTAAAAATGTAGCATGTGGTAAGCATATTTAGATCAAAGGGATAAAGCTGGTTCAAATACTGAAGGCAAACTTACAGATGAGGGTATATTAGATTAAATATCTATTTCATGAAATTATAGGGCAGCTATTGTTTAATCTAAATTGTCGATTTATATTCAGGAAAATTTCAAGCAGTAAGGAAGAAACTGAAGCCATGATATAATACACAGAATGGATAAATCAGTTGCATAGCTGGGGTATAAGGGAAGGACAGGGTAAAAGACTGTGTGTGTGTGTGTGTGTGTGTGTGTGTGTGTGTGTGTGTGTGTGTGTGTGTGTGTGTGTGTGTGTGTGTTTTAAATACAGATAGACAGCAATAGATACAGCTGTATTAGCTTGTGTGTGTGTGTGTGTGTGTGTGTGTGTGTGTGTGTGTGTGTGTGTATATATATATATATATATATATATATATATATATATATATATATATATATATATATATATGTAGATATATGGATAGCTTACCTGTTGTTGAAAGGATACTAGATCAATGTCTGTCTGGCGGATACCATTTGGTTACCTGAAAGAGATGATCGACATGTGTATGAGATTGACAATCCCAGAGTAAGGGAATATTCCCTTTGCCTGGGGATTCTACAATCTTGGAGTTAGAATACATAATTAACAGGGAATGTGGGGGGTGCAGGGGAGCTTGCCCTTGGAAAAAAACGCTTGGGCTTAGCTTCACCTGCTTCAGGGTTAATCCTCACACATGCACAGTACATGTTGACATTCTGTTTTTCAACACTTTTACTTTTATTAAAGTAAAACAGAGAATATTCCACAGGACAAATGCTTTGTTGCGAAAAAAGTTAGATTTATGATTTAGATGGGGTGATTTTTGTTACATTTGATGTACAATCACTTTTTACTGTTATTCCAAATGATTTAGGAGTGCAATATGTACATGAATATCTTACGGTTAATAGTGACTTCAGTCCAGTACAAACTAACCTTATTTGTCATTTCCTAGAGGTGATTCTAGAGAATAATCTTTTCACTTTTAATGATAGGATGTATATTCAAAAAGATGGTGTGGCTATGGGCACCTCGTGTGCCAATAGTTATGCCAATATGTTTCTGGCACATTGGGAAAATACCGTGTTCTTTAAGAAGGATGAGTATAAGCAACATGTCATTTTTTACCGACGTTTTGTCGATGACTTGTTTTTGTTATGGAAAGGAAGTCATGTTCAGTTATGTGAGTTTCATCAAATGATGAATGAACTCACTGAATGTTTGAGATTCACTATTACATGGTCATATTCACATATGGAGTATTTGGATCTCTATATAGAGAAGTTGGACAATAGCCTCATTAACACAGGGGTTTATCGGAAAATATGTCATAGGAATTCCTTATTTGCCAGATCAAGTATGCATCCTAGTCATATTTTTCAAAATCTGATAAAAGGCCAAGGTATGAGGGCATCTAGGTTGAATCCCTTGTATGAAGGGTTCCAGAGTGAAATGAAAAATCAGGAATCCAGACTAAAAAGGAGAAGATATAAACAGAGTGAGATTGAAAAGGACTTGCCAGGGATTGGCACACTAAGGGAGGATGTAGCGGCACCATATTTTGGGCCATGTAAAGAAGTCATCAGAACAGTGGATAAGGAAAGTAATATTAGTAACAACTATCTTAAAATACCCCTGTTCTTTACCAATGATAACAAGAACTTGGTTGAGATTTTCAGTAAGAACTGGTCTATTTGAAAGTGGATACAGGGATTAGTGGGATGGTAGGTGAAAAACCAAGATTCCTGTATAAAAATAGGAAGAACTTAAAAAGGCTTCTTTGTTATCATAAGGAGATTAATGAATTTAAACATGAAGAATGTTTCACACTACCCTGTGGTAAATGTAATTTTTGTTTGTTGATTAATACATCGAACATATTTTTTCATCCTGACCTTCAGAGGGAGTTTGTGTTCCATGCCACAGCCACTTGTATGACATCGAATATGGTATATTTAGCGGAATGTGAAGCCTGTCACTCATTCTATGTTGCGAAGACCAATAGGGTCCTCAGAGACAGGATAAGAGAACACATGTATAATGTTAAGAAAAAGACAGATCATAATGCACTTTCCAAACATATTATACAGACTGGGAATACACATAGGTTTAGTTTTAGGGTTTTAGAGGTTGTTGCACCACACATCAGAGAAGGTGACATCAGAAATCACACGGAATATAGGGAGACGAATTGGATTGTTATTCTTAGAGCTGATAGTGGGAGGGGGTTGAATGAAAGAACATCTATTAAACCCCTGCTTAAAAACGGAGGGTACAGAAATGAGATGGAGATGTATTTACATGGAATCACTACTTAATACCGAAACTACACAATCCTGAAGCCCACAATACCGAGACTAAAATCCCTAAACCACACATTACCGACATTTTAAAAGCGCGAAATTCAAAATCGCGAAAGTACTACATACATACAGCACACACACAAACATATACACAGCCTCCCCCCGACTTTAATATTCCAACTCCGAGATCGCACAGACATACACACAAGGCAAACTCACACCCACACATTATAGCCCCTCACACACACACACACACACTAAAGCCCCTCACAAACACACTTACACACACATACTTACCTGAACCGCAACACCAGAAGCACTAACTCAAAATTCCTTACCATCGGGATTTTGAATTTCGCGCTTCTGGTCTTTCGGTAATGTGCGATATTGGCTACATGGTCTCGAGCTTTTGAAATTCGAGATTTCAAAAGTTTGAGATTTAGTAGTGTTCCCATTTATATATATATTTTATATATATTTTTATATATTTTTTATACACATGTATTATTTACATATATATATATATATATATATATATATATATATATATATATATATTATTATGCTTTATTGAATAATGATTTTTTGCTGTTCAATGAAGCATATATTTCTTTTTCATGTCAAGAGTTGAGGTTTACATACATTAACATTGTCTTTTTAAGAACCTGTATGAATTAATTGGGATACTATTGTGATTGGACAATGTTTTTTTACATTTTTATATATAGAAATCCTGTCTCATGAACTGCTAGATGGTCTGAAGAAGCTTATTAGCAAAAGCACTTACCGTATCTGTTTTTACATTCGTTGCTGTTAACGATAAATTTATGAACAAGGAATATAAGGAGCTGCCTGGTTGTTTCGTTGTGAGCATCTGTCTTGGTTTACTTTTACTTTTATTGTTAATGATGTCAATCTAGTATCTTTTCAATGTAGAATACTGCACACACACACACACACACACACACACACACACACACACACACACACACACACACACACACACACACACACACACACACACACACACCCATATATATATATATATATATATATATATATATATATATATATATATATATATATATATAAATATGTATATTTGGTTTATTATCAAAATGTGGAATGGCACTTATGTGAAACTGGGATGGTCAAATGTGTTTTTTCCAGTTTCTGTAATGCCGTTCTGAAAATGTTCAAATGTACTGTACATTAGCGAATGGCTGAGTACATTTGCTAATGTGCTTTTGACTTTCTGATAACAGATCGCACTGCAGTGGAGACTGGGAAATTTACCCTTTTCCTCACTTTAGTGTGATCTCGGAGTTGAATATATAATTTGCAGGGGGTGTGGGGGTGCAGTGGGGGCTTGTCCCCCTTAAAAACTGTAAAAACGTGTGCTGTAGACATACAGTTCATATGGCAGCTTCAGCACAACTTTTTGAGGGTCTGATGTCACCTCCTGACATTCCAAATTTGTTTGAATGCGGACACTGTGGTGATGATTTTCGACATTCCTTCAATGTGACATTGCCAAATTCGGAATTTCAGTTAGATCAAGTGAATAGATTTTTTTTTTTACTTTCAACTTTTTGATAGTAAACCCATCTGTTATTATGCAACTATATCAGTTAAGTGACATCATGGTTCAGTGCTACTGTAGCACGAGACCAGTCTTTAATAAAATTTAGAACATCATGTCTGGTGCTATAGTAGCACTGAACCAGAGTGTTATTTAATTCATATTTAAAAGTAAATAACATCAGCAGAACAAGAAATGGGTTGATTTCAATTCTATATCTGTCTGCTGTCTGCATTACACATAAAATGTATTTGGAAACTAGCTGCTTCCCTTACACTGGGAATACATAAAGATGTAAAGTGGTTCCTAACTACATTGCTGAATTTCAAAGTCAACACAGCACCTTCTGTTTTTTTTTTTTTTCTGTGAATACTGCTACATGGAGAAAACAAATCACCATGCACTGCAAAGTGTTATGATCAGATCAATGATCATAATGTGAATATATATGTTCTTGACATGGATGCAAAGATTCACCTCTTGAGCTTCATTGTTGAGGTGAATTTCTTGGCATCCATGTCTCAAACACATGATCAGGTTATGATTGGTGACCCGGTCATAATCACTTACATTAAATATATTAAAATAGTAAATATATAAATATCTACATATCTATATATCTTAGATATATATATATATATATATATATATATATATATATATATATATATATATATACATACGTGTGTGTGTGTGTGTGTGTGTATGGATCATCCATGTTTGTTTGTCCATGACTAATGTTTCTATTGTGTTTCATTTCTTTCACAAAAAAGCTCTAACTGTGGGTAAATGGTTATGATTATACCCTGTTTTAGTGTGCGTATCAGCCTGGTTTTATTAACCTAACGATTGTCATCTGCTTTAATAGGGTTATACTGCCAGAAATTGGATATACCATATTTATTATACATGGGAAGTTGTCCTGGTATTATAACTCTTACAACCCATATTGCACAGAGAACCTTTGGACCTGCCCTCAGGAGTGTTGCCTTATTTATACTGTAAAGGATTTTCTAGTTGGGTTTTTTACTGTTTATACCCTTACTAAATATACTTCTATAATAGTATGCATGATCAGTGTAGTATTCCAGTTCTTTCAATATACTAAATTACTATAGGCCCTTAATTGTTAAGTGGAATATCAGGGGTCCCTACTGTTATAAGTGATAATGTCCTCACCAAATCCTTGATACGAGACAGAGTGAGTACTGCTTTTCGGCATGAAATGAAAGTCAAAAAGGCTAACTCTACCAAAGTCTTTGCCGAATGGAAGGGACATAAAATTCTTTCTTGTGCCAAATCATTAAAGTTTGTGTGTGTGTGTGTGTGTGTGTGTGTGTGTGTGTGTGTGTGTGTGTGTGTGTGTGTGTGTGTGTGTGTGTGTGTGTGTGTGTGTGTGTGTGTGTGTGTGTGTGTGTGTGTGTGTGTGTGTTTGTGTTTGTGTGTGTGTGTGTGTGTGTGTGTGTGTGTGTATGTGTGGGGTGGGAGGGGTGTAAGTTTGTTTAATTCATCAGTTATTGACTATGGAGGGTACACTAATCCAAGATCAGGGTTGCTGCATGATAGCAAGGATTTTCACAGGGAAGAATTATTTGGTTTTAGTGAACTAGAATGTCCCCAACCAGGATGAACCTGAAGTAATAATAAGATTTGGGAACAATCTTGCATCTCTTTACAGGGATGGGGATGGCATAATAGTGGGAGGAGACTTCAATGCTGTGTTAGACCCTGTCATTTATAGGATTCTGAATGGTACCCAGTTGCTAGCTAATACCTCCAAGTCCCTGTCTGATTTGATGACACTATTTACTCTTGTGGATGCCAGAGGGTTTATCATCATTCCATACTAGATTGCAAATATTATTCATTAGGGTGGCCAGTAGATCAGAATGCAGGTAGCTAAATCCTGGGGTACTGAGGGGTGTGGATGTTTCTGAAATTAAATCCAGTGTTCTTTCTGACCGCTTTTCAGTTACTCTTCTCTGCACCCCCCCCCCATCTATCTCATGCAGTGTACAAAGTTAGCTTGAGCCATTATTATATCATCTCAATTCTAAGGAACAATGAAATGAACACATACAATCATTCTGTGTATCCAGAGTCTATAATCTGCATGATGTTTATGCCACCTGTGGGTTATTTAAACATAAGTGTACAGAATATGAGAAGGATCGCAGTACAGATGAGTGAAGCATGCACCTATAATACTAACACATTGCAGAGCACACTGCAATCAGTACGAACAGAAGATAAAGGTGTCTACGTATGAGGGTTCTGCTTTACTAGGATGTATTAGGGCTGCTAAGCTCCAAATGAAGAATATGGCTTTTTCATATATCCATGAGAAATGGAAAATATACAAATTGTTATACTAGCCTCGAAGGATCTCTTCCACCAAAATATTAGCATGTAAGTGTAAGGAGATTGCTTGGATCTCCTACATTATGGCCTTAAAAGTGGACAAAAAGGAGATTTATATAGACTTGGAGAGTGTAAAGTATATGCTTACCCAGAAATACGCTCCTTCTGTATCCACATCTCCCACCTCGGATGTTAATTTTTTTTAATGATATTATACCTATGAATCTTCTTCCTCATCTTATAATTATCCTCACCAGTCACTTTACTACCCAGGAAGTGGCAACTGCTATAGACATACCACTGGAATGGCCTCAGAACTGGATAGTCTATCATCTTCTATAAAGTCCTCCAAAGTAATTTTAGTCCCTGAGCTCCTCGGGTTATGTAATCATGCAATTAAGATGGGAAGCTTCTGTCCAGAAGTCACTAGATCCAAGGTTATGATGTTCCTTAAACCAGACAGCAATATTTTGCTAGCTATAAACCATAGGTCGATATGAGCTGAAAATCTTTGCAAAAATCCCCATGTGCCTCTGCTCATCTCAGACCGCCATTTGCTGTTTATCTTTAGTCATTAAAGAGGGCCAGATGCTGTTCACACCTGACTTCATTTTTAAAAGCCATCTCAAATCACACACTCGGGGAGTGGAACACTTTTGTTAGACTTTAAGCCTTTGACTCCCTTAATTGGTCCTTTTCATGAGCTTTTATGCAGCATCACTTTCTTCCAGAATCGTTTATTAAACTGGGTGAAATTACTTTATGTCAATCCTACAATAGTAGTATATTTAAATTAAATGTTATCTAAATTTGTAAAACTCGCTCACATCTCTGGACAAGGATGCTGTCTTTCTCCCCTTCTCTTTGTACTAGTCACCACAGAGAAAGATAAATATCTGAAAATTAAGCATGGCTCCTTTCATTTCTCAGTCGGAAACCTTGTCTGCCCTATGTCTGTTTGGTTTGCTAATGATTATGCTATGATATATAAATACCCAATAAAGCAAACTCATACTATTTTATTTATCTGTTGTTAAGTAGGTTGATCCCACTAGTCTAGTGGTCTCTTTTCAATGCTGACCCAAGGTGGTATCTATACTACTAGGAGAATTTGGCTAGGGCATCTGGGAACTTCCCCAACTAGCAATTGTTGTGAGTGGGACCCATTTTTTCAGGAGCACTTCCTGTTTCCATTCCAGGTGCATAGATAGCCCTTGGAAACCGGGCGAGAGATTCAGACAAGGAGATAATGGAGTGTGACAGAAATAGATGAGAAAGCTAATACCAATACTGGAGAATGTGTGCAGGCTTCTCAGGAGATTTTCAAAGAAATATGTTTGATGGAGATGAGTTAGCAAATGATGGATGATGGAACATTATGGAGAAAATACAAAAGCAGGATGCAGAGACAATCCTGAAGAGAAGTGGTTGGATGCAAAACAAAAAGAAAGTAAGATGAGGCAAAATGGAGGGTAGCAGAAAAGAAGGTAGAAGACAATGAAAAATGGAAGTATATGGTAAGATTCAAATAAAGAAGAGAAAGAAATGGACAGGTATGAAGCATGGGACAATTTAATAGCTCTTTTGGGTGTAAAAGCACATGAGGTAAGAACATTTTTTTTTCTTATTAGCAAAATATATTTTGTGATATTACATCTCAGACTGTTTTTTCAATGGAAAATTTTCTTGGATAATATGAAAAAAGTAAGCCTGTAATCCATGGAATCTGTATGTGATAAAAATATTTAACAGGGAAACAAACAAGAAAATGCATGTACAATTTTGAACAGAGGTTAAAAGAGAGACATTGAAAGGACATTTGGAAACTTTATGTAAAGAAGTACTGGACATTGCAAATATTTATGATAAAAGGGGTTTATAGATTTATGGATGGGATTGTAGTATTGTGTTAAAAATAGAAAAGAGGAAAAATATACACGTACCAAGCATTATAAATGTGAAGGGGAAGAGGGGTGTCTTAAAATACTGGGGGCAACTCCAAACATCTTTTTTTAATGAAAATGAAGGACATTTGATAAATTACTGTAATAAAAGATATTTGTGGGGAAATGGGACATGTTGCAAAAAAATGTTAAATGAAACATTATAAATGAAATAAAATTGGACATTTTTGGATGGATTGCAAAAATGAAAAGGTATTTATTTATTTATTTACATTTGTTAACCGGGAGTGTCTGACTGGACGTAGGTCCATTTTCAGCGGAGGCCCAGGGAGAAAAGCTCCACAGTTAAAATAACTGTGTTACAGTAGTTACATTGGATTACATAGCGATTGACAATTTAACATAGCAATTAATTACAAACATATTTCCAGATGAAGAACATAGTACATCAGTAGACAACTAGAATCTTTATCTGTGAAGTGCATACCAGACATTAACAAATGTTACAAGAAGAAGCAGTTTGTGCTGTATAATAAGTACTGGCTTATGAGCATCTGAGCTTGCTATAATCAAAGTAGTTAGTGGAGTGGAAAGAAAGGTAGTGGTTGGATGGGGTGGGTGATATTAGAGTGGGAGTTGCAAGGGCATAGCCAGCATATTTTTAGGTGTGCTTTTAGTAAAGTTTTGAAGTGAGTGCATGATGGTATGGAGGTAATTGTGGGAGAGAGGAGTTCCATAATTTGGCTATGGTGCAAGGGAATAGTGCTTCACCAGCAGAGCTATTGGCTTTAGTGATCTGCAAGTGATTTTTGTTGCTGGATCTTAGTGGTCTGGTGGTGCGATAGGGTTGGAGTAGATTCTGGAGGGATGGGACATTTAATGGATGGTTTACTAGTTTGTGGGCGAGTGAGAGTTGATACCATTGAAGGAGGAGAGGGAGTTCAAGCCAGCCTAGTTCAGCAAGTGAAAGACAGTGGTGACTATGGTAGGATGCCCTGTGGCGAATTTGGTGATTTTGTTGTAGCAGGTCTCTAGCTTGTTTAGATCGCATTGTCTTAGGTTGGTATATATTGGAGAGGCATAAAGTAGGGTGGAGATAAGGTGGGAATTTGCTATTGAAATCTTTGCTGCTTTGGTGAGAAGTTGCTTATTTTTGTATAACGCTCCTAGTTTTTTGTGGAATTTTTTTATGGTCATGGATATGTGAATGTCAAATTTTAGTTTATTGTCTATTTCCACTCCTAGCAATTTGGTGTGTTCAGTTGGGTATATAGTGGTGTTGTCTTTTACTGTGATGTTAAAGTGAGAGTTGTTTTGAGTATGTTTGGTGGGTTGGAAGATGAGTAGTTTAGTTTTGTTTGGGTTGAGTATTAACTGGGCATCGGATAACCAAGTTTCAACAGAGGAAAAGGCTTCCTGTGTGACTTTTTGCAGTTTGGGTAGGGACTGGGCTGAGCAGATGATGGTTGAGTCATCTGCATATTTTATGAGTGTGCCATGTTTGGTGGCAGAGGCTAGACTATTGGTGAAAACAGAGAAGAGTAGGGGTCCAAGGATGGATCCCTGGGGAACCCCTATGGAGACAGGTAGTTGGGGAGATATGTCATTCTGCCATACAACGGATTGTTGGCGGTCAGACAGGTAACTCTGAAACCAGTTGGTGACTGACTGAGGGAAGGATAGGTTATTGAGGACAGAGATACGTGTTTGTGTGGGACCATGTCAAATGCTTTAGATAGGTCTAGGAAAGTAGCAGAGGAGAGATAGCCATTTTTTTTTATGCTGAAGGATAGTGTTAGTAAAGGAGAGTAAGGCAGTGGTGGTGCTACGGTTTGGTCGGAAACCATGCTGAGTATTGGAAAGGAGGTTGTTAGTAAGGAGGTAGTCTGAGACCTGAGAGTGTATGCATCTCTCTAGTATTTTGGAGAGTGGAGAGAGAATAGCTATGGGTCCGTAATTGGTTAGTTCTGTGGAGGGTCCGCCTTTGTGGAGGGGAATTATATGTGATACTTTCCACAGTGTGGGAACGTAACTTTCTGACAGAGATCGGTTAATCAAGATGGATACTGGGTAGGCTAGAGCATCAGCTGCAATTTGTAGGTATTCACTTGGGAGGTTGTCTGCTGCTAATTTGGTAGGCTTAAGTTTAGTTAAGAGTTTTTTTATGTTTGAGGTAGGTACAGGAGAAAAAGAGAAGGCAGTGGGGAGATTACTAGTTGAAGGTGTGGATTGGAGGGGAGGGGGATTGTGTTGTTTAGCTAGTGATAGTATGGTTTGTGTGAAGTGTGTGTTGAATGAGGTAGCAATATTTTCTGAGGAGTGAGGGATGTTAGGAGGAGGGGTACTGACTTTACCTGGGTGGACGATGGAGTTTATGGAGGACCAGAATTGTTTGGGGCTGTGTTGGGAGGAGTCTAGGGCAGACTGGTAGTACTGGAATTTGTCCTGTTTTATTAGCTTTTTGACTCTGTTGCGTAGTTCTAGGAATTTCTGTCTAGTTGAGGGGGTTTTGGTTTTGTGCCAGTGCTCCCAGGCTTTATCCCTGTTTTTCATTTCTGACTTAGTGGTTTTCTGTAGCCATGGGGAGGGTTGTGCTTTGGTTCTGGAAAGTCTTATGGGGACATGGTAATTAAGGATGCTCAGGAAGGTAGTATTAAAAAATTCAACTGCGTCATCAAGACTGAGGTACTTTAGAGGATGCCAGTTACATTCTTTGAGGGATAAGATGAATGTGAGTGGGTTAAAGTTTAGTTTTTTACGTATTTGACGGTAGATGACAGGTTTAGCTTGGTATAGGTATTTTTTGAGTGGTAATGTTGGGGAGTGATCACTGAGGCTATCTGATAAGCAGCCTGTTATATATATGACTGGGGGCTCGTACTGACTAGTATCTAATCCAGGGTAGTGTGCTTGCTGGAGTTTTTATTTATCCTGGTTGGTGACTGGACTAGTTGGGTGAAGCCTACATGATGGGTTGGATGGTTGCCAGAACAGGACTGCCAGTCAATACAGAAATCACCTAAAATTATAGTAAAATAAGAGTAAAGAAAAAGAAAAATGAGAAGAAAATGACAAAGAAAATACATTTTAGAAGTAGTAGAAATAAAAGAAAAAAACAGATGAGAAAAAATAATAAAGGGGACTTAGAAAAATGTTCTGAAATAAGAGATGAAGAACACATAACTGGGAAGTAGTAAGTGACAAAAAGATTTCTAGTGGTGAAAGTGAAGTGTAAATGACAGAAAAAGAAAATTTAAAGGGATAAGTACAAATGAAAAAAGAAAGGAACTGGATGAAAAGAGAATGAATACAGCTAATGGCTGGGGGTTGGTATGATAAAAGTGTTTGGCTCACAGACTTTGTGCCCACTGAATGGTGCACAGCAATGGTTATCCCCACTCCACAAAGGGGGAGCCACCACAGACCCCAGGAACTACTGTCCCACTAGCCTGATGAGCCTGGTCTGCAAGGCCATGGAACGTATCATCATGGAACTTATAAACAAAGACATTGGTAATCTCCAAACTCTGGACCCCACCCAGTTCGGGTTTGGAAAAGGCAGATCATGTCTCATAAACCTGATAGACTTCTTTGAAGCAGTCACCAAAGCCGTAGATGAGGGTAAGGTGGTTCACACAGCCTATTTAGATCTCGCCAAGGCTTTCAACACCATCCCCACACTCTAGAATTATAGATAAATGCCAAAGCTTTCAACACCATCCCCCACTCTAGAATTATAGATAAACTCACTAAACTAGGTATAAATCCCTATGCCACAAAATGGATTGCCAACTGGTTCACTGACAGAACACACACTGTAAAAGTAGCAGACTCCTAATCTGACTTCAGACCAGTGACAAGTGGAGTACCACGGGGTTCAGTCCTGGGTCCTCTCCTGTTTGGTATCTACTTCTCTGAAGTACAGGCTAACACAGAAGGTCATTGGCTAATGAAGTTTGCAGATAACTGCAAACTAGGAGCCATAATTAAAACTCCTAACAATGTGGAGATCTTACAAAAGAGCCTCACTGAGACAGATGCCTGATGTCAAAGCCATGGCATCAAACTCAATGCCAAAAAGTGCATTGTCATCCCCTTTGGTAAAAACTCTGCACCCATGAACTACCACATAGGCAGTAGTCTACTTAACACCAAAAGTGTGATAAGAGACCTTGGGACACTGGTGGACAGTAGTCTCTCCTTTGATAATCACATTGCCACAGTAGTCAGGAAATCCTTCTATGTAGCACACCTCATCACAAAAAGGTTTCTCATCCAGGAAAATAGAGGTCATTGTTCCCCTCTACTCGTCACCCATTAGACCCATTATAGAGTACAATGCCCCTTTTGGTATGTACCTTACAAGACATCTACAACAACTGGAAAGGCCACAGAAATACCTCACAGAGAGGATTACCAGCCTCAAACAGATGCCTTACGCAGACCGTCTCAAAAAACTCCAGCTTTACTCTCTTGCATATTGCCTACTCAGAGGTGATCTCTGCCTAACAAACAAAGCTATGTCAAACTCAGAGCTGTTGGACATGCTCCACTTAAATAAATCCCAATCCCTCCGAGCTACACACTCTAGGGACCTAAACCTTGTCACCACAATATCTTATCATGCAATATGGCTAGAGATAAAGAAAAACAAGGAATATATACATATACATATACATATATGTATATATATACATATACATATACATATAGAGTACTCATGCAGGGCTACAATGCCTTCCACAAGTTCAAATCACATAATGAATGTGAAAAAAAAAAACAAGGGAGAAGGAGTATCCATCTTTATTAAAGACATATACATCTCTAGACTGGTTAAACTGTATGAAACTCTAGAGTTACTCCAAGTCCAGCTAACTGTAGGAAAGCCCCCCCTCCACATCATTGTTAGCTATAGGTCCCCCACCATGAACCATGAAAACCATACAGTCTACCTGGACCTACTTCAGTCACTCTCAGTACCACCAAATACCCTGGTCATGGGTGACTTTAACTATCCTTCCATCGACTGGGTAACATATATGAGCACAAACACGCTTACCGAAAAGTTCCTGGACTTTGTTAACACAAATGCTCTGGAGCAGATAGTCAGCATCCCCACAAGAGCTCTAACATCCTTGACATAGTGTCACAACAAGGGGGATCACTGCACCACCCATATGTGGGGCCCTCCCTGGTAAAGTCCAATCATAAATCAGTCTCATTTGAAGTAATGATTGTACCTGACCCACCCAAAGGAGCAAAAAGGTTAAAAAAATTTCTCCAAAGCAAACTATAGCCTTCTGAAGATCCCCTGCCAACAGTGACAGCAATGACCCCTATACTGAGGTTTACACAAATGCCCTGTATAAACGCCTATATAAATGTATAGACTTAGCCGTACTAGAATGGATCAAATCAAGATCCTCATGAAAAAATAAGCCACCTTGGTAGACTTCAAGCATAAATAGATTATACAATAAGAGAAAGAAACTGCTGTCTAAAAACAAGAGGGAATGGCCACAGCAAAGGAAAAACTCCATTCAAAGCATAAACAATCAGATTTAAAGTCCTCTAAAGCTAATTACAAAACTAAATTAGCATTTCTAGCTAAGGTAAATCACAAAGCATTCTTTAGCTACATCCAAAATCTAAAAGGGAAGGCCCAGCTTTGTGCCGAACTGGTATCACTTATACTAAACCTGAGGACATAGCCAACTTGCTAGCAGACAGGTTTGGTGAAAACCTGTCTGCTAGCAGATAGGTTTGGTAAAAACTTCACCCCCCCCGTCCCCACCAATCATATCCTATAACATACCTGCCATCAGTCCTCTGCCTAGGATCTCCAGAGAGCAGGTCATAGCCACATACTCCATGACCAAAAAACAGCCTCTACAGGACTGGATAACATCCCAGGCTGTCTATTAAATGCTCTAAAATAGGAGTTAGTGGAACTGCTGAGCACGCTCTTCAATTTCAGTCTAAGCACTGGCTTTGTCTCAGCTGAGTGGAAAACAGAAACCGTAATCCTCTTGCACAAAGGGGGTCCCTCAACCAATCCTGGGAACTATGCACCCATAAGCCTAACCAGCCTTATCTAAGAGGCGATGGAGAGAATCATCATGCTTCTTATCAACAAGGATATAGGTGACTTTTAAACTCTTGACTCGACCCAGTTGGGCTTCATTAAGGGAAGATCTTGCCTGCTAAACTTGGTGGACTTCTTCAAGAATGTCACCGAGGCCTTGGATGAAGGCAAAGCAGTTAACACTGCCTATCTCGAGTTAGCCAAGGCCTTTGACACAGTCCCTCACTCAGACATTACTGAAAAACTCAACCAGCTGTGGATTAACCCTTATATCACTAGGTGGATTGCCAACATACCTCTCAACCATACCGAATCTCTCAGTTTTCCCTGGTTTTTGAGGTCCAAATAATGGGGTGCCATGATTCCCGAGTGGCACCCCTTAATTTCCAAATTTCCTGGCTATTTCTTGTTTAATTTTAATTCCAGCTTTTTTTTTTTTTTTGGACTGACATCATCACTTGGAGGCATGTGCAGTGACGTCAGCTTCATCCAGCTTGTCGGAATTCAGCTGAGGGCTGCGAGGGGCGGGACAGCCTGAACTACACATTCTGGTCTTCAGTTATGAATGAGAGATGCTACCAGCCTGAACTTATGAACGGCAGCCTGAACTTGTGAATGAAAATACATATTCATCTTCCTTCCAGCTAAAGTAGACTGAGTATTTGTTGGGGTCGTAGATTTAAACTGCCAGCCTGCCAGGTCCACTCCCAGTTTGAATTGTGTATTATTATGTGGCTGCTGTGCATTTTATCTGTAAGGTCCACGTGTGTGTGTGTGTGTGTGTGTGTTTTTGATGTATATCACATGTTGAGTCGCTTTACATTTATTTCTTCCTTGTTTAGCAGAAAATGTTATTTTGTTCATCCTGTCTTAATGATAAAAATCAAAACTGACAGTTGCAACTTCTTGATTAGTAATTGGATTATGATGTATCACTCTTTTGTCTTACATTTTTGATTAGATAGTATGAGGACAAAGTTATCAGTGCTTGTTAGATACACAGTTTTAGAAATGACATAGGTCCAAGACCTCTCAGTAAACAGCATCACTGCTATTTCGAAATAAGGAAGTCTAGAATGAATTGCTGATGTTACTCAGGCTCAAATCCTGTACCTTAGGTACAGGGTGCAAGAGCCTGAGTTCTCTACCCATACTACCACTTCTGGCTGAAGGAGTGATAGCTCTCTTCTGTACAAATTTTCACAGAATGCCTGGAATGTGTTTGGCTCATACGTTTTGCTCTATTCCTCTTAAAATTTGGATGGTGCAGTGGTAGTGTTGTTGTCTTACAGCAAGAGGTTCTTTGGTTTGATTCTTGGCTGAAGTGCTTTCTGTGCAGAGTCTGCATGCTCTCCATGTGTTTGTGTGGGGATGCTCTGGTTTCCTCCCACAGTACAAAGACATGTGTCTGGAGTATTTCTCCCCAGGTCTCTGCTGAAAATTAGCTTTGTTCCAAGACGGACTTTCCCAGTAAACAAATGTAAAATAAAAGTTATGGCTCTCTGGCAAATCAGTAAAAATTGAATTCACTAAATAATGATAGCCATTTAAGTTTGTCTTCCTATCTTTCAAAGAACACATGGTAACACAACATTTTATTCTAGAAACTTTATAAGATTATACAAGCAATGTTTAAAATGTGTCCCCTCCCCGGATTTGGGCCTTGCCATCCCCCCCAATAAATGTTGGCTTTTTCCTGATTTCTTGCGCTGCACATCTTCAGGGAAAAAGAAGTTTAGTGCTGCTTATGCAAAGTCTTTTTGCATTGTTAGTAGCACAACAGGTAATTTACTCGCTTTTGCTGCAGAAGGCTATGGGTTCTACTCCCACAGTACGTAGATAGATTGCAGATACTGTACTGTGTTGTACTTTTAAAGGGGGTGGATGCTGCAGTCCTGAGAATGTCTTCCTTTGGTGCGATACCTAGTGACTATGAACCTGTTATCCACTTGCCATCTATTCCCTATTGAAATAATACTAGCTTATCATTTGTTAATGTAACATAGACATTTTATTCTTCAAGGGCAACAGGCACGTTACTTGTAGATGAAACAATGAAATATAAAGTTGCTTGCTAGCAGCAGTCTCTTCATTAGTTACAGATCTCTTTAATGTGGTGTGGAATTTAGATGACTTTTACTTCTGCAGAGATTGTGCATATTTACTGATACTGGTAGATTGTAGAAGTTTGAGTAGACTTTTATGATGGAAATGTTCTGAATTGGGGAGTTTTGTCATTATCGGTTAATGCATTTTGTTCTACTGCTTACTGGAAATGTTCAAAACAATTCATTTAAAACATTCATTAACAAGTGTGCTATATTATACATGGAATATAATTGAATACAGTCAGGAAGGTGAATCAAAGAACATGTGTATGTTTCGTGTGCAAGGGGGCTATGATTTGAAAACAGACCAAAGGTAATCTTTATTTGCCACTGGCCAGATGCATTTTCTTTGGATGTGGGTTTCAATGCTGTTTCAATGAATGTGAGCATCAAGGGCAGACAAGTTTTAATGCTAAGTCTGTTTTCATTGTGAGACTGTATTACTTTGTTTAGCAGATGTCTATTAGTGTTTGTGCTATAAAATGTTAAAATAAAATCCAAATAATCATTGTAGAAGTAAAGCAGTATGCACATTACAGTGTTTATGGTAAATGGGGTGACATAGTCAAGTAATGAGACATTGGAATGGCTGCAAGGGGACACTGGACCATATTTTGGTTGTCTGTTCTTCAGTTTGTGTTTGAAAGTTGGTATCCCACAATTCCATTAGAGTGGTTGGGGTTACATAATTATGTATACAGATTGTATGTTATTCACTGTACAGATTTGTACCTATTTTTCATGGGCCTTTGTCCAGATTTTTGATGTTTCCAGGTTGAGAGGTAGGGTTGCCAACTGGCTCACAAACAGAACACATATAGTCAAAATTGGGGATGCCAACTCTACTAGTAGACCTGTTTGGTATCTATTATTTACAAGTCCAGGGGAAAATAGATGGTCTATGGCTTGCCATGTTTGTTGCTGAATGCAAATTGGGTACAATCGTTGAATCCTCCAAAGATGTCAACAGACTAAAAATGGCTTACACAGACAAATGATTGGTGTCAAAGCCACAGACTTAAACTAAATGCAAAAAAATGCATTATCATCCCGTTCGCCAAAGGAGAAATCCGTGCTAATTACAACATTAATAATATTCCCCTACACTCAAACCCAGTGGTGAGAGATTTAGGAATGCAAGTTGATAGCAGGCTTAATTTTGATTATCAGGTGTCCACGGTAGTAAAGAAGGCCTTCTGTGTTGTGCACCTCATAAGCAAGGGTATAGTATCCAAAGCTAAGGAGCTTATAACTCCCCTGTACTCATAGGTTCATCGGTTCATAGGTAGGTACTAGGCTATCTGCCCAAAGGCATTTATAAGCCTAGCCAGAAAGTGTTGGCTTTGGCCGCCCCCTTAGATTAGTTCCCTGTGCCTCTGTCCAGCAGAGCCATTGAAGTGATCCCGAGGTATACTTTCTGTTTCCCATCCACTCATCAAGGTTTCTCTTGAAGAGGGTTAACGAGGAGTTCTGCCTAATGTAGAATGGAATCCTGTTCCAGAGCATGGAAAGTCTCTGGGACAGGATTCTATCCCTCCAACAAATCCTGTTTATTGTTGTAGTGAGGTTTAGATCCCTAGAGCGTGTGGCTCGAGGGGATATGGTTTTCTTTAGGTGGGGCATGTCCATCAATTCTGGGTTGGATATGGCCTTGTATGTCAGGCAGAGATCACCTCTGAGTAGGCGGTATGCAGCCGTGTACAGCTGGAGTTTCTTCAGTCGAGCTGCATAGGGCATCTGTTTGAGGCCAGTGATCCTCTTGGTGAGGTACTTCTGTGGTCTTTCCAGCTGTTGCAGGTGTCATGTAAGGTACATCCCAAATAGGGCAATGTACTCTGTGATGGGTCTGATGAGTGATGCGTAGAGGGGCACAATGACCTCCTTTGATCTGGATGGCAAACCCTTTTGCGATTAGGTTGGCCACATAGAAGGATTTTCTAACCACTTTGGCAATGTGATTATAAAAGGAGAGGTTACTATCTACTTGGGTCCCCAGATCCCTTATTATGTCTACGCCACTTGTAACCCATTTCGAGTCAGACAAAGCTCCCGTAACTCTTACCATGTGGGTTCTGTCCGTGAGTCAGCTGGCAACCCATCTCATGATGTAGGGGTTTATGTTCATGCTGGTGAGTTTATCTATAATACCTGAATGAAGAATGGTGTTGAAGGCCTTAGCGAGGTCTAGGTAGGCTGCGTGGATCACCTTTCCCTCATCTATAGCCTTGGTAACTGTCTCAAAAAAGTCCACTAGGTTTAGGAGGCATGATCTGCCCTTAAAAAGCCGAACTGGGTAGGGTTCAGTGTTTGGAGGTTCACAATGTCTCTGTTAATGAGATCCATGATGACGTGCTCCATAGCCTTGCAGACCAAGCTAGTCAGGCTTATAGGGTGATAGTTCCCGGGGTATGTTGTGGCTCCATTTTGTGGAGTGGAATAACTGTTGCTGTGCACTACTCTATGGGCACATAGCCTGTGGAGAGGCTGAGTTGGAACAGTGTGTTTAGGTGAGAGGTTAGTTCATCTTTGCGCTCATGTAGGAAGCAGCCTGGGACACTGTCTGGTCCCACTGATGCTGTGTTTTTGGCTTTGGAGAGGGCTGTTTTAACCTGAGTGTCTGTGATTTCAGGGGCACTACATTCTTCTGGTATGGTTATGGGCCCTTTTGAGGGTGAGAGGGGTGTGAAGTTTGCACTGAATCTGACTGCCAGGATGTTGGCGATATTGGTCGGTTCAGTGTATTTTGTGCCATTCTGCACTAACTCTGAGCAGATCTGAGAATTGCCACTTAAATTCTTGACATAACTAAAGAATGCCTTGTGGTTATCTTTGGAGTCCTTGACAATTTTTCTTTCGAAGCTAGCCTTGGATGATTTTATGAGGGATCGTAGTTTCTTGCTGATATTGATCAGCGATGTCTTCCCTTTTTGGGATTTTACTCTTTTCTGTTCTAGTTTCCTCCTTCTATTGTATAACTTGTTTATGGCAGGGGTCCACCAGACTGGCTTCCTTTTCTTGGAGGAGTGATTCTTGGTTTTGCTTGGGATAGCATGATCCATGCATTCTTGTAGGTGCCCGTAGAGTGCATTTGTAAAGGATTTTGCAGCTTGGATAGTGTTATCCTTTAGAATGGGGGCTTTGAAACTTTCCACCTTGCTCTTAAGTAACTTGAAGTTTGCTCTTCAAAAGTTTTTCACTGTGGTTTCTTTGACCAGGGGTGGGGGCAGAATGTGTATATCCAGAGTGATTAGTTTATGGTCAGAGATAACCAGCGAGGGGTTGACCTCCGGTGTGGAACACCGGTCCCCCATGTTGGTGATGACCAGGTCCAATATGTTGTCTCCTCTGGTGGGGGTGTTGACCAGTTGATCCATGGCTTTAGAGTTTATAAATTCTAGGAAATGTTGGCCAAGGGAGTTAGTACTTGAGTAGTTCTCCCAGTTAATGTTTGGGTAATTGAAATCACCCAATATCAGGGTGTTTGATAGGACCTTTATGTTTCCCAGTGTTTCCAGAAATGCAGAATGGGGATCCTGTGACATGGTGGGTGATCTGTAGCAAGCTACAATTTGGATTGCAGTTTTGCCCACTGTTAGTTGCACGTGGATGATCTTTGAAGCATCCTTCTGTGCCACTAACCTGGATGTGTGGGCATCCTTGATGAATATAGATACGCCCCTGCATTTTGTATTTAAGTCTGGGTTTGTGGCCAAAATGTATGGTACGAGTTGTAGCTGGGTAATGCTGGGGTGCTCTCTGGAGCCTTAAACTGGGTTTCTGTTATTGCACATATATCGATTTTCTCCATACTGAGGAGTGCCTTGAGTGCATGCATTTTGAGGTTTAGACTTCTGGCACTGAGTAGCCTTACCCTCAGTTTTTTGTTACTTGTGCTATTTACGGCGATGGGTTTGTCTTTTGAGTCTTGCCTAAAAAAGGCACTATGGGGGTGGCAAGAGCCTTGGCCTGTATTCGAAAGACTAAGTGTAACAGGTGCAAGCTGTCTCTAGTGAAACAGCATGGCTTGTCGAGCATGTCATCCCAGGCTGACAGACACTGGATTCCCTTTGAATGACACCAGAAGCTTAGCCAATTGTTGAAATTGATAATTTTTTTTCTTTATACCATGGTATCATTCTTGGTGAGGGTAGCATGCTACTCAGGGTCAGGGTCATACCGGCCTGGGCTACATGATCAGAGAGCTCCTCCATGTCTCTTTTCATGTAGTCCAGGGAGGTACGGCTGAGGTCATTCACACCAACATGGACAATGACAGTGTCGTATTTGTACTTGTTCTGGAGTGACCTGGCTGCATGTGTTATGTAAATATTGTACTCCAAAACAAAAGACAAACATGGTAACCGTGCTGATTACTACAATCCTTTATTACATAAAGCACTTTTCGTCCAGATACAATTCATGAACTTCTTCAGATGAATTACTTGTAAATTAATGACATTTAAGTAGCAATTCAAACAAGTCAGCTGGTATCAGACCTTAGAAGTTTAAAGATACATACTACCTATTTAGTTAGTTTGAACAATCATTCTTAAAATCTCAATAAAATATATACCTAAAGTTTTTATATATAAAAAAATTGTAAAATTTGTAAAAGTATATGTATACAAAATATATATATACACATATATATGCAAAGTTGTTTAAACAACTTTTAGATTAACAATTTTCTTTCAGCAGCAACTTATTTTTAACACCTCTATACATTTTTTGTCACATATTTTTAATCATACTTCAAGTAATATATATATTAAATGCATGTATCTTACTTGGGACTATATTTAATACATTCTAGTACATAAATTATTTAAAATAATTGCATTTCCCTTTCAGACTTATATTTAATTCATATTCAATTAATTATGTCTAGTGTGTTACTATCTGCCTAAACTTTTAATTTTTAATATAGGCATTATCGAACACATATCATTTAAACCTGGGCTATTATATGCATACATTCATATTTGCCATATCAATTCCAGTCTTTCAAGTTCTAATTCCATAGGCCCTCCCCTCATATTTGTTACTACTTGTTCCAATATCGAAAATTTGAATTCATGGTTGGGGTATTCTTGTATATGTTTCGCTAAAGCACTATCTTGATTAGATTTATTGATACTATACACATGGTCATATATTCGATCCCTTAACCTACGTATTGTTTTACCAATATAGTAACTAAAACAGTGTTGGCACTTAGCTAAATATACAACCATTTTAGAATTACAATTATATTTACCTTTACTCACCAATACCTTTTTGTTAATAGTAATTGATGTTCCCACCTAAATATATTTACAGTATGGGCAACCATTACATTGTTGCATACCCTTGTTTTTATTAACCATATTTTGTGTACTTTCAAACAGATTTTTAAATTTTTTATCTCTTCTTGTAGTGAATTTTGGAATTGTTCCTAATTTCTCCAATAAGTCCTTATCTTGTGTAATGATATTCCAGTTCTTATATACAATATTTCTTATGTACTGGAAATCCATATTGTATGTTAACACAAAATTAATGGTCTGTTGGAATGTATTAGTAGATCGATCATTGTTTAAAACTATTTCCTGCAAATTTTCTGACATACTACCATTTCCTGAAGTTATAATGAAATTTTCTACTCCATTATTTCTAAGTATTGGTTTATATATTCCCTTAGATTGTAGTAATCAGCACGGTTACCACGTTTGTCTTTTGTTTTGGAGTATAATATTTTCGTAGTTGGAGCAGTTTTTGTAGGATGGCAACTGAACAGCCGGATGCTACATTAGAACTTTTTTCGTCAATGGAGAACGTAACAGAGGATAATAATGTTTTAAATGGTGTAGTGCAAGCCCTATCACAACAAGTCCAAAGACTTACAGAAAAAGTGGACTCACTTAGCGGCTTGCATAGTAAACAATTTAGCAGCAGCAACAACATGGTTGCACCGGTTCACAAACAAGTGCAAACATCATTCCCGGGTTGTCGACACAAAACCAGCAACCGGAGGTACAATTTCAGCAGCAGCAGCAACATGGTCACACTACTTCACAAATAAGTGCAAACACCATTCCCGGGTTGCCAACACAAAACCAGCAACCGGAGGTACAAAGTCCATCTAACCAGTTTGTTGACTTACCGTCAACATCTACATCGATTTCTAATGGCCAGCATACCAACTTTTCAAATAATGGCCAGTCTGGCGCCAACTCAAGGGGTCATGAGAATTTGAATGACAGCAGAATAAACAGTGCCGAAATGGCAGAAACATCGCAGAACTCTACAATCCCAGGGCTTATTGGAATCCCAAATCTGAAGGACTGGCTGGCTTTCCAACAACAGCTTATCTTTAACAGGGAATCCAGCTAGGGATGAAGTTAATATAACTGACTTATTGAACAATTTTGATCATACTCTCTTAAAATATAAAAAACTACGTTTAGAAATTGAGTATTTTTCCGAATGCATTAAAATGCAATGGGTACCAAAAGGTTTAAGAATATGCTAATATCCAACTGGCCTTATACCTGAATCACAATTCCATTTGGAGTTAGTCAAATTGTTTAATAGACAGGGTTTAGAACTGCTGGACAATATGAGTACAAATTATAAAATAACAGCATATAAACTAAACGATGTAAGCACAACAAATTAAATCACATCCAGACTTCGATAGATATAAATATGAATATACTCGTATTTTTCAAACAATAGACTCCTATATGATTAAAGAAAAAGCTATTAAATGTAAAAAACTTGAGCGTGACCAGTTGCAATATCAAAATGGTACCGCTTATCCACACCCATCTCCAGCACAACAATGGAAAATAAGAGGGAGCGGAGTAGAAGCAGGCACACATTCACATACTAATCAAAGTAATCAACAACCACTTGTGCAACAAGGGCTGAATTTAAGGGAATGTAATATAGAAAATGACAACATGGAATTTATAAATCAGCAGAATATTACAGACTCACAAATGAATTCACCCCTGAATATAACAACTAACGAAAGTGGATTATGTAGAAGTGAACGTTTACAGAATCAGAATTCAAACAACAATGGAGGCATATGTCTATTAACCAACAGGGTTTTCAGAGGGGAAGAACCCAGAACAGAGACAATTAACAAAAGAAATACAACAAATGGAGGTAACTGAAGATGTTGGTTTCAATAACCTTTCAGTTATCACTAACTCTGAAGGAGATTTCTCTGTGTATAACTTCTCATCAGTAAATGTCCAGGTTGATATAGCGAATGTTCTAGCTAAAGGACTTAGTATTATTCCATCAAAAAGACTAAATGTTACCAACCACATAATAGATTTAAAAATGTATGTTCGAAAATTAAATCTACAGGTACTGTTGGGTAACGTGAATAGACCACAGATACAGCAATACAGGATTGCCAGCACATATAATCCACCATTGCACAATTTGTTGTATATCTTTGAAAAAATATGTGAACTTGATATTCGACATTATGACCTATGGAAAAAGAAAGTAGTAATTAAAGGGAATCTAACAAGAGAAGAACAGGAAAGTATTGAATATTTAAAACAATCAAAAGTTCGGATCATGAAGCCAGATAAAGGGGGTGGTCTGGTCTTCATGGACCCAATTGATTATGAAAACAGAATAGAATTATTACTAGCCTCTGATTCATATGTAAAAGCCTCATTGAATGAGTATAATCAGGCTAATCAAAGGATAAAAGTTTACATTAACGATTTATTCATTGAAGGTAGAATCGATTTGGATATGTACAACTATATGATTATGCCAGCACCTATATCTCCCACAATTTTCGGAGTTCCAAAAATCCACAAAAGTCTGATAGATCCCCCTCCTTAGACCTATTGTGGATGGCAGAAATTCCGCAACTTATGCATGTGCAAAAGTTGTAGATACACTACTTAAAAAATATGTAATAGAGGAAACTGGAATATGCAAGGATTCCTGGTCCTTCTTGGAAAAGATAAATGGTTTAGATTTTAATGATCAATACAATTTCCTAACAGTTGATGTAAGGGATTTATATACCTCAATACCGCAAGAGTTAGGTATTGAATGGGTTTCCCTTAACCTCATCAATAAGGGTGCCCCATCAACAGAAATAGCACTGATAAAGGAATTATTAAATATTGTACTATCACACAACTATATTTACTTTAAAAACAAGTTTTACCATCAAAGAAAGGGTGTGGCTATGGGGTCCCCGTGCGGTTCCAGTTTTGCTAATTTAGTGATGAATTACTGGGAATGCTCTTATATATTTAACAAAGATGATATTAATGTACAAATAGCATATTTTATGAGATTTTTGGATGATATATTCATCTTATTCAAGGGGAATAAAGAACAGGCAAATCAACTAGTGGAATATTTCAACCAGACTACAGAATTTTTAGAATTTACATATAATTATGATGAGAAAGAAATACCATATTTGGACGTACTATTAGTGAAAAACAACATTGATAAAAGATACGAAGCAAAAATTTATAGAAAGCCATCTTATTCTAATTCATTCCTCCATTTCTCGAGTGCCCATCCCTTCCACCAGAAAAAAATCGGTGGTAAAGGAACAACTTGTAAGGGCGGCACAAATGGTTACAAAGGAGGATGATTTTATATTGAAATGTCATGTTTTAAGACAAATGTTTACTAAAAGAGCATATCCTGCAGACTTTCTAGATAACATCATAACTGAAGTAGTTGGAAAAAGATCTAAGGGAATATATAAGCCAATACTTAGAAATAATGGAGTAGAAAATGTCATAACTTCAGGAAATGGTAGTATGTCAGAAAATTTGCAGGAAATAGTTTTAAATAATGATCCATCTACTAGTACATTCCAACAGACCATTAATTTTGTGTTCACATACAATATGGATTTCCAGTACATAAGTAATATTGCATATAAGAACTGGAATATCATTACACAAGATAAGGACTTATTGGAGAAATTAGGAACAATTCCAAAATTCACTACAAGAAGAGATAAAAATTTAAAAAATCTGTTTGAAAGTACACAAAATATGGTTAATAAAAACAAGGGTATGCGACAATGTAATGGTTGCCCATACTGTAAATATAGTCAGGTGGGAACATCAATTACTATTAACAAAAAGGTATTGGTGAGTAAAGGTAAATATAATTGTAATTCTAAAATGGTTGTATATTTAGCTAAGTGCCAACACTGTTTTAGTTACTATATTGGTAAAACAATACGTAGGTTAAGGGATCGAATATATGACCATGTGTATAGTATCAATAAATCTAATCAAGATAGTGCTTTAGCGAAACATATACAAGAATACCCCAACCATGAATTCAAATTTTGGATATTGGAACAAGTAGTAACAAATATGAGGGGAGGGCCTATGGAATTAGAACTTGAAAGACTGGAATTGATATGGCAAATATGAATGTATGCATATAATAGCCTAGGTTTAAATGATATGTGTTCGATAATGCCTATATTAAAAATTAAAAGTTTAGGCAGATAGTAGCACACTAGACATAATTAATTGAATATGAATTAAATATAAGTCTGAAAGGGAAATGCAATTATTTTAAATAATTTATGTACTAGAATGTATTAAATACAGTCCCAAGTAAGATACATGCATTTAATATATATATTACTTGAAGTATTGTTAAAAATATGTGACAAAAATGTATAGAGGTGTTAAAAATAAGTTGCTGCTGAAAGAAAATAGTTAATCTAAAAGTTGTTTAAACAACTTTGCATATATATGTGTATATATATTTTTTATACATATATTTTTACAAATTTTACAATTTTTTTATATATAAAAACTTCAGGTATATATTTTTATTGAGATTTTAAGAATGATTGTTCAAACTAACTAAATAGGTAGTATGTATCTTTAAACTTCTAAGGTCTGATACCAGCTGACTTGTTTGAATTGCTACTTAAATGTCATTAATTTACAAGTAATTCATCTGAAGAAGTTCATGAATTGTATCTGGACGAAAAGCGCTTTATGTAATAAAGGATTGTAGTAATCAGCACGGTTACCATGTTTGTCTTCTGCTTGTGTTATGTGGCGGATCCTGGCACCCAAAAGGCAGCTAACAGTAATCTTCTCCTTGTCCAGCCTAGTTAGTGGGACATCAGTGTGCCTGACTATAGAGTCACCTATTACTAGTGTGTTGGGTATGTTATTTTGCCTTAAAGGCTGTGATTGCGTGACACACTGGTTTTGTGAAGTATGTGTTTCATGGTTTGTGTTGGGGGGGAGTGGAGGTTGCTTGGATGTCTGCTTTGGAGGTCTCTGTTGCTTTTGCAGATTTTTATTTAGAGCCTCCGAGTATGTTTTTGTGTATTTATGTGTGTCTTTTGCCGGTGCTGGTTTCATAGGTCTATGTGAGACTGGTGGTGTGATGCAAGTATTTCCTTTCTCTTCTTCACTGCCTTGTCAAGTCTTGGGTTGAGAGAGCTTAGCCTCCAGTTTGGCTGTATAATTGCATATCTCGCATGTATTAGTGTTTGGTGGTAGGAGGAGAGGGTTGTCTGTGTACATGAGGCAGCTGTAACATTGCCTCAAAATGCCCAGATTCACCAGTCGAACAGGAGAGTATACCTGAAACTGCCCTTTGGACATGCTTGGATAGGTACAGTGAGCTGTTTTACTGATTGGCTGGTAAGGTCGAATAGAGAGCCTTGTCCTTTTCTACAGTATAGAGAGATCTAGTTCTAAGGTTTATTAGTGCTTGCTATGAGTTTTAAGCAAGTGCCAGGCTGAGAAGTGAATGGTTTGAGGGCTTAAGTTGAAAGTTTGTCTAGTTCCAAGGGAAAAGTTGAAGTGTAGACTTTGTTGAGCCTGGAATAGTTATACCTCAGCTAACCGGCAGTGCCCGGCATGCAAAACCGCACAAATGTGGGTTTTATAGCAGGGAAATGAAAGAGACAGAAATTAGCCCAAAATGGCCAATAAACTACTAATTTCTGGACTGAAACCACTCCTCCAGGGACATATAGGCTGCTCAAAGTTCCCCTCTCTCACAGGTGAACGGAGAAACTTCCTTCTATCCAAGTAAGGTATGGACAAACACAGAAACTTGTAACACAGCCATGAATTCAGCACTAACCTGAAAATTGGACTATACCAGCTTAGAAAGGTGAGAATACAAGTATTTTTTTTTTTTGTTTTTTTTTTTTTTTCAGAAAATAAAGCAGATACAATAAAAAAACACTTTAAATGCACAGAAATGGCTATCACACTTGAGTGTGTAGCCTACAACAGTTAAACTCGGCTGTCATCAGACTAAAAATAGAGTGCAATGGTCCCTTCGGCTCACCAGACATCTACAGAAACTAGAAAGAGCTTAGAGGTTTCTCATCAAGAAGATTCAGAGCCTACAATACATGACCTACACAGACAGACTGAAGGCCCTCTCACTTTACTCAGTATCTTATAGACTGCTTAGAGATGACTTTTGACTGGCCTTCAGAGCAGTCTCAGACCTTGCCTTGATGAAGCTGCTGAACATCCACAAATCCACTGGTTCAAGTTTCACTCACCCTAGGGATTTTAACTTAGCCTGCGATACTAACAGAACATGCTAGAGAGACAGATGTCTCCCAGAGGTTGTCACTACTCCAGAACAAGCTCTCAATTCATGTAAAACAGAACTCCTCAATGACCCTATTTAAGCATAACCTGGACAACTGGATGGGGCACCATATAAATTTACACCAGGGGGTTTTACCTATGTCCCTCTTAGACAGGGGCAGCTGGTGCTGATCTTAGATATGGACACAAATATAGATTAGATATCTTTGTCCATAAGGGAACAAGGGGAATAACAAGGTTAGGCTTGTAGAGGCCTTAGGAGCAATAACCCAGTAACCTTCTATGATCCTGTGATATGCAGATGGCATTTTAATAATTGCAAAAACAAACAAAAAATGTGGATAAAAGAAGTTAATAATTTGCACAAACGAGTGTCTAGATATGATAGGGATGGCTTTAAAAAAAGAGAAAAGTAAAGGTTTAGGTGATGTAGTAAAGACCAGGAGTGTATATTTTACAGTGAATGAAATTTCTGGGTTAGGTATAACATTTGTGAAGAAAGATGTTGGTAGAATTCAATGGGAAAATAACAAGAAATAAAACAAACCTGCCTTTTCTGGTGAACATATAAATTATCATTCAGAAAAAAGGCTTATTTGGTAGCATACTTAGCAAGTGTATTTATATTGCCAACAGTATTTGAAAAGGAATTATTGTAGATATTTTTTTATTATCTGGGGTTCTAGATTTAACCCAGTAAAAAGAGGAGTTTTGTCTGTAAATAAAGAGGAAGAAGGTTTAGAGTTAATTAACCTGATGGTATATGCTGCTTCATTAAATTTGTACAAAGTGTTAATGTGGATCAATGAAAAAGATGAGAGATTAGTGGCAAAATGTATAAATTTAAGTATGATAAATTTTGGGGTATGGTAAAAAAAGAGTAAAAACAGAAAAGAGTGTATAAATGAAGAAATAAAATGTTATTGAGAAAAAACTATTTCTGGAAAATAAAAATTGTTGATATAGAAAAATATTAGAAAACTATATGAATGTAATGATAAAACATTACTATGTAAAACCATGGGAAAATCTAACAGATGAAAAAAATGAAAGCTATCAAAATAGGAAGCAAATGGTGTAATCAAAAAGTAGAATGTAATAGAAATATTTCTTTGTGGAGACTAGTAATAGAGAAATTACCACTAAAAGGAAATATGCCATATATATATATATATATATATATATATATGTATATATATATATGTATATAAAATGATAGAATATATTTAAATTGTCAAGACGAAGAAACTACAGAACATGTGTTTTTGAAATGTAAAAGACTAAAAAAGTTATGGGGAAATCTATGTAAAGAAGATTTTTTTGAAGATATAAAAGTAGATAAAATAAACATGGATGTGATTAAATATGGATATTATAAGAATATAAGTAAAGAATATGTTAAAATAGATAAACATTATTTTATGCTGTATGGGTTATATGCAATAAAGTAATAAATGAAATTATGTTTAATGGTAAATGGATTTTAGCAACAATATTAAGTAAAATTATATGGTGGTTAAGGAAAAGGAATGGGGGTCTAATAGGATTAAGGTCTAACAGATTTAAAAGGAAATTATGAATATGTATAAATATATTTGTATATCTGTATATTTGTACATGTGTAAATATCTGTAAATATGTAAATGTGTTTTAAATGAGAGTTCTTTCTGTACATAAATAAAAAAACCCTGCTGTTTATGATAGGTATCGTAGGTTCTTTTGCATCCACCTGACCTGCCACCAGCTCAAGCAGATGAGTCCTTGCTTAAACATCTCATCTAAAGGATGACACACTCAGAATGTTTGTAGGAGAAATCTGGAAGTGCAGGTAATTTCAGTGAAAGTCAACATTCCCGAGTGTCGACTTTCTTAAAGTGACCGGTTCGCACATTTGAGTGTGCGCAAAGTGTTATTTTCAGCATTTTTGTTTGGGTAAGTGAACACCTGAACATATCATTTTCAACATTTTAAAGGTAAACCATATATATCTATATATATATATATATATATATATATATACATATATATATATATATATATATATATATATGTGGAAACACTCCATATAATTGAATGTTCATAATCTCGTACATGTTTAACATCGGCAGAGGTGTACCTTTCCAAACACCTGCAGCAATTGGAGAGACTACAATGGTTCCTTACAAAGAAAATTCAGGGTCTTCAAGATCTGTCTTATGCAGACAGACTAAATCATTTTCACTTTACTCTGTGTCATACAGACTGCTCAAACGTGACCTGTGCCTTGCATGTAGAGCAGTCTCTATTGGAAATGCTGCACATTCGCAACTTAAGTGGCACACAGGTCACTCACTCAAAGGACGTTAACCTGGTATGTGATGTCAACAGAACTTGCTGGAGAGAAAGATTTGTCTTACAGAAGTTGCCTCACCTTTGGACCAACTTCATTGTCCTTAGTGAAGCATAATTTCAAAGGCTGGGCAGTCTTTCAAAAAATTCATACCATGGGTTTCACCTGTCTCCCTCTTTTAAAAGGGCAATCAGTGCTGATTTTAGTGTCTGCCTGAACCAGACACCCTTGGGAAAATGGGTTGAACTTGGCTAGGCTTGTAAGAGCCCTGGGGTCATTAGCCAGTAACCTCCTATGATCGCATGATCCTATGAGCAAAACTCATTTGATTGCTTCAGCCCGTGTTAAGTCTGTTCAAGATTGCACACAGAGGGGATTGGGAGGCTTACCCTTTCCCCACTGTAGAGTGATTTTGGAGTTGGTATATATAAATAGCAGGGTGGATGGGTGGCACAGCCACTCCCTGCAAAAAACAGGTCCCTATCAGATGATCAAGTTTTTACAAACTCAAAATTCACATGGTTGAGACCATATGATCAAGTTTTTGAAAACCCAAAGATTTTGAATAGAGATCATGGTACAGTGAGGATCTGGAAATGTGCCATTTTTCCCACTGTTGTGTGATCTCAGAGTTGGTATATATAATTTGCAGGGGGTGTGGGGGTGCAGAGGGGCTTACCCCCATGCAAAAATGTAAAAAAAAAGCAGATCTTTGTCTTTTTTTGTGTTTTTTTTTTTTTGATGTTCGAGTTTTCAGAAACTCAATTATATAGTCCCTATCACATGGATTTTGGGTTTCTGAAAACTCGATCTTGTAACATAGACCCAAAATACTTAAGTGTTTTGTTTTTTCAGTGTTTTGACTTTTAATCTTTTGGGATCAATTGTTAGCCATTTGAGATTTGTGTACTTCAATGTTTTGAAGTACATCTACATAAATAAGTTTACCATCGTGTAATCGAATACACTGCAGTTGAACCCACCAATGCTCGAGTCGAAATCCCGAGATTTTGCATATCGAACGGCCGAAATGTTGCAAGGAACACCAAATGTGACATTTTCGACTGCTCTACATCCAAAACAAGTGCTAACATGGGTCCAAAAAGGGGAGCGGGATTGCCGTTCGATGCACTTCAGTTCGGTATTGTCAAGAGTTGCTGCACTGCATTCGATACACGGACTGTCGGCATTGTGTCCGTCGACTACACAATGGTAAACCACATTAAAAAAATTAATAATAAATATATATATATATATATATATATATATATATATATATATATATAAGGACTATTGTACAAAAGTTCAATAGTCTGAATCCAAAATAACCGAACGCACTTTAACGAAAGCACTTTCACAGAAAAAGTGCTTTCGTTAAAGTGAGTTAGAAAAAAAACCCACTAAATCTTCTGTTATGCAGGGGGCCAAGCCCCCCTGCACAGCCCCCCTACTTTTATATTCTCACTCTGAGGTCGCACTACAGTGGGGAAAAAGGAAATTTCCCTTAACCACACCATAGTGTGACCGGCACAATGAGCATACTTACCCGAAAGTGCTGTTCGGTTAAGTATGTTCGGTGATTTCTGCTGCGGCAGAAAGTCCCATCAGGATCTGTAGGGATCCCATATATATATATATATATATATATATATATATATATATATATATATATAGATATATATATATATATACAGCATAACGTGATAAAAGTGTGAGATAAATGTGAAATATGTGTGAGGTCTGGACTTCACTATAGGTGGAAGGGAACACATTTTGGTAGAAGGTCATGGTTTAAACCAGCCCATTTACTCAGTTTACAAGTATAATAAATAAAAAAGAGTGGATACAAAGAGCTGGCAAAGGGACAATGGAATAGAGTAGCAGAAAACATAAAATGAATGCAGATGACAAGACACATGGATACACAACATCATAACTTGAAGTGAGTTCCCAAACTATTTAGTGCAGATTTTTCATTTACCACACACCATAGATCAGCACATACTTTCATCTTGCCTACCCAATTGATGTAAATTATATAGAGAATGTAAATCCTTCAAAACCAAGTTTTGAAACATAGCCACGTTTTTGTTAATGGGAGTCATAAAGGAAGAAGTTATAAACCTGAAGGCATAAGAACCTGAATCCACACTTGTTTGATCAAAATATAATTTTAAATTCTGACTCTTATAAAAAGAAATCACATCTTGTGTAAAATTGCGTTCTGACACTAAGTAACATGGAATAAATCCAGTACCTTTATTGAGCAATATTACAGCTGATGATATACAAATAGGGACTGCTTTTAATGTACACAACATTTCATTGATATTGTTGAATACAACAGAATGTGAATTGCAAAATAAAGGTACTGGATTTATTCTATGTTATTCAGTGTCAGTAGGCAAGATAATTTATCTGTTGTACAACGTCAAGCTCTAGGCAGGTCAAGTCATAATAAGCGTATAGTTATTAACCAGGCTGATAAAGGAGGGGTGGTGGTTGTATGGAATTGGGAAATATACTATAATGAAGCCATTAGTCAACTAACGAATCATCAGTTTTATCAAGTGATGTTTTTGGACCCTACATTTAAGTTTAAATGATTTTTTACTTTTGTCATTTGCGGAGGGGATTATTTTGATGGAAGTAAGATGCCATCTTACTGTGGTAAATCCCAGTAGACAGACTTTTTACATGTTACCAAAGATTCATAAAAACCTCGGAAAACCTCCAGGAAGGCCTATAGTTTCGGGAAGGTGGTCCTTAACCGAATCCCTTTCTATTTTTTCTGACCAGATATCTGAAACCCCTTTTGGTATATGTGCATTCATGCATTAAAGGCACCACTGAGTTTCTGAACATTATCGATGAGATGCAGATTGAGGAGGGATGGTTGCTGTGCACATTAGATGTATCAGTGTTATGCACTAAGATCCCCCATTTGGCTGGCCTTTTGGCCTTGGACTATTAGTTAACACAAGCATCCTTATATAGCTCAGGATTTAATACATTTTTAATATGCCTTACGGAGCATGCAGTTAAAAGGGACTGTGATGGGGGCTTTGTTTGCACCCATCTATGCAGATCTCTGTATGGACTATGTAGTGGAACAATTGATCTGTGATAGATGCCATAATATCTTTCTTAGTTCTATGGACATTTGGTGTCATTACTTGAATGACTGCTGGTTGGTGTGGCGTTCTGATATGAGTTATTTAGAGGAATTTGTGGAATATTTGAATGAAAATAAATGGGGCATCAATTTTACTATGACCCATCATGCCAAGGTTATTACATTTTTGGATGTTAAAGTTACTGTAATCAATTATGGTACCCTACAAAGTTCAATATTCCAAAAATATCCTCAGTTAAACCCATTGCTACATGCTACCAGTTGTCACCCGAGACATATGATTGACAATATTCTGAAGTCGCAGTTTTTGAGACTTAAACAAATATGTGCCTCTGCAGATGAGTTTGGGGTTCAGGCTCAGGATATGCTTTGTAGATTTACCAATAGGGGTTATTCTAAGTGGAAAGTTCAACAGGCTTTGTCTTCTACAGAAAACGTTTCTAAATCAGATTTATTGAAATATCAGGTTAAGGACAATACTGATGTTCAACCCATTAGGTTCATTATGAACTATGGGGTTAATATATCTTTTTTGCAGAGTGTTATACATAAGCATTGGGATGTTCTAAATTTGGATGAGTGGTTACAGGGATTATTACCATCTTGATGTAGGTTTGCATATAGGAAAGGAAAAACTATGGCAAGCTGGTTCAGCAATTATAGGACCAACTCACAATCTACATTGGAAGGAAGTAAACTTGTGGGATGTTACCCATGTGGACATTGCAATTTTTGCAAGTTCATTCCTAAAGAAAAATCCTTTACCTCTTTAAATTGTTCCAAAGTTTTTGACATCTTAGTGTATGGCAACTGCAGTACAGACTGGGTTGATTATTTGGTTAGATGCACTTGCTCTGTCTTTTATGTAGGTCAAACCTCACGTCCCTTTAAAATGAAAATCTCTGAACATTTAAGTGATATTAGGTGTGCTAGGAGAACTAATGTTCTGTACAAACATAGTTTAAAACATACTACTGCCAGATATTCATTTATTATTATTGACAGAGTGGGGGGAACAAATATGCAGAAAGAGGGAATGCGCTCTATGTTAAACTACAAGGAACGTATGTGGATTATTAAATTGGGGGCTTTATTTCCTCCTGGAATTAATGAACAATTGTAACAACCAATAGGACTGAATTACAAGTTTGTGTTTTTGTATAAGGGAATCAGCATTTTATATTACTTCATTGCACTGATGAAGGCTGCGTGCCAAAACCGGTATGCATCGTGTCCACCTTTGGGTGGTTTGAATGCATTTTGATCTAATGTTGAGTTACATTAAAGTCTATTGCTTTCGATCTGTCTTTGAGTACTGGCCTTTTGGAATTTTGAAATATGCTAAACAGGAATGCTAATTTATACCTTCCTCCAATGGACTGTATAATAAACATTGAAAAAAAAAAAACCCAAAAAAACCCCAAAACAAATGCACACCAAAAAAATACAGAGAAAAAAGACTGTGTGCTGTAGTGAATTATAATACCTTTGACAGTCATGCCTGAATATTGCAGGTTTTCTCTCACACAATCCATCCATCTCTTTGCTGTATGTCTTTGTTTCTTCGTCTTGCTTTCTTCCTCTCTCTCCCGCATATCGTCCTCACCAGATTGCCTTCTTCTTTCCTGCACATGTGCCTGATCCAATGGTTTCTGATCTGATGTTGTCATTTCTTCATTTGTCCCTCAGTGTGGATTGTACCACCTATCTCAGGCACTTTATTTTCATCACCTCCAGCTTTCTCAGCTGCTCTGCCTTTACTGCCCAGGTTTCTATTCTGTATAGTAGTCCTGATCTCACCACTGTTTTTATACACCTTAATTTTCAGCTTCCTTGGAATTCTGTCACAACTATCTTGACACTCTGCGCCGGTTGGCTGCAGCCCCTCTGATTCTAGCTTAGACCTCCTCAATCAGACTTCCCTTCTCCTCAATCACCCCTCCTAAACATTTGAAGCTGTTAATCTGTTGCACTATTTTGCCTTCTGTCTCATTTCTCAACTTTCTCTGATTTCCCACATTTGCTGCCATTACAGTTCATAGGTTCATAGATTAGTACTAAGCTACCTGCCCTTGTGAGCCATTTTAAGCCTAGCCAATTTTCCCTTGTGAGACTCAAACCCTGCACCTTGTGCTTGCAAGGCAAACACCTTAACCATTAGGTCACCCTCCCAACAAATTAAACAGCTTCTGCAAGGCTCAAACCTAGGACCCCGCACACAATAGCTAAACTGATTTACCACTTAGCCATGTCAAGTATTGCCTCATCTGTACTCAGTTTCATTCCATATGCTTAAGTTTTGCATTCCATTTCCCTATCATTTGCTGAAGTTCTTCTTCAGAGTTTACCTGTTGTTTTATATAAATCATTTTAAAAGTTAAGTAAGTGCTATCATACCATTTAATACAAGAGACATTTGTCAGACTAAATAGAAAATAAGCTTCCAGCAACAAATATGTAAACTGCTGCATATGTAAAAGCAACACATTAAATTTTGCAATATCAGAAATTAAAAAATAAGCATAATAAAATTCATACTATAATACACTAAATGAAACCTTCATTTTCTTTTTTGAATTTAATAATGCAATTTAAACCAGGAAGCAAACAAGACTTCAAAAACACAATACTGGTATTCAAAAGTTCAGTTCATACCTCTCTACTGTCCAATTTTGGCAGAATGTCCACATTTTTGCCTTATATTTTTAGTCAGTTACCTATAAAATGTATGATTTTCTGTATTGTTTGGCAAATCAGTGAGGGCTGAATTCACTAAATAATGACAGGCATTTGAGTTTTAGACTTCATATCCTTCAGAAAATGCATGGTAACACAAAACCTTTTATTCTAGAAACTTTCTAAGTTTATAAGGGAAATGTTTAAAATTTGTTCCTATTTTTGGAAATTTGTCCCCCACTATATTTGTCTTTGTCCATATTTTTTGTGCTAGGAGACTGAGAGCTATGGTTCAGCTGTAGTCATAGCTCTCAACCTTCCTTCTCCAAAACGAGGAACACTAGTTTTATAATGTGGAACAAATGGGCAAAATGTGGAACACATACTAGCGACTTACTAACAACTTCAAATAGGAAGTTCATAGGATGGTCAAAATCTGCTGGTCTTACTTATAAAAATATCTTTAAATGAATTAATATGATTCATTTCGATTTACCATGGATATCAGTTAAAAAATTCCTAACACTGAATGTGTGACCGACCCTTTCAATGTAGAACTTTGAGGAACATGAACTTTTTAAGACCCCAAATGAGGTACATTCCTCATAATAGGTTCATAGGTTCATAGGTTCATAGATTAGTACTAAGCTAGCTGCCCTTGTGAGCCATTTTAAGCCTCGCCAATTATCCCTTGTGAGACTCGAACCCTGTACCTTGTGTTTGTAAGGCAAACACCTTAACCATTAGGCCACCCTCCCAACCCTCCCAACCTAATGAGCTACACTTGAGATGTATGGTTGTATTTCTGTCCCAACCACTAATACGAATTAGTACAAAATCAAGAGTAAAGAAAAAAGCTTCTGTAAGATTTGCACTGAGTATTCTAACAAAACATTAACTATGTTTTTGTGCTTAACAGAATATTTCCTGTTACATTATAAATCCTGCCCAGACTGGCAGATAGTCAGCGGAATAAAGCTTTGACATGTTAATGAGCTCCTTCCTGTGTCAAAGGGCAGGATTTTCCACCTGGGGTGACCTTAAGCAAGTCACTTAACCAGACAGTGTTTTAGGGTAAATGGGAATCTGGGCTAGGCTCTTTAATGATCGTATGATCCGCATGCTCAGAACCTTACCAATCTGCATGCCTAGTACCTTACCGATCTGAAGCCCAGTACCTTACTGATCTGCATGCCCAGTACCTTACTGATCTGCATGCCCAGTACCTTACCGATCTGCATGCCCAGTACCTTACCGATCTGCATGCCCAGTACCTTACCGATTGGCATGCCCAGTACCTTACCTATGACTCTTAGTTTTCTTCCTGTTTTTCCTCTACAAAAGGAGTTGCAAGCCCTTCCAGTGGTTGGATAGACAACATATTGGAATTACAAGTAAATAAACTAGATAGTTATAAGATCTCTCTGTAGTAGAATAAAAACATGGAAACATCAGAAACATATTTAAAGATGTTGCAGTTAAGGCATCTGAGAGTTCTTTATCTTCTATAAGTATGCTATGCACAGCTAATGCAGACTCAAACCCAAACAATGTAATATTCCTACAGACTGTACTTCCAAGCTGGCAGGCCTTATTCTCCAGTTATGAAATACAACAGCAGGATTATTAGACAAGCACATCATAACTGTTCAGAGCTAAATATCAAGCACCCTGTAGTGTGACATAGCCCATAGTTGCTCAGCTGTATATAAGGGCTTGCACAGCATTTGTACTCTGAAAAAAGTAGACTATACTACATTAAGGGGGTCTATAGTAAAAGACCAAAGAGGTGTTTCAGCGAACACCTCTTGGTCGACACGTAATGAGCGAACTCACTAAAAACACGAACACTCAAAACAGTGGTTTCTTTCCCTGGGAAAGAAACCACTAGCGCAAACACACACACTTTTAAACATAACAACATGGGGGCTGTGTCTCCCATACCCCCCTAACTAAATATACCAACTCCAAGATCGCACTACAGCGAGGAAAGGGGTGAACACACAGGGATGGCCAAGTGATTTCTTTCCCAGGGAAAGAAATCACTGTTTTAAGCATTTGCGCTTTAGTGTGTTCGCTCATTACGTGTCGGCCAAGAGGTGTTCGCTGAAACACCTCTTCAGTCTTTTAATATAGACCCCATTAAGGAAGCCTTATTACAAGGGCAATTTCCATTAAGGAGGATCAATATAGGATCAATAGATGAGCTGCCCTAACAAAGTGTGTGTGTGTGTGTGTGTGTGTGTGTGTGTGTGTGTGTGTGTGTGTGTGTGTGTGTGTGTGTGTGTGTGTGTGTGTTTGTGTGTGTGTGTGTGTGTGTGTGTGTGTGTGGCTGGTGTGGTCAAGGTCACAGAACAGGAGGGCAAGTGTGTCTAATTATACTCAAGGCTATGTGCACTCATGTGAACAATGAGGTGCCACACTGCTGCCACAAACACAGTGGCTAACAGTTCAAAGGGGGACAGCACAGCAAATTATCAACTTAGTGCATCATATAACTGGGGATGAAATATAGTGTCCACTCATGGGTAACCATAAGGAATGGCTGGCAGGGAGAGGTGAGAAGGGCACACTTTTGGGGCAAAGGCTCACAGTTTTTATACAGGAAGACAAAGGGTTGCTGTGAAAGGAAGTAAGGAATGTTTGTGGTGGGGACAGTGGGAAAAGGGAAAGATGCACAGGCATCCAACAAACATAAAACAATGATAGCAATGTGAAATAAACGGTGGGGCAACAGTAGATGTACACAGACACATACAGAAAGAGTTCATCTGGTGATGGATTAGAGCAGGGTTTGGAAAATGACACATAAGGATGTGGAACATATGGCTGGGACCTAAGGTAGTGTACATGCCAGATACTAGACCACACCAGAGGGAATACACAGACATCCTTCACCTCTGTGACCAACAACATGTGCAGGCTTTATATCTGTTGGTTGATGGATGTCACTTGATGTTTACATGACTCCGCTAGCCATGCCAGGGGATGCTCCAGGGCAAACAGCTGTGTATTTAGCAGTTAGGACATCTTGGTTGACATCAGCATGGACAACTGCAAAAATGAAAGGACTCTTCAAGAAAACTATCAATACAGGATCCATTCTTGAGTAGTGACCATGGGAGTTATCAATGAGTTTTCCATGTTGCCTTCCAAAATGTGACCTCAGTCCCTCTTCCAAGAGGCAGACCTGACAACCACTAACAGCCCAGAAAAAGAAGTGTCAAATGGCACAGGCTGATGAGAATGTGACTACTCCCCTGCCACTGCCACAAATGGACCTGCAATTAAAGAGAAAACAAAAAGAGAGAGCACATAATATTAACGGTGTACAGTGCACTACTGACATATGCATTCCACTGCTGTGAGAGGTGTCCTTGCCTCATGCAACATTCCTAAATATTATGTTGATGATCCAAATCTCTGAAGTTAGAGGAGGAAGAATTTTGTAAACTTCTGGACTTGAAGGAGAAAACTCTGTCTCTCTCTCCCTAACCTGTGCTTACCACTGTCTATACAGCTGGGAGTGATGCCTCTGCAGGTCACAGTAGCAATGCCTGTGCTGCTCTCTAGACTGGGAGGTGTCACTGGCAAGCTTCTGCCAGGCATCAATCTTCTACAATGGGCCATCATGGTGGCCCAGCAGGTGTTCCTTAAAATTCTGCTGTATAAATAACAAGAAAACCTTGCTGTCCCTCAGACCCCATACAGGAACCTTACTATTTCTAGTGTCTGGGGTAGCCATGGCCACGGTGTCAGGTCTGTTAGCAGATGAAAATGGTAGCCTGGTGCATGCAGTTGCACTCAGATATTAAGTGATGCTCTGCCTGACATTGCTCCCATTGGTAGACCCATCAGGTAGATAGTAACTGTGCTCTGATTGGCTTTCTTAGGGCTTACTTTTTGTGATCATGTTAGGATCCAGATGTGTGGTCTGTGTACAGAGACTGTGCATACCCAGGTGACACAGTGCATCCCTGGTATAGCATCACCCTCAGCTCTGCCCAAAAAGGCCAAAATATCTGGTCATGTCCAATCTCATATGTATGGCCACCGATGCTTCTCTGAATCCACCTTGCGACCCCTCACCAGGCTGCATCTCTTTGTTGCTGAGGTTGGTACTTCATATTCATCACTATCCTCTGTTGAGAAATAAGGTGTAATGTCTACTTAAGGCCATTGCATGGTTTATGGACACATTTTTTAAACATATTTATTAAATCACAATTAGAACAATGTAAGCACATGTACACTTAGAGAAATAAAAACAAACAATGATGTTTCTTACTGTTTTCATGCAAATATACATATACGATTTCTTTTTGACATTGTCATTCACTCTAGCATCACATAAATTGCTCAATTTTTAACACCTCTTAAATGTCATTCCTCCTCCTGAGCATTATTCTGCATCAATTGTTCCCACAAATTCCACTTATTTCTATGTAATTTGCTCCTTTCCTGCCTACACGGGACATGCCATCAGGGTGCACATTCACAATCCCATACTCCTCTGTCATCCCTGCCATGCTGTACAACAAGCTCCGAGACTGGAGGCCACTAATGCATGCATCAGTAGCATTTACAATGAGGCAGCCCCACCCAAAACTGTTGGATGTGATTGCTGATTTACCAGAACCTTCTACCCAGCTGCACAACTACCACATCCACATCTTTAAAACCATTACTCCACTAATGGTGCTGCTGACACCTGTCACTGTATCGTACCCCTAACCTGTGGAAATGATGATGAATGTGCCCTTCCCACCCCCTAACCAGTGTGGATAAGGTAATGGCCTATTTATGGCATGGCCAGTCCATATATTGTATTGCACAGCCTGGATATGATAATGCATTCATCATTTTACATTGTGTTGTCTATGTCATGGCTGATGGCTATATAACAGATGATGCCTCTTTGAAAGTGTGTTGTATTGCATCCTCCTCTGCCTTGCATAGAGCCCTATTGTTGCCTCTTCTTCTTACGAGGGGTTCCTTATCTGCTATTTCCACAGGTATGGTGGGCTGTGCTGGGAAGTGCTGCTGATGTTACAGCTGTTTCCACACAACCATAGCAAACAATGCAAATATTTGGTAGCAGATCTCATGTATATAATGCAGTGACCCTCTTTCCAAAAAACACTCTGCCACACTCCATAGCTCTGCATTTGTAGCATTGTAGGATATCACTGGTGTTTGTGTATGGGGGTCATCAACCAAGTTTCTGATGCATATATGACATACCCTGTAAAACTCAAGAGTGATACCATCATATGTGTTCTGCAACCTGATTGCATAGCAACTGTATAATCTGACCTGTGTACCCATGGAATGTGCACCTATTAAGTGGGTGACCCTGTGGAAAGTAAACCCATATGGACAGCTGGAATACACTGTACATGTACCAGATATGAAATCATGAGAACTGTTTGGGTAATGCACAGAAACATTATAGATGATACCCTGTGCATTGGAATACACTGTACATGTACCAGATATGAAAATCATGGGGATTGTTTGGGTAATGCACAGAAACATTATAGATGATACCCTGTGCATTTCAAACCACCTGGCCAAAGGGTGAGTAGAAGCCCTGTTCATGCATTTGGCCCCTTTGGACCAGGTGGAGCCTTGATGGCAAAATGTGTGCAATCAATGTTCCTGGGACCTCCAGAGAATTATGTAAAATACCTGCATAGAGATGGCTCTCTCTTATGGAGTCCTTGGGAACTGTATATGCTCTGTTGCAGCATAATGTTAAGGAACTTGTGATGGATACATGAGGCTGACACCTGCAAAAATCCTAGCATGTTGACTGCTTTTCTCTTAAAGGTACATGTATCTAGGATGGTTAAAACTATGTATGCCTTCCTTGGGAAGAATCTGTCCATGCATCCCCATTAAATCTACTTGTGTGCAACACAATTTATCAAGTTCCCATATTGCACCTTTAGCACATTGTAGCAGTCCACAAGCTGATGGTTACTAAAATGGTCGCAGGTTAAGCATTAATGATACTATTTCCTTTGTCATGGAGGGCCACAGCTTGTGACATTACTGGCATGGCTTTGGCAGTGCATACTAACACATTTTACTCTGTTATAACTGCTGATGGCACACAAATACTGAGGTATCCTGTAATAGGTAATGATATAATATGTAATAGGTATCCTGTAATGTTGTAGGTAGCCAGCAATTCCTGTCATTCAAAATAGGGGAAAGCCACAGCTCAGCATGCCAGTTTTATTTATCTCTGACTCAATTTGCCATATTTGATACTGTCACTTGCATGATGACTGTCTCTCATTTACCTCAGGAACCTCATTTATATATCAGTGTATGGTCATTTGTATATACTGTATACCCTACTATTTTTACCCAGGTGAGCTGTGCTACTTGTGTCTATGAATATTTACCTCTTCCTTGGACATCACCACTTTCTGCACTACTTTACCCAATGATATGCACTAATTGTCTATGAGTACTGGCCTATTAGGTTTGATCGCTGTGCCACTGACTGTGTAGGTAATTGGCATGGCCATGTTCCAGTTTAAACAATCTGATCAGTATTAGTTTCTAGTCCTTCTTCCATTCCCTGGATCTCTGCTGCTTCGCTAACTAGCGGGTTCCTTCTAACAGTGTGAAGGAGTAACTTCTAAGTAAAGATCTAGTACACATACTGCTCACTCTGTTCTCATGTTTGTTGTTAACCATTTAGATTATTGCAGCTTGCATACTGGCACTTAATATGTTTTCCTTCATATTGTATGGATGCATACTTGAAAAGTGTAAAATAGTGTTACTGCTGGTATTTTGGAAAAATTATATTCATAAATAAAAATGAATTCCCATGTTGCTTATATACATTAGTGGCCAAAATAACTGGGTAAAATATCTTATGAAGGTAAATTCAAGAAAGTCAGTGGAAGTTAAAAAAATCAGTCACAGCTTGCCTTCCTTATGAAGATGTTATCGATGAAATGACAAATTAAGACATCAAATGGAACCAGTTATCAACATTCAATAGTTTGTCTTCCCAGTAACTCATAAGTTAACACAGTTAGTCTCAAAGGTGGGCTTTCTTCATTTTTATTAACTTTTAATACTTCAAAAATGACCCTTCTAGGAAACAAAAACATTTATGTGAATAACAGATCTGGGAGTGAGAATCCGATATAAATAAATATAAATATAAATATGTTGCCTTGTACATTCACTAATCATAGCATAATACTGTACATTGTATTATGCACCCTTAAATACAAAACACCTGTTTATTATTTGCATACATTATCTGTCCCTGTTACTCAAATTACAAAGTTGACACTAGAAAATGACAAGTGATTCTTATCTTCCTGTTGACGATTAAAGGTAAAGATATACATAACATTATTTAAGCGAAAGAATTAAAGAAAAAAAAAAAACACACCATGCATCTTTCAATAGCTATGTCCTGCTAAATTTAATTGAGTAGTGTGACAGAGGTGATTGCAACCGCATGGACCTGAACCACACGAAGGAAATCAGAAAGTCAACTTTAGCTTCAGTGTATAAGAAAAAATAGTAAGATTTCAAGTTTCATTGTTCTTTGTCCACTTCACACACACACACACACACACACACACACACACACACACACACACACACACACACATTCACATGCACACATTCATGTACCCCTACACAGGCACCCTCACATTCACTGACATCCCTCCACACACACACACACACACACACACACACACACACACACACACATACATGCATGTGCACGCACACACACACCCAAGGATTCTGTAAGCAAAAGTCCTGTATTGCTTGTTAATCTGTTATGCAGTTTTAACATTTTATCAATAGTTTGGCATGTAGTGGTGCAACATATTTTCATCTATCTAGCAGACAGTCTATGCTTCTTATCTAGATTTCCCTGAGGGTGTGGTTATCATTACAGAGTATCTCACAGACAAAAGCAGTAGTGTGCATTCATTACCTAGGACTGGTTTCCTGGTTACTCTAAGAAGTATTTATGATCTGATTGTTAGGAGCCAATCAATTACTGTATTACTCGTACAATCAGTGTTCTGTTATTAGCATATTTGTGCAGTGTATCATTTGTAACAAACTACATTTTTAAGAGGCAACACCTGCAACAGTTTCCTGGATCATTTAACTAAAACTAATTTAGTGTCAGTGCCACAGAGGGACAAAGTCATGACTATGGCTCAGGTGATTCGAGTTTGATTAGCAGCTCAGGAACCTGACCAAGCTGGTAAGCGTGGATGAATGTGTGCATTTTGGTGAGAAAATGCAACAGAGCTGGTCATGGATTTCCACAATCTCTTAATGGAGAGGTGGCAATACAAATATATGGTCTTGGGGAAACATTAGGTTCACCACTCTAATGCCTTATGGCAGCCTTCAACACAGGTGTGAGGAAACATGTATTTGCATGTGGAAATTAATGCATGCTTCTGTGTTGATGCTCTTTACACCCCCCCCCAATCTGGGATGGAGTTTGGTCATTACAAATTTGTTGAGATGCCAGTGAAAGGATGAAGCACCTTCAAGGCTTCCTGAATGAGAACCGCCTCTAAACAGCTGTCGTGCTAATACCAGATGGCATTATTGGGTAAATAAATGAATAGACCATGTCCAACCTGGGGTAGGGGGCTGCTAGATGATTAATCATGGGGAAAAACACATATAAAAACAGAATTAATGGCATGCCATTATAATAATTACCACCAATAGTTAAGTCAAATTGTATTCCATAATTTATTACATATTTGCTACATAGTCAGCTGTCATCTACCTGTTACCTGAGTATGAGTTTATATAAGGTATTCATAATCATCCTCACCTTTATCACTGCCATAGCTAAGTATTATATTAAGGTAATTGTGTGTTTGTGTGCTGTATTATTTTATGACACAAGTTATAACTGTAGCTTATCATATTGTAGTGTATGGCTGATCATGAGTCAAACATGATTAAAACCTGTCTAGTAAATTCAGATGTCATTAAATACATTTTTTCACCCATTTGTTGTCCAGGTAAGTTCACAGGACCCAATGGTCCATTTTCAGATGCAGTCTGAGAAAACTGTCTGGTTAAGTGACTTACACGGAATCACAAAGTAGCAGGCGAAGGTGGACAGAATCAAATGACGCACCCCGGGTATAGGAACAGCTCAGAGATTTAGTTTTCTGTGCTGTTAATGTGTAAATTTGGAAGTAGTTAGGGCAAATTTAAAGAATGCTTTTTTTTTGACATGGATCATGAGCAGATTCCAGTCTGTAGGGTTCAACTTTTTTGGATATGGTTTCTCTTTAATCAAATATATCAGCTTATCCACCATAAACCACTAACAACAATGGTAAAAACAACTGGAACAAGGAGTTTGTGGGGGGTCTGATTTGCAGTGGTTTCCTGAGGGTCATTCTGGAAACCATTGCAAATCACTCCTCTTCTTCAATAGGAAAACAGTTTGGCATAGTCACCAAACCAGCATTAAATGTGTAAAATATGAACAGGCTAAAATAAGGTTCTCTGAAAGCATCTAAATTGTACTGTGGCGAAGATGCACAAATGTTATTGTTCAGCAACTCACATACTGTAATCTTAATACTCTGTCTCAATTTGTTTTGTATACATATCATTGGAATATGACAGTACAGATATATGTAATTCTGAGAGATCCAGATGTGATTATGCAAAGCCTCATATAGTGTGACAAATTTGCTGGTTTGCATTCTTCATGATCAAGCATACAGAAATAAATAGGCACCAACAAGTGTCAAACAAATAGATAGATAGATAGATAGATAGATAGATAGATAGATAGATAGATAGATAGATAGATAGATAGACAGAAATAAAATAATTCATAAATAAATACCCATTTGTCATCACACAGTAGGCAAATGGGAGCTGTGGGCATCACAGCCTGCATTGTGACTTTTACTGGAAGTGTACTGCAGTGGTAGTGCTCAGAGCTATGCAGCTGAAGAAGAGGAGGAGGAATCACACAGTGCATATGGTCTTTCCCTACAAAAAATGGTGATGCTAGTTTCACAGATCTTAAGTTTTATGCTCTGGTATGCACAATGCAAAATGATCTTAAATGTACTTAGTCAGAGCCCCCCATAGTCAAGACTGGGAAAAAAACATTTCAAGCAGTATACCCCATTTGGCCGTAGGTTTGCTCTTTAAGGGTACTAAGTTCAATAAGCATCAGTGGTATAGTTCAGGTGGCATCAAACAGGCAGTCATTAGACTAGTTAAAGTTACTGACAGTAGGCATGTGCTACATACAGATCTATTTATATGACATTTACGGACATCCAGAACTGTAAATGGATAATTGTTCTCCTTTTTGGCCAAAGGAATTCAAGTACTCTCGCAACTAATACTAAAGGTGGAGAAAAGGGCACACCTTTGTATCTTTGAGGTGTAAAAGAAATTTGGGCTTCACCACAGCGACCTTTGATGGTATATTCATTTGCAACATTCCATATTTAAATTATCAGTAATTAAATTAATCAAGATTAATCCCACCGCATGAGCAGAACATATTCGAACCTCCCTAAGAGTACACTTTGCATGTGATCAGATTAAAGCATCACACATTTATCTTTTGTTTTACTTAGACTTACTTATTATAGACACAGACACCACATGAAGGAAACAGAAATTTTTTGAAGGGGTCATCTGAGTGAGATGCCCTGTCCCAGCTAAGCATCATGTGCTATTTAAGAGTACAATTTAAAGATTGTCCTTTTGGATCTTAGACCTCAAGTGATAACCAGACAATGAACTATACTGCAAACTGTGAACGTTCAGGATTTCAGTATCCAACAGTTGATAGCTGTCTTACATTCTGAGAAAGTAAGCCATAAAAGAAGTACTGGACAGATGTAAAAGAGTTGGTTGCCTAAGTAACTGGAGTTCATTTTATACTCAGCCCAGAGATATGGCTTTTGCTAGTCTTATCCAAAATTCAATAGCTCAAGGATAAATTTTGTTATTGGTTATTCCGGCTTACGGCAGCCACAAGATTAGGTATAATCATCATCATGGAAGACCCCTCATGTTCTATCACCAGAACAAATGGATTCTGCATTAAAGAGGCGTGTGAATCTTTTTCACTTTTTTTTCTGGCCTCTACTTGATTCTCTGGTCTGGTGCCTCACCCAAGGTGGGTTTACCAGATCCTACACAGCTTACCTGTTGAGCTGGGGCCAGTTGCAGATCATAAAACTTGTGGGGGGAGGGAGATCACCTCAAAATTGTGCTGTTTTTTATTTTTTTTTTTTCTAGCCCATCCTATTACTTTCCTCTCCCTGTGATCACAGTGGTGCAGCTAAGGGACGGGTAAGTACGTTCAACTTTTTCCCAAGTTCTGTAGTGACTTTTACATGCCCCATCCTATCCCCCTTTAGACTATGCCCTCCAGCATGATGTCCCTGTCCTCTGCCAGGAAAAATCACAGGGGATACAAACAGGACCACCCTCCCCACCAGGATAGAAATGCTCATCCCTCCCTGCTGCTCCATCAGTCACCCGAGCCAATAATCAAACTCAGGTTGCCTGGGCCATAGTCATGCCTTTATCTATGTATGCTACCGGAGTGCCAAGAGATATGAAATTTTTGGGCACGTACGTACACACACAAATACGAGCACACACACACACACACACACACACACACACACACACACACACATATATATATATATATATATATATATATGCATATATATATATATGCACGTGCACGCACACACTCTCATGCACGCACACACACGTGCGCGGGCACACACACACACACACACACACACACACACACACACACACACACACACACACACATACACACACACACAGACACACACATACAAAAAAAGCAAGTTGGTCTCAGGGCTGGTCTTAAGGAGCAGCATATGCATTCAGGGGTGTCACGTTTAAGGCCAGGCACTGGGTGAGATGTAGTGATCATTAACTAATTTTCAGTTTCTTACTGCCTTGGTTGCTTGACCCTTCTAGTACAGTGCTGTGCAAGTGTTTTTTTTTTTTTTTTTTTCTTTTGGATGAGGAGCTTTCGGGATCATAGCAGCACATTCCAAAGACATGTATCTGGAGCATTTCTCCCCGGGCCTCCGCTGAAAACAGGCTCTGTGGAACCTAGTCGGACATTCCCGGTCAACAAATGTTAAATAAATAAATAAATAAATAAATAAATAAACTTAAAAGTACTAAATCATGACCATGTAATTTACTGTAATGCTGGAACTTGCAGGTTTTGAAGGTAGAAAACTGGAACATGCTTTTTTGACAATCCTAGCTTACCTCCAGCTATGAAATGTCCTGGAATGTAACAAAGCTGCTTATGTTTCACCTGAATGAAATGACCTTTATGAAAGTTCGTGGTTGACTGCCTGACTCTTGAGTAAGAAATGCTTCTATTATACAGTACAGGGAAACTGAATACTCCCAGTTTACATTTAGGAATGATTTCACTTAAGATGATTCTTGCTGATTAAACAAGCTGCTAGTTTCAAATGAAAGAAAAAGTGCATAAGGTACATAAATATTTTTTAGTTATAAACATAAAATAGTATTTTCATGAAATAAACCTTGTATTAAAAGTTATGTTACCTATATGAGAAGATTGAGTACTACAGAAACCCAGATTCTGATGACAGACAATGCTTCCCTGTCAATAATTAATAGGTAAGCTGGCATTTCTACTTAATCACCTGATATTTCTTTATTCTACCCATTATAAGAATGCCTTATACCCAGCCATGCATTCCTTGATTTTGGTACTATGATTGTCTGTGCTATTTCTACTGGTAGGCTGTTGCATCCATCTACTACCCTTTCAATGAAGTACTTATATCCCTTATATATCTACCTATTACCATCAACTTTACTGTAGACGGCCTTATGGGGAAAGGTCCAAGGAAGGTCTTTTCACATGTGCTGCCGTCCCATCTAGTCCTGGAGAGATTTAGAATACATAATAACTGTACATGGAAAATGGTCTGTTTGTTACTAAAAAGTATATGTTTATTGTTATATATAAGTATACAGTTCCCCTGCTGTCACCAATTATTGGCTACTGCATTTTACTTCCACATTGCTGATGTCAATATCGGAGTGTGTAATAAAGTTGCATTATAGAATATTATTTCCACCACTGATACCTATTAAAATACAAAAGACAATTCAACCTAAGGGGATATAGTAAATGTGCACTGTTGCCTTGGAATATCCGGCACATTCCACGCCCAGATGAGCTCCACACTCCACAATACATAATACAGATCAGAGCTATAATAGCTGGCTCCCAAGATTTCACCCTGCTGATGCCAAATCTAATGTTTTTCAGTGCATGCTTACCAATGGTAAGTGAAAACTGACTGAAACTATTTTGTACACACACACACACACACACACACACACACACACACACACACACACACAGGTTTTTTTTTTTTTTTTTTTTATCTGGGAGTTTAATGTTGTTTTTCTAGCACTAACATTTATCTTACCAAGCTTTAAGATACATTGTCACCAGTTAGTCAAAATTAATACAACAACAATAACACACCTTACTATTTACTCTTAAAATAAGCCTGACAATGGCACAGCCTTTAAATTAACAATATTTATGAGCAGTCACGCCTTCTAAGAATGGACACCAATACAGTCCAATACACAAGTAAAATCCATAGACTCTTAGTTAACAAATGAAATATGAGAAACAAGCATTCAAAGTTAAATAATAAAAGCATTTGCATGAAACGAATAAGTTAACGCATTTCTTTCCAAGAAACTATATAGATGGTAAAAGTCTTGCACAATAAATTGAAAATATAATATTCAAAAAGGTCGTCTACCATGTAAACTAGAAACTACCAGCTTCTGGCTAAAGATATACTGTGCCCTTAATGTTTCAGGCTTTTAAAGTTCAAACTGGAATGTCAGTGTCCTTGCAGGCAAAGCTGGCCTTAGGGAAACTGGCGCACAAGCCGAAAGGCTCCATGCCACCCTCACACTGCCAACCTTTCCTAGCCTAAACACACTATCCAGATTACTTTTCTTTCTTCCTTTCTCATGTTTACTGTTTAAGACTATTGTATAACTATGATTACTCTAAACTTATATGCATCAAATATGAAACTAAATGCTATACTTGTCATAATGTATCTCTTGCATGCTGTTTTAGACTGCTGTATAACAACAACTACTATACATTTATATGTAACAAATATGGAACTGAATGAAATGATTGTCTAAATGTCTTTTTGGAGCTTTTCTCCCCAGGCCTCTGCTGAAAAGGGGCTATTTCAGCCCAGTTGGACTCCCCCAGTCAACAAATGTAAAATTAATAAAATTAAGTTTGGCTTATCTTCACTTTTTTCCTTCAGTTATTCAAGCATTCATTCATTCATTCATTCACCATGTTCTACCTAGCAAGACTGTATAACTTTTTTAAGCTGTGGGTCTGGGGGACACAAGGCCACCAGAAACCATTAGGTATTTAGATGCCCTGAGATTCCTTTTAAAGTTTTTTAAACAACCCTTTCATCCAGTAATTGACTGAACAAAAATATCATTATGGAAAGAAATTTAGTCTCACTCTTCAACTCTGCTTTTTCCTGCATCCTTTCAGCACATTCTAACTGACCAAGACTACCCTGTAATAACGAAGTTAAGAAGGGGGCTGCTAGTCATCCAGAAACCATGGGGTTATAGATGCTCTGAGGTGGATTTTAGAACTTTTTCCCAACCTTTTGCTCCAAAGATGGCCTGAATAAAAATCATGTGTATGGAAAAGAAATTCAATCCAACTTTTTTGTTTAAGAAGGAATAACAGGTATCCAGCTTTTAGTGCTCAAAGCTGACCAAATGCCACTTCACAATTAAGCTGAGAAAGCAAATGCTTGTAAGGATACATATATCTGGGAATAGTATCTCCTCCCCCTTAACCCACGGCCCACACCTCAAAATAGGAAGTCAGTTTCTGTGTATGACACTCTTGTGTTAAATTGGAATTACAGTCAAGGCATAAATGCCCACAATCAAATGTTTCAAACTGCTGCTGTCATATTTCTATACAGCAAGCCTCCTCATCCCCTATCCCCAAAAGGCAGTCACTGTCTGTATACTCTTCTGATGTCAGACAGTGACAAATCTGAAAAGACAAACAGAACAAAAATATTTTCTGTCAAACAACATGCTTATTCAGTCTCCCCCAAAAGATAGACATCTGTATATATGCACAAGTTGTTTGATTGTGAAGAAAATAAAACAACAATGATTAAAGTAATATACTATAATGTGTTAATTCTAGAGACAGTACAGTGCTGCTATTAAAACTATTATAGTAACCCTTTGTGCACCTCTATGAAATTTGTGAGGAAAACAAAAGAAATAATGACCACACTGTCCCTAGCCCAACATAAGATACCGTGATCTTTGATTTGTTGGGGGTAATGTTAAAGAAATAATGAAATCATTCCCAGCCTCCTACACAAGTACAGGGACCTTCAGTGTACACCTATGAGCAGGACTGGGTTTTAGACTAGGAGGGTGTGTGTGCTGTAATGCATTTATCCCTTATTTTTTGAGGGAAGAGTATTAAACTGATCAAGTTACAACAGCGTCAATACTTACATCCAGGCAATTCCCACCAAGCAGTTATAGCCACTTCTATGTGCAACTTAAGATTGAGATAAAAGGGGATGACTGTCCCAAACAAACAGTTGCCTCACATTAACATATTGCATGTTGCTTCACATGATCACATTAGTCCTGCAAAACCAAAATAAGAAGCAGACAGCTGCAGGCATCTAGTCATTTTCCTATAAAGAAGACAGCCACGCAGCAATGCCTTGTCTGCCTGTGCATATCAGCTGTCCGGTTAAGTAGTTCATCTTATTTCTCACAAATGCACTGTAGTCCTGCTATGCCTGAAAGTAATCGTTTAAACCAAGCAAATGACAACAGGACCTGTTAATATCATCCAGCCAACACTTAAAGCAATGACATCTGATGACACACCCCTCAACTCTACCCGATTTTCACTTACATTTTAGCTTTGTCCCTCTTAGTCCCTCCTAAAAATTGTGTCTTTTGGAGAAAAGGTGGTGAATTATACTTAATAAATAACAACAATTAGAAAGTTCTTTTACTTCAAAAATGTTTATTAATGTTTTCTTATTCTGTCAATGTTCCTGATTTTTCTGAATTTGTCTCCAGTTCTGTTAAGATTTGCCCCTAATTTGTTGAGAACTATGTAAGATGGCTATGTAATATTTCATTTCCACAGTCCAAACAAGTCGGCAAAAACACAGCCAGCACCACTGTAAAAGACAACGGTTATCTCACCTTAGTTTAATTCCCACACAAATCATAAAGCCGAAAATACTGCCAAAGATATTTGGTTGATCACGGCCTAGCAATATTGTAAAAATACTTAAATCACCACCAGGCCACTGATCTCATCTCAGCTTTCCACAATGAGCCAAAATATTATCATACATTACCTGGTTGATCACTACCATCCTTATTTTAAAATAATGTAGTAACTCACTGCACCATTCCTTGCCTGGTCCTCGATGTCCATAACTCTGCAGAATGTCTCATATTATTATATATCCACATTAAAAAAAACACTTCCTTCAGCCAGCGATTTTATTTCGAGATTAAAAAATGCTTCCTTGATGCCTACATCTGAATCCTGCAATGTCTGTACTTTCATGACCTTGCAACCTTTAGAAACATCATTTATGTTATTAGTGGAGGTGACCACTGTCCCCCTTGGATCTCCAGATGTCCATGGGCACATTTCCTTATTCTTTTGATGCACATTATATATTTATTTTTAAAGCAAAATACATTGCTCTAAAAATAAATAAATAAACAGGGAAAGGCCTAGCTTGCATATGCATAAGGCTGACCCCGTATCTTTTAGGAGTTACTTTGGCTAGTTATAACTGACAAGGATTAACAGACAGTCCCTCCACGTATAAATCCACAAACACTATTTCATGTGGTTGTATAAATTTAGAAGATGTCCTTCCTGTTTCACAGATACATATACAAAGGTGAAGAGTACAGTTCAGCAAGCCAGAGTCCAAACAGCCTATAATCTTGCTCAGTATTTGCAAGGAACAAAAACATTTACCTTGTAACACTCTACATATCTGCACAGTCAATAAATAGAGTTTAGATTCAAAATTAACCAAAATAATTTATATCCTGGTAGATACAGATATATACCATTATATACACTACATTTTACACTTTTGCTAACAAAAGGTTTTGCTAGCAAACTGCATCCTGTTAAGTGCTATTTTATCAAAATTCAGTGCCCATCCCAACCGTGAGTTCACAACAACCTATGTGGAATTGATCACAAACACCCTGTACAATCATGTAAATGGCTGTATAGAAGCTGGTAAACTTACTAAAAATAAGCCCCAAAATAAAATGTAAAAGCTGTCACACTAGTGAAATCCTACCCTTAATAGGGTGCATATCAAAAGGAAAAAAATCATGGCTAAAATCAGGAACAGCAACTCACATAGTGATAGGAGCTCTCTTATTAAACTAAATAGGAAACTAAGAGGACTAATTAACTCTGGCGAGGCCAATTACAAGGTCAAGATAACCTTACAGGCTAAAAACAACTGCAAGGCCTTCTACAGCTATGTCTGAAGCTTCAAAGGCAGGACACATCAGTGTACTGAACTGGTGGTCAATGGTGCCACTTTCACTGAGCACAACAACATAACAAATTTGCTGGCTAACAAATTCAACTCAAATGCCCATAAAGGTTCCTTAGCAGGAGAATCCAGGGTATAAACACATTGTCCTATATGGATTGTCTTGAAGCCCAATCTCTATAATCTGTCTCCCAGAGGTTATGGAAAGGCAATCTATGTCTAGCATATAAGGCATCTTCGGATCGAGTTCTGGTGAACTTTTTGAAATCTGTAAAACTGCCAGCATCAGAACTACCAGACCCAAGGATTTAAATTTTGCTTGTGACATAAATAAGACATGTTGGCAAGACAGATATGTCTCTCACAGGATCCCCGTGCTTTGGATCAGGCTCCACATCCATGAGAAATTGTAAATTCGCCCTGGGTCTGGTCCCCATGACTCTGATAGACAGAGGCAAACAGTAATACCCAAACTAACATACCCCCCCCCCCCACATAATGTCCAGAAAGTTCCTAACTAACATACCCTGTTTTAATAAATGCCTTATAGGATGATGTGAGTGTCACTTAATGACATGTCCATTGAAGAAAAAATAGACCTGGACCAACTCAATTATTTAAATTTGCCAGCACCAAAAATTCCCATACTGCTTGGAATACCCAAAATACACAAGAGCCTGTGTGATACACCTATGAGACCCCTAGTGGATGCTAGGAATAGCATCACATATTCCTGTGCTAAATTTGTGGAGCACTTATTAAAGAAATATGTTAAGGAAGAGGGGCAAATTTGTAAGGACTCTTGAAGCTTTTTGGCTAACATTAATAAACTGGCATTTAATAAAGATTTGAATTTCCTGACAGTGGACGTCAAGGACTTGTATTCCTCAATCCCTCACCAAGATAGTGTAGAATGGGTCAGTAGTATATTATGAAAGAAAGGCGCCCCAGTGGAAGAGATTTCACTTACTGAGGAAATACTAGATATTATTCTATCTTACAGTTTTATTACCTTTAATGATAAATTTTACCTCCAGAAAATAGGGGTGGTGATGGGCTCCCCTTGAGGGGCCAGTCTAGCAAACCTCATAATGGCGTACTAGGAAGAAGAGTATGTTAAGAAACCAGGACAGGCCCACCCACCCCATCAATCTATTTCTACATCCACTTTTTAGATGATATTTTTATGTTAATTGAAGGGGACAATGCTCAAGCTGATTTATTAGTAACATACTTTAACAATACTACACATTTTTTATCCTTCACTTTTAATTTTGGGAGAAATAATATATCATACCTAGATGTAAACCTAAGCAAAGACTATTTAAATAGTTGCTATTCAGCAACAATTTACAGGAAAGAGACATATTCAAGTACATTTCTACATTTTAATAGTTGTCACCCCCTTAACCTAAAGAGATCTGTGGTGAAGGGGCAACTAGTAAGAGCAGCAAGGATGGTAACTAAGGATGGTAACTAAGGACGCTGAATTTGTCATTGAATGTAACAAATTAAAAGGAGTGTTTTTCAGCAGGGGTTTCCCCAATTACTTATTGAACCAACTACTAAAAGAAGTCCAGGACAAAAGACCAAAGGGTTTTTACAAACCAATATTTGACAGGAAAAATACACCTGAAAACATGGTGATGGAACAAAACCATGATTCAGGAATGGATAACTTTGTCCAGGGTAGTCTGATTACACCATTTAGCTCAAAGGGTTATAATATTATGAGCATTTTATTAACAAGAATTGGGACATCATTAGGAATGACCCAACTACAAGGTCTAAAATCCAAGGTCCACCCAGACTGTTTTTAAGCGAGGCCAAAATTTGAAAAACCTTTTGGAATCTAATCAAGTATGGAAACAGAAATGGCATGTTTAAATGTAATATGTGCCACTGTTGCTTACATATGACAACTGGGTCATCATTTACCATCAGGGACAGGGAATATAAGATCAAACATAAGCTAAACTGCCAGTCTAAATCTGTGGTTTATGTGGCCCAATGCCAGCAATGTCCGGCATTCTACATAGGAAAACCAACAGGAAGTTTAGAGAAAGAGTTTAGGAATACCTGTACCAAATAAAGAAGGGCAACATAGAGAATGCTTTGAGCAGACATAGACAAGAACAGGTGGATCACATATTTAAGTTTAAGGCAATAGATAGTATTATCCCTGATGGGAGAGGAGGCCCAGAATCCCCATACCTGGAAATATTAGAATTGATTTGGCAGCTTAGGACAAAAGCTTGTTCATTTCCTGGGCTAAATTAAATTTATTCCATCACATGTATATTAAAATTAAAAAACTTGTTGAGGTAACAATTGGTGAGTAAGCATAAGGGTAGGTTATAATTTATTATTTAGTGCCTACTTATTATCAGTAAATAATTGTGTATTTATACATGTAAGGGCATAACTTAATCACAAGGTATTGAGTTTTATTTGATTTAGGTGACTTTACTAGTGGTAGTATAACACTGACTTTTATAATTATGGTTGTAGTAATATTTTACTGTTTTATTTTAATAAGTAATTTTGTGCATTGGTATGCATATAGGCTTTCATCCACAAATGCCAGACTGATTATATATGTGTGTGTGTGTGTGTGTGTATATATATTTTTTCTAATATTAAGAAACTTTTTTTAAGAATATGGGATGTAAATAGACTATATTACTGTGAAGGTAGTGATGTACTTTTATGATTGCTTGCAAGTATAAATTCAGTTTGTAGTTTAAAGCATAGATAGCTCATGGAAAACACACTTTTATTATCAATTAGTTAATGAGTAATAGGTAGCCTTCATTTATTGGTTGTTGGAGCAATGTTCAAAATGTGGAGTGTATTTCAATGTTCTTATTTGCCTAATGTTTTTACCTGAAGAAGTCTCACCACAGGTGAGACGAAAAGTGCTTTGTTTAACATTTTAGAACGCGTTTATTGTTTTTAAAAAAGTATATATTAAAGAACATGTTTATTAGACATTACTGGTGTGGACTCTACACTTGTCTGCAGGCATGTTGGACTGGTCATTAGATGTTGTCTGGTTTCATTATTTTGAATATTCAGTGTTCCAGTCTCATTATTTTAACGTTCGATGATGTGAGTTTGTTACTTTGATACAGACACACACACACACACACACACACACACACACACACACATATATATATATATATATATGTGTGTGTGTGTGTGTGTGTGTGTGTGTGTGTGTGTGTGTATAGACATACACGTACCCACAGTCACACCTATATATAGTTAGATAGATATATCTATATATGTGTGTGATTTTATCTATCTATTAATTTATATATATTTTATATATATATATATATATATATATATATATATATATATATATATATAAATATTATATTTTATATATATATATATATATATATATATATATATATATATATATGATTATATGAACATTTGTTAATGACTACATTCATCGCCACTCACAGCATCTTGTACATCCAGCAAACGCTCATCTCCATAGAATATGCATGTCAGTTGAACACATACAATCACAAAAGCAATTTGCTGAGATTTTGTTTTGTGATCATGAAACTGACACTACCATAGACACAACATATACAGGTCTTGTCAAGGAAATAATGGAAAAAAAAATGGAAGTTCACGTTTCGTGAGGACCGCATGTAAAAAAAACTTGTGTCTTCACCCCTGTTTACCTATGAGTCAATCACTTCAGGTGTGTAACGAGTGCAGTTGTTTACATTGCTATTTTTTTTCTTTTTCTTCTGTATTCTATGTAGGAAAAACAGAAAGAGAGTCACAAAAATGTATGTGAGAACACTTTTTAGCAGTGAAAAGACTGGTAAAAATAATGCCTTGTTCAAACATTATTTTAGTATGTGGCAGTTTTAGAAAATGTGAGTATTTTATACTTGAAAAGGAGTAAAAGAGATGGGGGTTGGAAAAATTAAAGGAATTGATGTGGAAGATAAAATAACATTTTGTGGTTTATCCAGGTCTGAATGAAACTAATTCTATTAGACTGGTTTTAAAGTTGATCGATGCTAGGCTTTAATTTCATGGGGACAGTCCTCAGGAATGTATTTAAGCAGGTTTGTTGTACTAATATTTATCGTGATGAAGTCTGAAAGTAAGTAAGATGCTAGTGTTCAGATAAACTACCTGTGGTGGATGTTATCAATTTTTGGCCTGGTTTGATGTGTTTTTTTTGGCATGATTTGATGTTTTTTTTAATCTGCTCTCTTACCTGGTTACACAGTTCACAAACATAAACAGCTTTCAGAGATAAATTGAGACCTGGTAAGAGCTTTCCCACTAGCATGTCCTTGCCATCTCTCAAATTTAATTAAAAAAACGACTCCAACCATTACCTCCTTCACTGTCTTAAGTTTCTTTTTGCAGTCTGTCCAAAAGAAACTTCATCTAAGTAGCAAACTTAAACTACATTTGACTTGTACAGATCCCACTTTCAACAACTAACATTTGTCAAAATTACAGTCAAACAAAAACGTTCTACCCTGCAATCACATCCCTTACTGTTTCTCCAGAACTACAGATTGACATTTTCTTCATCTGCTCATTCTCTTTCTGTCACTCGTATCTACACTAAAAATGTTTTATGTTGAGGTCTTTGCTGACACACCCCTTGTTGAAGGGGTTCATCCCTACACCACCCTTATGTATATATACTAATTCCACACATGTACAACCATGAAAACATTGCAATCACAGATACACTCCTATAATTGGTTTCAGGAGGTTCGACTTCTGCACAAACTAACAAGTCGATAAGATAATTAATTCAGTAATATGCAACAGTGTTTCTAGAAGTCAATAGCTGATGACACGTACATTTACATATTTCTTTATCAGTGTCCACTGCCACATTATATATGGCTGTAGTGTCATTTGTCAAGAGTTCATTTACTCATGACAAACGAGATTGCAGCCATTTATGAGATGACAAAGGGCACTGATAAAGGGATATGTAATTGTGCATGTGTCAACAACTATTCCTGAATATTCTAATATAACTATCCACAGTAACTTCTCCCCATTCATACTAATAGAGGAAAAGAAATGAGACTTCACAATGCACATACACCCCTCACAAATAAATAAATAAATAAATTCAGTCACAAGAAACTAAATAAGATTTAGAAAAATTATAAAATGAACAATATGTAAAAAAAATCTCAACCCCAAAAAGATAACTGGAAAACGACATTATTGATAAAACAGATCTGATTACAAATAACGACACTAAGTGTGGAATTCAGATAGCAAGTGGACACCAATACTTCAGTGCTCTGATACTGTATAGTGTGCAGGTGATTTAGAGCATGAGTCAAAGGCAGAATTAGTTGTCTTCATATGTGACACAGTGTGCCACTGTAGGAGTGACCACGATACACTGTATACTAGGCAAAGAATAGTAATAATGGCTCTCATTCATGTTGATATGCAATAGTTATGCAATAAACAAGATAATCAGAAAGCACTGTCCACCTCCTTCCAATAGGATGACAACCATGTCTGAGTGTTAAAATTCTTTATTATCCACTTTTGTCTACTCGACTTAAAAGCATTGAAAGAGCTACAAATTAGTAATTTGAGATATATGAAAGCAGACAAGGGTGATGGGTTGGTGATTATGGATAAACAACCGTATAACAACATTATTGAACAAATGCCTAACAACAGTAAGGAATATACAAAAGTTAGTGGTTTAGAAGTAAAGAAAAGTCATTCTTTTATTCAAAACTGTTTATATCACATGTTGGTGGATGGTGAAAGCAGCTCAGAGCTATATGATTTTTAATGGTAGAAAATCCTAGAATAGGGGTGCTTTTTGGCATCTCCAAGATCCATAAAGACACCACCTACCCCCGTTTTAGACCAATTGTGTCAGCAGCAGCTTCTAGCACTCAATGTATTTCTTTCTTTTAGATTCTATATTAAACCCCTTGGTGTAAAAATTAGACTCTTATATAAGGGATTCATGGGATTTTTTAGAAAACATCAGACAATTTTTTTTAACACTGGTTTATTCTTCAAATGAGTGCTACATGTATACTATTGATGTTATGTCGATGTTTACATCCATCCCTCAAGATGAGGGTGTGGAGTTTATAAGACAAGTTTTGATCAAATATACAGGATTTGGTACGAATCTTGTGAATGTATATTGCACCCTTCCTGAAATTTTAGTTGAAAACAATTATTTCTTATTCAATTCCAAGGTTTATAGACAAAAGAAGGGAGTGACAATAGGTGCTACAGTAGCCCCAGCTTTTGCTAGTCTCATCCTTGGGTGATGGGAACAAGAAATTTTACTTGCAATTATTAAGTATTCTAAAATTTTAGTTTATAAAGGGTTTGTAGATGATTTATTTTTTTATTATTAAAGGAAATTTAGAAGAATATCAATTGTTTTTGGATGAACTGAAAAACAGTATAAGTTTTTTAATTTATAGGTGGAGATGTATTATAGGTGGAGATGTAGGACATACCATTAGATTTTTAGATGTGGAATTTTGGTGGGATAATTCAAGTCAAGAATTATTTTAGGAGTAGTCATCCAATGTTTATTAAAAGTAATATTCCTAGAGGGCAGTATATACATGCCTCAAGAATGATGAGCAAGAATTCTGATTTTATTGATGGAATTAATTTTATTAGTTCCATGTTTCACGAGCATGGATATAAAATAGATTTTTTTAAACAAAACTGGTGAAGAAGTAAGGATTAAAAGGGAAACTGAATTTTTACCTATTATTAGGTATGGCTTTCCAAAAAAGACAATAGGGGCAACAGTGGCTCATGAGATAATGGTGAGTCAAATTCCTAGATTTTGTTTAGATATGTCTGTTGACAATATTAGTATTAGAAAAATTGTACAGGATAACTAGAAAATTTTAGCTGGTAATAGTGACATTCTAAAGATGGTAGGAGAAAATTTAGTTTCTGTTTACAAAAAGAACAACACTATTAAGCAACTTTTAGAGAGAGACAATTCACGAGTGCTGTTATCTTTGTCAAAGGAGAAAGCAGGGACATACAAGTCTAATGCGAGTACTGCATGTAGGTACATTTAGCACATTTCTTATACAATAGGTGCAAAGGCAAAATACACTTGTCAAACTAAGGGAGTGGTGCACATTATGATATGTTCTGGTTGTTTGAGCTTCTATGTAGGTATAACCACTAGAAGCCTGGATAAATGTATCAAGGGACATATATGTGCTAGAAGGGCAAACGTTTCCTACAATGCTCTTTATAGACACTCCGCACACTGATACACATATAAAAAGTTTATTTTTGCTATATTGGAAGTGGTTGCTATGGAACCTAGGGGAGATTATTTTAAAAATCAAGTAGAGAAGCTTGAAACCAAATGGCAAATAAAACTATCTGCTGACAAGCCTGTAGGGTTTAATGAGTGCATCAATATGAAGTGTTTTAAAAGATAGAAGACTTACTGTTAATAAATAACAAATGTAAGTATTGTATGTATAAAATGTTAATTAAATCAAAGTTTTTATAGTCTTTAGAAAGTTTTGAACAGTTTGGTAATTAATCAATTAACTAATACACTGCCTGCCCTGCTCTCGCCTCCCATGTTACTCTCTAATCTCCCCCCAGCCTCTCCGGAGTGCTGATCAGCATCTTCTCTCACTTTATAAACCCGAAAGGAATATTGGCAAAATATTTTACAAGCACTTCTCCCACTAAATTGGAACAAACTCCCTCTCCATATTAGATCCAACCTTTATTTTCCCTGTTTTAAAAATGAGCTTAAATCCCACCTACTAAACTTGAAATTATGCCGTTGCCTTGACCACACATAGCCTTAGTCTGACCTACTGTATAACCTGTTGCATCTCCTAACTTTCTTTCTCTGTTAGTAACATCTGCTTAAACTAACCTCCTAATACCCTTAGCTCTACTAATATAGCCCTACTATAGCCCCCTCCTTTCTCCCCCCTCCCGTTCTCCACACTATTTATCTTTTTCCCTCCCACTTCCTATCAATGTCTGTACATTGTCCTTCTTTTGAACAAAGATTATATTTTTGTTTTTACTCTCATATGTAGTAAATTTTAGACCACTGCTGTCAGTGCAACCCTTAATGCTCATATTTTTTTTCTTCTTTTGTTTTTCCCTTCATAATTAATTTCGTACTTGCACTGTTATTTTTAATAGTTTTTGTCCTGCATGTTTATCTTTACTTATGTTTGCTGGGGCTCTTTCCCCTTTGGTCTCCACTGAAAATGGGTTGCTTACTATCATTGGAATGAAAATATCTAATAACCTTTTCTTTTTACAAATATTTTATATTGTGATTGTTATTTAATATTTGTATATTGTCACTTTATCTTTACTTATGTTTGGTGGGGCTTTTCCCCTCGGGTCTCCACTGAAAATGGGTTTGTTTGCAAACTTAGTTGGACTAACCCGGTTAACAAATGTGAAATAAATAAATAAAATAATTGACTTATTGGGAGTGCACTCTGATTGGTTATTTGATTGTATAAATATTACTGTTTGATAACTTTAAATGTTTTCTGAAGACGTTGAGTAAACAAAAGTGGATAATAAAGAATGTTAATGCTCAAACACAGTTGCTGTCCTTTTGGAAGTAGCTGGGCAGTGCTTTCTGATTATCTTGGTTTTTGTTTTTACACTGTTTCCTTGGGTAACTTCAATTTCCAGTTTTTCACTTATGTGATAAACCATGAGTGTGTGTGGGTGTATCAGGATTTACCCACGGTTGATGTAATAATCCATGACCATGCATGGATACATCAGGATTTTCCCAGGTTGGCATAATAATCCATGACTGTGCATTGGGATATTGGAATCTACACACAGTTGGTGTAATAATCCATGACTGTGCATGAGTATATCAGGATTTACCCATGGTTAGTGTAATTATCCATGACTGTGCATAGGTATATCAGGATGTACCCATGGTTGGTGTGGTTTGTTCATGAGGACAAACTCTGAGTGATTAAACAAAACCAGCCCTGGGTAACTCTTGGTATACTGACAAACAGGAGTGATTAAACAAAACCAGCCCTGGATAAATCCTGATATACTCACAAAGAGGAGTAGATTATTGCTTTTATACAATAACATTATTTAAGAAAGAAATTACTTACCTTTCTTAAATAAAGCAATTTCCTAGGGGCACTTCTATCGTCTTCCATGATGTCTTCACAATATTATTCTAATGCGTGTGTGTATGGGACTTATGCTCCAACATTAGCACAGTATTAGTGTAGGAAAAGTGACAGAGGAAACAGAATCTCTGTTGCTTTTGTGTATTTGTTTCTTTTGTTTTGTTTTTTTTTTTTTTTTTTTTGTGTGTTAAAAAATAGACACAGGGACAGTCAAACATATGAGGAAAACCAGGTATGTTTCTGTTTTAGTTTTGCATAACATGCCTGAGTTTTTACATATTTTGGTGTGTTGTCCATAGCATACGCCAATAGAAAAGTCTGGCTGCTCAGTGGTACTTCAGTGGCTTGACTTATTTGTATTGTTATATGCTCATTTTTGAATGGCAATGAGCTGTTATTGTATAATAATTAGTATATTGCAGAATGTGTGGTCTACATGCTGAATATGGACTGTATTGTGTTCAGTTCTTTATCATGGCAGGTGGAGTTATTTACTTTTACCAAAAGGATTAGGAAGCAAAAAGATGTTTATTCGGTATATATCAATGCATTAGGTCAGTATTCAGGCAGAAAACGTAGCACTACAGTGGGATCTGTAATACATCATACCTGAAATATACAGTACACATTATGGGTGGTGTTTATAATCCAAGGCTTTGCATTTTCCTAACGTTGATCCACGAAGAGTGGCATTTTTGACATTATGAAAATTCTGAACTGTCAGGATGACCATGGAAAAATTGAGGACTTTTTGAACATGCCTCCTCCCATAAGAAATGCGTAACGTGATTAATGCAGAAGCAATAAGGGGACAGCTACTATGATGTTAAGGGGGTTTACATGTATGTGCATGAGTTTGATTCATAGACATAAATCTATAATTAACTCATTTGCATAAAAAGTGTGAGTAAATTGCCCTGAAGTTACAGCAGGTTTCAGTCAGAGCATGGAGATGGTATGGGAACTGAGTTGGCGCTTCTGCATACCTGCACATTTTTACTGGAGGGGTCACTTGGGTAAATATTTTATTTTGATATTTGTGCATACTTGGACATTTTATTGAAGGGATTGCTTGGGTAAATGTTTCATTTTGGTGTCCGTGCATACTAGCTTATGTTACCGAAGGGGTCATGTGGGTGAATGTTTCATTTTGGTGCTTGTGCATACTGTTGCATGCTACTGAAGGGGTCGCTTGGAGAAATGTCTCATTTTTGTCCCTGTGCATACTAGGGCCTGTTACCAAAGGGGTCACTTGAATTAATGTTTCATTTCTGTGCTTGTGCATACCTGGACATTTTACTGAAGGGATTGCTTGGATGAATGCTTCATTTTGGTGCTTGTGCATCCTGGGGCATGTTACTGAAGGGATCAATTGGAGAAATGTCTCATTTTGGTGTTTGTGCATACTACTGCATGTTACTGAAAGGGTCCTTTGAGTGAATGTTTCATTTTGGTGCCTGTGCATACTGGGGCATATTACTGTAGGGGTCACTTGGAAAATGTCTCATTTTGGTGCTTGCACATGTTACTTAAGGGGCCACTTGAGTTAATGCTTCATGAAGGGGTCCCTTGAGTGAATGCTTCATTTTGGTGCCTGTGCATACTGGGGCATGTTACTGTAGGGATCACTTGGAAAATCTCTCATTTTGATGCTTGTACATGTTACTTAAGGGGTTACTTGGGTTAATGCTTCATTTTGGTGCTTGTGCATACTGGGGCATGTTACTAAAGGGGTCACTTGGAGAAATGTCTCATTTTGGTGCTTGTACGTGTGACCACTGCCAACCCAGTTATCTGGAATTTTGTAAATAATTCGATGTCATTTGTGAATATTGATATGATTTATATAGAACTGTATGTTATGTACTGAGCTAAGATGTATCCACAGTCTACCCTTCTGGAACATAGACGATTGACCTGCAAAACTTAAGAATAGTTGAGGTTAAGTTACTTTATAGCTGGGCCATAAACAAAAGATGTTATCTCTCATTTTCAGTTCAGTAGCAGACACAATGTCTAGAGCCAGAAGTTTTTGTATTGTCTTGAAAAAGAAATAATTACTAGGCTTCAAATGTAAAAGGTGTTTTATTGCTTTATGACTTCCTAGCAGCTGCAAAGATCTGAGAGATATGTATTTTTCACACAGAGATGTTAAATTCTGTTAGTATCTGTTTAGCATGGGAACTGAAGTCAGGTGACAAAGATTGATGTCATACAAGCTGGCCCAGCAGTAATGTTTGATATTAATTTAAGAAATCTCTCTGAGAGAGAGACAGTGCACTTTGTATTTTGTGTTGGACTTAGCAAGAACTTCCACTCATCATCATCATCTGCACTTGCCTTGCTCTATAAGTAAGATTTAGGGCATAATATTGCTTTTAGATATGGATAGGAATATAGTAAGGATTAGTTTAGATGTTTTCTGTATTTATTTGAGACTGTCCTGCAATGTTGTTTTAAAATATTTCCTGTGATTTTGAACTCTGAAGTAACTGTGTTGGATTTACTGAGTATTGTCTTGTTCTTTTATTATTTATTATTAAATATATTTAAACCTATCTTTGTGGCTGATATTTGTGAGATATGTTTAAGCATACTGGGATATTTTACTGAAGGGGTTACTTGGGTGAATGCTTCATTTTGGTGCCTGTGCATACTGGGGCATGCTACCAAAGGGATCACTTGGAGAAATGTCTCATTTTGGTGCTTGTACATACTAGGGCATGTTACTGAATGGGGTTGTTTGGGTGAATGTTTCATTTTAGTGCTTGTGCATACTAAAAAATGTTACTGAAGGAGTTGCTGGGGAAAATAATTCATTTGTGTTTCAGGAAAGTGCTTGTGCATATTTGGACAAACAAGTTCATAGGCTGCAACTCCATTATCAAAGGCAAAGTACTGCTTGTAACAATTGTTATTGGTAATGCAGTGATGTCAGGCTATGAATCACAAAAATGCCTCATTAGAGTACTACACTTTACAACATTTCTCATTTGCATCTCATTATTCTTCAAGCCTTACACATTAGCATAAATAACCTCTATGAATTGTGCCTTTGCTAAGCTCATTTGTAATCATGAGGAATACCGCTATCACATTTACGGAAAGGAGTATTACTACCACCCCCTTACCACTATCACAATGTGCAGGGAAAGAAAAGAACAGTGCATGGCTACATTCTGTCAATGCCATAAAATATATTCATAATCATGAGGAATACCCCTATCACATTTACAGAAAGGAGTATTACTACCACCCTACCACTATCACAATGCGCAGGGAAAGAAAAGAGCAGTGCATGGCTACATTCTGTCAATGCCATAAAATATATTCATAATCATGAGGAATACCCCTATCACATTTACGGAAAGGAGTATTACTACCACCCTACCACTATCACAATGCGCAGGGAAAGAAAAGAGCAGAGCATGGCTACATTCTGTCAATGCCATAAAATATATTTGTAATCATGAGGAATACCCCTATCACATTTAGGGAAAGGAGTATTACTACCACCCTACCACTATCACAATGCACAGGGAAAGAAAAGAGCAGTGCATGGCTACATTCTGTCAATGCCATAAAATATATTCATAATCATGAGGAATACCCCTATCACATTTACGGAAAGGAGTATTACTACCACCCTACCACTATCACAATGCGCAGGGAAAGAAAAGAGCAGAGCATGGCTACATTCTGTCAATGCCATAAAATATAGTTTATGCATAAGTGCCCACAAAAAAGTGTGTAACTGTGCGACCACAACAAAACTAGTAACTGAAGAAAGGTCCACATAGTCCAAAGCTCAAGGCAATAATCCAAATACCGGAAAAACACAAAAAACCTATTGTGTTATTTCTTTCAGCAAACATTAAGCACATTCGTCCATCCACTTGGACTTTATCAGAACAATAAAACAGACATAATTCACTCCTTATATAGACACCAATTAAAAATAATTAAAAAATTAAATAATTAAACAAGGTCATTAACCAATCACAAAGTTTTAAGCAATAGAAACAATATAAAAGTACCTAATATGACTGCATTACCAAGTGTACAAAGTTAACAAATAAGGGAATGTTTGAAAGTTCAACATTAAAATTTATCTACTGAAAATCCACATTCATAAATATAATCTAGTAAAAGTATAAAAATATTAAATATAAAATATTTTAATCATAATTTCGCTGCTCTCATTCTTAACACTGATTGTATACCGTTGAGACCTGGTTTAAGTGTAGCATCCAACCTAAGTTGCCATAGGAGTTCCTTGTATTCCAATCTATTTTTCCAGGCTCCTCCTTTGGCATTCAGTGGAACAATTTCTAAAATGGCAAAAACAAATTTCTTAAAACCATCACATATTATAGAATGTCTGTATAAAGCATTTTTCAGGTTTGCCCTTCTCATATTGTATAAATGCTCATAAATCTTTTTAGCCAGATTCTCTCTGTCTTACCCACATAGAAAGAAAAACAGTGGTTACAGATCTAAATACACCACACCTGTTGAATTTCAGTCACCTGTCCTGAATATAATTATTGTTTGGGAGTAGTTGTTCAAAGCAACCTCCTTCATGTCAACAATATATTGGCAATAACTACACCTACCACATTTTGTAGAGCCTAATCTTAAAACTTGTTTACCTTTTTCCAACACCTCCTTGATGTTATGTACTTTGTAAACAAAAGTGAGCTTGTCACCCAGGTGATTGTAAAGTTCCTCCTCAATTTTCAAAATAGCCTAGTTGTGTGAAATGATATGTTTTACCCTATTATTTAGCCCATCATACTTGATGGCCATCCCATGGTGAAAAATTTCCGAACTCGGCTCTTTACCTAGGCCCATTCCTTTCAACAGATTTGGTTTGCCTAGGATAAATTGAAACTTCAACTCCCTGTTCTTCATGACTTCCCTCTTCGGTGACTGTAATAAATCAAGTGAGCATCGTCTGTCTAAAATTATACCAATCACACTGCCTAGTTCCTTCACAAAAAGGTCTTCTTTAGATATCGTTCTGGCTGTCCTGATAAAATGGCCTTTGACGAGGTTTTTCTTACAATGCATAGGATGGCCACTATTGTAATGAAGATAGGAATTAGAGAATGTCTTTTTCCTAAGTATACTCGTCACCAATTCACCATTTTCCACTGTAAGTTGGACATCCAAAAAATGTGTGGTCTGTAGGTTCTTACTATATGTAAATCTCAAGAAGTCTGTAGTAATAGTTAAGTATGTTAAAAATAATTAAATTTCTAGAGGGTTCCCTTTCCAAATAAAAAACATGTCATCCAGATACCTGGCATAAAAAGGCCATAGTGGGGCAAATCTAGATTGAATAATAAATCTTTTCTCCAATGTTAACATCACTATGCTGGCAAAAATGGGGGCACATGCTGCCCCCCTTGCCACCCCACTAACTTGTTTACAGTATTCCCCTTCAAAGTATAAAAAGTTGTTACTCAGCACTAAGTCCATCAAGTCGACCGAGAAACATGTCAAATAATTGTTGTTTCAAAAGTGCTTTCTCAAAAAAGTCTAGCCTAATCTTGTGGGGGAATACATTCAAATAAGTCAACCATGTCTATTGTCAGGAAACATGTTTGCTCTTTAAAAAGGTCAGGGTTCAATTTAATTAGGAAGTCCCATGAGTCACATAAAATATATGGGTTGTGACTTAGTAAAGGTTTCAGTTTTTAATCACTGTAGAAAAAGGGTAAGTTTTACAAACCTGGTCTGCCACACTTAATCTGTATGGTGCGTCTAGTATATTTTTGTGTGTCTTAGGAATTCCAAAAGCTGTGGGAATCAAGGGGTCCCCATTATACAGAAAGTAATAAATCTCAGTTGTAATGGTGCCTTGAAGTAGGCCAATCTTCTAAAAGCAGGTCAATATTTCTGTAGGCTAAGCTAATTATTTCTAGATGCTACCAGGTAACGAGTATCATCCTGAAGCATACTAAAAATTTTACTAAAGCAGTCCATCTGTGTAGTAATCAGAACTCCCCCACCCTAGTCCAGTTTCATGACCCTAATAGATTTGTCTCTAGTCAGTGCATCTAACAAAGAATGTTCTTTAAGGGTCAGATTGTGGAAGTTCCTATTTTTTTCTCCATACAAGATTTTTCAAAGTATAAAGGACTCTGTGTAGTAGGGGGATAAAAATACCTTTTTTTCAAAGAAGGTGTTGCAGGCAAACTACCGTTGTCCTTATCAAAAAAGGACAAGTTCAGTTTCCTTGTAAATAGCTTTAGATCTAAAATTACCTCAGTGATATTGCCAATATTCTTGAATAAATTAAAATAGGTTATACAAATGTCTAGGTCAGAGTAGTTGAAAATGTGAAAACCTTTATGTACAAGTACCTTACCATCCTGTTTAACAATTATTGTATCAGTCTTTTTTGTAGCTATCTGTTCTGAGTAGCTCTTGATGGGTAACCCCTTCCCCTGAAATTCGTCCTGCCTCTCAATGTCCTGCTCCGTGTAGGGATGAATGTTTAACCTCTTCTCCTTTGACTCCTGATTCTCTCTGATCTCCTAAGATAGACTGGGAAGTGGTCCCAGGATGTGTCCCTAAAGGGATGGGGTCTACACCAGCATGAGCATAATCATTCTCAATCTCAGGGTTGTCTGAAAAAGGTAGCAAATTAGAAGCACATTCTCTCGCACTCACTTCGTGCACAAGTTGTCTAACCACCCTACCCACTAAAGGATAAGCTCTGCCTTCTCTATAGTCATTACTATCCCTCAATACATTTTTGTCTTTTTTCCTAATAACTTCAGAAGCATAATCATTCCAAACTTAAAAAACATTCTCATATTTGTTTTGATATTCCGAGAACAGTAAATCATGTTCCAAAGTTCTAATTTCATTCATTAAACTCTCAGTATGTTCTTATTAGCAGAAGTCAACAATTGGTGTACGTACACACAGATTTGCAGACACAGACAGACACACACACACACACACACACACACACACACACACACACACACACACACACACACACACACACACACACAGTTTGTGTGTGTGTGTGTGTGTGTGTGTGTGTGTGTCTGGGTGGGTATGTTTGTCTGCGTATAGATAGATAGTTAAGAAGTCATGAACAATAACATTTTCTGTAGGGGCAAACAAAGTGGGCAATGGAAATTGTTTTCTCCTTTGATACAACCATAAAAGCAAACTGGAAAGCACATTCAAAGAGACTGCATGATTACTGCTTCAGAAGTCATTTATTAATTCCATTTAAATGTTTTCCTTTTATGTCACAACTTCCCTCAGAAATGCCATTAGATTATTTATGATGAACAGTCTCCTTTATATTCAGACTGAAGAAGAGCAGTTATAGGATTACCAGTAATTCCAGAAAGGGTCATTTTTTTAACAAAAACACATCTGTTTCTTAGCTGACTGCAAGGTATTGTCATGTCAAGTCCTGTAATGCTTTATTATTTTTCACTTATGGATTTGCATAGCTTTATTGAGATATACTCAACTAGTTATTTAAACAAGGGCACCATTTCTAATTATTTTCATGTGTTATGCAATAAAGAAAAACTGAACTGCATTGAACAAATAATAATAAACATTTCAGTTCCAATCTTTGGCAAGATGAGCTGGGAAAATACTACAGGTTAAACGCCACATTGGCTGGAGTGTGTGTGTGTGTGTGTGTGTGTGTGTGTGTATGTATATATATATATATATATATATATATATATGTATATATATATATATATATATATATATATATATATTTAGATATATACATACATATATATATATATATAGAGAGAGAGAGATATAGATGGTATAGCTTTATCATCTATATCTCTTTCTCTGTCTCTCTCTCTCTCTCTATTTATAAATATATATATATATATATATATATATATATACAGATATAGCTATATCATCTATATCTGTCTGTTGATAGATATATATTTATATGCACGTATAAACATAAACACAGACACACAACAGACAGACACACACACACACACACATACACACACACACACACACACACACACACATATATATATATATATATATATATATATATACATATATAAAGATAGATATATACATATATAGAGAGAGAGATATAGATGGTATATCTTTATCATCTATATCTCTTTCTCTGTCTCTCTCTCTCTCTCTGTGTATATAATATATATATATATATATATATATATGTATATATATATATATATATATATATATATATATATATATGTATATATATATATATATATATATATATATATATATATATATATATATATATATATATATACAGATATAGCTATATCATCTATATCTGTCTGTTGATAGATATATATTTATATGCACGTATACACATAAACACAGACACAACACACAGGCACACACACACACAGGCACACACACACACAGGCACACACACACACACACACACACACACACACACACACACACACACACACACACAGGCACACATACTGTATATAAACTTCCTTTAACAGAATTGTGTTTAAGACAGAATTATTTCTTTCATTTAATCTCATAACTGTCTCTCTTTCTGTGCTACATCTTCAAAGGCTTCTCAGATTCTGTCTACTTGTTTTCTCAGAAAATATTCCTGTCTATTTATCCCTGTTTTCCTGAACCTCTGAAGCAGGACAGTTTACTGAAAACTCAATAAATCATGTTTTGAATCCATACAGTTCATTAAAACTCTGCATTTTGTTCAGTCATGCTAGTTTGACTGCATATTGATGACAGGTAGTTGCCTACACAGAATCGATGATATCTTAATAAAACTTTATCAGTCATGCTAAGCAAAATATTAGCATGTAGTCATGTCCCCGACATGTGGTGACAGGCTCTAGAGGTAATGATTCACAAGGAAAGTGAGCCCATATCAAAAGCAAACAATTTTAGACTCCTCAACTTGATCAATGGCTAAGGTCTTCCCCTCCCAAGTATTACACCAAGGGTTTGATCCTCACCTCTGGCCAATGCCTGTGTATGGAGTTTGCATGTTCTTCTCATATCTATGTGGGGTTCCTCTCACCTCTCAAAAATATGTTGGGTGTTTCTTCGTCAGATTTGCCCAAATCCAAATGGAGTTATGGGCAGCAGCACAGACTCCAGGTGGTGCCTATCAGGAAAGAGTTGAGTAGGTATCAGCTGTGGTGTGCGGTATCTTCTAGATAGAAGAACACAGATTACAGACTGCAGACTTTATCAGGGCTAGCCACTCTGTGGTGTAAAAAACTTGCTCTAGTAGATTTAGTCACATTGACTAATGTTGCCAAAAAATGGTCATGGATATTTTCCAGTGATAAGTGGGTTGAAGACCAGGCTTATTCCAACCTCCACCAGAGACCAGTGTTAACAGTGGGACATGTTTGGGTTCCTTAGTGGCCATTGAGTGCTCACCATAAAGCCCAGTACCCGTAGGTCAATTAGCTACTGGTTGTCTGGTTTCCAGGTGCTGTACCAGCTGCCTGCATGGATTACCATGGATAGCTCTGTTGAGCTAAAGCTGGATGTTAAACCAAAAATGAACTAAGGATTGCTACACTGATAGGTTGGAAGGACAGTACAGCAAAGCTACTGGGCTTTGGATCCAGAGTCTACTACTTAGAGAGAGGACAGACTAGAAATGGTATGGAAAATGTGACGAGACAGACTCTTCTGAAAATAGCGAGGGATATCATCAGAACTAGTGATAGACTCATAGCAATAAGATTCCAGTGTAAAGATAGGGCATTATTCATAATCTTTACCTTCACACTAGAACAGAGTTGTTACGGCAAGGAAAGGAGTGCAACCACATGGGTGGAGCAACGGGATTAAGAAAGGAGAGGCCATTATAGACTTCTGTCTATCAAACAGCTCAATGGCAGCCAACTCATATTTCAGCAAAACAAATCGTCACAATACAAGAGTGGCCAGCAGGTAACTCATATAGACTTTCTCATAGTAAGGAAAAGGGCTCTGGGGTAAAATTAGGGATTGCACTGTCATCCCCAATGAAAGATTCAGCCTGCAGCATAAACCACTGGTGACCTCAGTCATCTGCAAACAGTGGTTAAAGAAGGGTTTAAAGTTAAGTTAACAGAGACTAAGCTGAAGACATGGAAGCTGACTGGAGAGAAAACACAACAGTTCAAGGAATTAGTCAGGGCTCTAGCACCTCAAGAAGAAAAGGAAATGGCAGCATCTGTGAACAGCATGCATGAAGATGATAGAACAGCTATGCAGCCATGCCAGGTATGGGAAAAAGGTACATAAGGTATAAGGTATATAAGGAAAGCTGGTGGTAGAATGCAGAAGTCCAGGAAATTATCAAGAGAAAGAGGATGTTCAGGAAAACGTGGGAGACAGCAAAAACTGGCCAGGCTAAGAAAGAATACTGGCTGGCTAACAAAGAGGTTAAGAGAGCAGTTGCTATAGCTTCTGAAAGAAGAACATTCCAGACATGATGTATAGCTCCAGGCACAGCCTACAATGATTAAAGAAGAGCACACCCTAAAATAAATGAAACAGCACTAGGGAGCATGAGGTCAAGGAAAGCAGCGGGTCAGATGAGGTCATAGCAAATAAGATCAAGATGTTTGAAGAGTTCGGAGAGAAATGGCTTCTGAAGATAGATGCCAGTTAGGAGGAAAGTGGCTGTTGAGGCTTCTCATAGACATGTAGAAATAAAGCATATCCCAGATGGCTGGAGCATAAGCATTCTAGTGCAGGTGTCCAAGAACAAAGGGGGCATTCACAGCTGTGGTCAGTATCAAGGACTCAAACTCATGTCACTCTTCATGAAAGTTCTGGAGAGGCAGAATGATTAATAAATAGGTAGATGGGAGATGAGCAGTTGAGATTCAGATCAGTTTGCAGGACAACTAACCCAGTGTTTGCAGTGAAACAGATAGTGGAGAAGAAGTCCAACAAAGATTATGAAATAGTCCAACTGACCAGTCTTATAGTTGGAGAAAGCATATGACAAGATGTTAAAAAAGGTGACTTGGGACGTCCTGTGATAGTTTGAAGTCCCAGAAACAATGGTAGAATTGCTGCAGTCTAGGTAAAAGGACCCAGTAATAGAAGAACATAACAGAGGGGTTCCCAGTGGGGGTGGGTACACATCAGCGTTAATCTCTGCACCCACTGCTGTTCATGCTGCTGATGGACTACATGAGCAAACAAGTCAGACTGGGCAGATTAACAAAGCTGCTCGAAACATATGCTGTGATATTATAGGCAAACATTGAGCAAGAACTTCAGCAGATGATGGGAGAGTGGAATGCAAAACTGTAGTCACACGTGATGAAACTGAGTACAGATATGACTGCTGTCATGGCAGCAAATGAGGAAAATCAGAAGCTGAAAATTGAGAAAGAAAGAAAAATAATGTAATACTTAACAGCTTCAAGTGTCTGGGAGGGGTGGTTGATGAGAAGGGAAGTTCAAGCATGGTGGTCAAATTTAGAATCAGAGAAGCTGCAGCCAAATGGCACAAAGTATCAGGGGTAGTATGTGACAGAAGAATGTCAAAGAATAATGTTTACAAAACAGTAGTGTGACCAGTACTACTGTATGGTACAGAAACCTGGGCAGTGAAGGCAGAACGGAAGAGATAGCTAAAGTTGATGGAGTTAAAATGCCTGAGATGGGCAGTAGAAGACACAGTCTGGGACAGACAAAAATGATGACATCAGTGCAGATAGTAAAGTATCTCCAATTGCTGAAAAGGTCAAAGGGAACTGATTTCAGTGCTTCAAGCATGTCCAGGAAAGCAGTAGATGATTTGGTGAAGAAGATTTGAGCGAGAAAGAGAGAGACAGGAAGAAGGCAAGCAGAAACAAGGACATCTAGGAAAGAGGTAGATGGAAAGTGTGAGAGATGACCTGTGACAGTCAGGAACGAATATCAAAAAATCAAGAGAGTTGTTACAGCTGACATGACACTCTGACCCCATGTAGAAAAATAAGGAAAAAGGCAGTTGATGATTATGATGATGATGATGATGGTGAGGCGAAGGAGGAGGATAATGATGATGATGATGGTTATGATGATGACCTTGACCAATATTTGATGTAAAATAATGAAGACTTATAATGTAGCTAATTTAAATTGATGCATTATATCTACTTCTTTTAGATATGTAAAAATGTACTTGCTAATGGGAGATCTTGCCTCCTGAATCTTATGGATTTCTTTGAAGAGGAAACAGGAGTTAATGCTGGGCTGGCAGTCCATAGTGATTATCTTGACCTTGCTATGGATTTTATCACTATTCATCAAAAAGAAACATTCAACATATTAAAAGCATTAAATCTTAATGTATGTATATTTTGCAGCTATAACACACCAATTAAGCAGCAGGACCCAAAAAATATATGTGTAAGCAGTCTACACCTTAAAAAGTAGTACCAGCTGTGCCCCATAGGGGACAGTACTTGAGGTCAATTCTGTTTGATTATTTTAAAATACAAACATATGAAATAGGCAATGGATATCTAAATACTTTTATGTAACTTTGTAACATTTTACCTGACACATATGTTGCTTAATTATCATACTTGCATTGCTATGCTGCAGTGTCTATTTTTTCCTGTTTTTCTTACGGAGCTTTTCTCCACAATCTTCACTGAAAATGATTCTTGCATGGCCTAGTCTGATGGTAAATAAGTAAGGAAGTAAACTGCAGACTAGATAACATAATTATTTCATTAAAAATATACAAAAAGTGTCCAAGATTATTTACAAAAAAATATATGCTCCTGGGTACAGTAGTAATAACCTAACATTTAATGTCATGAAACCTGGCAAAAAGGGCACAGATTATTACTACAAAATAATACAGAAAACAAGTGACACAGTCATCAGGGATTTAGAAGAAGTAGCATAAAACAATTTAAACTTTGAGCAGTGTGGATCTTCCACTGTAGGAAAAGCATACTCAAGGATATTTTGCTGCACATTTAATTCTAAATTCCAGGAGTTTTTTTTTTCCAGGGGTATCATTGTACCCTCAATACCTCAGTGATTGACTCATAATAGAACAGAATAGAATGCTGTATTTTGTAGCTGTTGAACAAACTAAAACAACATGAAGGGTACAAAGATTCTTCAGCAGAAAACTTGAACTTTACAAAAAAGACTTTAGGATATGTCATTAAATTCTCTTTATTGTATGCTACTAAGATATGACTTCTGCTCTCACTATAAGTCAATATCAGATCTGGTTATATTTGAAAACGTTTGTCTAGACTGTACCGCTAGGTGAGCTAACACTGGATTGGGAAACCTAATACTAAAAATAACTAATTATAATAGAAAACAAAACCTGACAAATGCATTATGCAATACCTTCCAAGCTCTTGAAACGAACTTTCCCTTACAACCAGAAGTCAGTAATTTAATTTTTCTTCAAAAATGTTGATATGAATATGGAAATTAGAACATATTAACATGAGTTAATGGTAACCAAGCTTTTTGAAGGCCAGTAAGTAATAAACGTAAGAATTTACCACATAAACCTGTTGCTATATATCTGTTAGTACTAGATGTTTTAAAAACAATATACTTTATTGGTAGTAATGCATATTTTAGAAATAATATTTTGATAATATATTCTTATCAGAGAGTAGTGGCATCTGCATTTTTTCTGGGATATCTTGTACCATTTGCCAGTTAACCCTTCAGTATACCCTGCTTGTTTGACGGGGTCATTGGTACAATATGACATGAATTCAGGACTTTGAGGTCCTAAGAACTCCCTATGTCCTATCATTATGCTTCTATATATACCGTCCTTATGTAATCATCCAATGATGCTGTAAAGTTATCAATTAAATCCTCATCTTTTACAGTTCTAATTAAATTGTTCAGTGCTGAAACTACCTTTTCATTCATTGTAGCATTTTTGCACTACTCTAATATCATATCATGTGTCTGATTTGAAGAATGTTACGTGTGATGCAATCTAATGTATTTGCATTAAAACTTGTCCTTAGTTGTATTGAAACTCAAAATCATACTCTGTCTCAGTCTTCTGTATTCTTAAGAGTACAGACTCAGCTTCTCAAATTACTGTTTAATAAACATTACATGCCTGACTTTCCTTGTAAATTGCCATTAAATTATTTCAATTTTACAATTCAAACGTTTCCTATTAGTGTACCAAACTATTCTTTCAAACTGTTGGGCAGGTATTACAAGACTGATGTAAGCAGATTTCACTTTTGTTTGGTATGAATCTGTTACTTTCAGAAATAAGTACAGTAGATTGGATTTGTGAGCAATGTACCCCATGAAGAAGGGCTGGTGTATAGTATAAATGTACACCAAAGTCTGTTTTATAAAGATAATGGTGCACAGTGGGGTAAGATCTTGTACGTGGTCCTGTGCTGTCATGCCCCATGGAGAAGGGCTGGTGTACTATATAAATGTACACCAAAGTCCTGTGTTTTATAAAGATAATGGTGCACAATGGGGTAAGGTCTTCTACGTGGTCCTGTGCTATTGTATAGCCACTGTACACTATGCACAGAGAACACATAGAAATACCCCCCAGGATCACACATGGTTCACAAACTCTGTATCAACTGTGCACAGGCTAGACTAAGCTATATAAGTAATAAAAGCCTGCAGTTGGTGAGTTGGTGTCACATGTCTCCTCCCCTAATAATGTGCTGCTTATCTTCATCATCATAACTGCACCAGTTAGAAATATTTTACTTTGAAAGGTACAGAAACATCTGTTATTACAATCACAGTGTCCCCACCCTCTGAACAGTGACACTGCTGAGCTCTGGACAGTGGAAGCTATCACAGAAATAGATCCCCTCATCATGTTATAGGAATATTTCTAGCTCTACTGCCAAGCTTAAGGAATCAAAACCCTTTGTGAATTATTGTGTTGCATGAGAGAGCAGGGAACAACTACTGGGAATAATATGCCATACATGGGCATATCTTACCTAATAGCTGTTCCCTGTTGCACTCTGTTGTGCTGTCAGGCCTCATATTGATACAGTCTCTTGCACTCAGAGGCATAGTACACAGTGATGTGCTACATTATGTGGTGCTCAGTTCAGATACATTTCCATTCATTTCTAGAATGCATAGTACACAGTGATGTACCACATTCTGTGGTGCTTGATTCAGAGATGTTTCCATTAATTTGTAGAATGCATAGTACACAGTGATGTACCACATTCTGTGGTGCTTGATTCAGAGATGTTTCCATTAATTTGTAGAATGCATAGTACACAGTGATGTACTACATGCTGTGGTGCTTGATTCAGAGATGTTTCCATTCATTTGTAGAATGCATAGTACACAGTGATGTACCACATGCTGTGGTGCTTGATTCAGAGATGTTTCCATTAATTTGTAGAATGCGTTTCTTAACTGAGATCCATTAACAGTACATGCAGCCTATCTTGACTTAGCCAAGGCTTTTGACATAATCCCCCACTCAGGCATCATTGAGAAACGCACCCAGCTGGGAATTAACCCATATGTTACTAAATGGGTAGCCAACTGGCTCACTGACAGAATGCATACAGTCAAAGCTGGGGATTCCACCTCTACCAGTAGACGCGTTACCAGTGGTGCACCACAGGGATTTGTGCTGGCCCCTTACTGTTTGGAATCTATTTCTCAGACATCCAGATGAAAATAGATGGCCTGCAGCTTACCAAGTCCGACAATGACTGCAAACTGTGTGCAATCATTGAGTCCACTAATGATGTTGACATACTACAAAAAGTGCTTACACAGACAAATGACTGATGCCAAAGCCATGGGCTTAACAACTAAACACATAAAATGCACTATCATCCCTTTCAGCAAAAGGGAAGTTCCTGTAAATTACAATATTAACATTACCCCGCTTAGCTCAGACCCTGTGGTGAGAGATTTGGGAATATAATTCTCCTGTACTCATCCCTCATCACCCACTAATACCGTACAGTGCTCCCTTCTGCATGTACCTTGCCAGGGACCTGCAGCAGCTGGACAGACCTAAGAGGTTTCACACTAAGAAAATTCAGGGCCTTCAACACATGACCTACATGGACAGACTGAAGGCCCTGTCATTGTACTCTATATCTTATAGGCTGCTGAAAGGCGACTTGTGCCCAGTCCACAGAGTAGTCTCAGACCCTGCCCTAATGGAAATGATGCACATCCACAAGTCAAATGGGACAAGATTCACTCGATCTAGGGATTTTAACCTAGCCTGCAACATTAACAGGACATGCTGGAGAGACAGATATATGTTCCAGAGATTGCCACTCCTCTGGAAAAAACTCACAACTCACCTAATGCAGAGCTCCTCAATGACCCTAATTAAGCGTAACTTAGATAACTGGATGGGAGAGCATAAACTGACCCTGGGGTGCCACTTATGTCCCTCTTGGATAAGGGCAGACAGTGCTGATTATAGACTCACAATGCAAATATAGACCATACAACTTGGTCAATAAGGGAACAAGGGTATAACATGGCTAGGCTTATGAAGGCCCAAGGGCCAATAGCCTAGTAACCTCCTATGAACCTATTGCTTTGAAATGCAGTAATGACAACTGGCATACTAAAGGTAGTGCACAGAATGCACTATGAATCGCCCAGAAAACTAAACATCACACCATCAGCAGTAACGTATTCAGGAGTAGTGTATGCAGCAGTAATGTATTCAGGAGTTATGCATTCAATAGTATCCAATAGTATTGTATTCAAGAGTAATATGTTCAGGAGCAATGTATTCAGGAGCAATGTATTCAGGAGTAGTGTATTCAGCAGCAATGTATTCAGGATAAATGTATTCAACAGTAATGTATTCAACAGTAATATATTCAGGAGTAGTGTATTGAGGAGTAATGTAGTCAGGAGTAATGCATTCAGCAGTAATGTATCCAGGAGTAATATATTCAGGATTAATGTATTCAGCAGTAATGTATCCAGGAGTAATATATTCAGGAGTAATGTATTCAGCAGTAATGTATGCAGGAGTAATATATTCAGGAGTAATGAATTCAGCAGTAATGTATTCAGGAGTAATGTATTCATATTCAGGAATAATATATTCAGGAGTAATGTATTTAGGAGTACCGTATTCAGAAGTAATGTATTCAGGAGTAATATATTTAGGAATAATATATTCAGGAGTAATGTATTTATGAGTAATATATTCAGGAATAACATATTCAGGAGTAATGTATTCAGGAGTAATATATTCAGGAGTAATGTATTCAGGAGTAATGTATTCAGGAGTAATATATTCAGGAATAAAATATTCAGGAGTAATGTATTCAGGAGTAATATATTCAGGGATAACATATTCAGGAGTAATGTATTCAGGAGTAATATATTCAGGAATAACATATTCAGGAGTAATGTATTCAGGAGTAATATATTCAGGAATAACATATTCAGCAGTAATGTATCCAGGAGTAATATATTCAGGAGTAATGTATTCAGCAGTAATGTATCCAGGAGTAATATATTCAGGAGTAATGAATTCAGCAGTAATGTATTCAGGAGTAATGTATTCATATTCAGGAATAATATATTTAGGAGTAATGTATTCAGGAGTACTGTATTCAGGAGTAATGTATTCAGGAATAATATATTTAGGAATAATATATTCAGGAGTAATGTATTCAGGAATAACATATTCAGGAGTAATGTATTCAGGAGTAATATATTCAGGAATAACATATTCAGGAGTAATGTATTCAGGAGTAATATATTCAGGGATAAAATATTCAGGAGTAATATATCCTTTTACATGCTATCTTCTGCACTGCATACTCAGTCCAAGACTACCTGTCTTCCAGCTCCAGGGCCTGCTGCTAAATTGTATGTCACTGTCTTTTGTTTAACAACATTATCAGTCACTGAATATTGAGACTAGCTGTAAAATTATTTAATAACACCTGCACAGATATACATTGTGGATATTATAGGAACTGAAAAGCATAATAAAATTACAAGCAATTTATAAATGGAAAAATATTTATTTTATTCACAAAAAGTTTGAGAATATGCTCTCCTCCATATTTGCAGTACGTATCCATCTTGATATTCTACATTATCTATACCGATTCTTGTACTGTTCTGTCTAAGTGGACATTACATTTTAACAAAGGCATACAAGAATCAACATGCATGAAAGGAAGGCCATGCATCCAACATTATCATGTGTACCAACAGAAAAATGAACCCAAGAAGGGATCAGCATTTTGAGAAACACAAGACAAATTTAGCATCTATAAGTAATTTTAGTCAGCGTTTATTCAGCATTTCTCATGTAACTAACCTATGGAACTCAGTACCAAATCATCTATCCATTAGCCATATCATTAGTTGCTTTATCAGGTACATAACAAATCATTTAATTGGCCTACTTTCATCATAATATAAACTAAACTGTTCTGTTTTGCATAACTATTGTGCATATCATATATGTTTTGAAAAGTATTTGTTCTTTATATTCTTGCTTTTATCATCAATCTTTTTGTTTAATGCCTAGGCTTGTGCACAGACGTAAAGAATTGACTGACTTGGATAATAGGGACATTTGATTAACTGAAAAAATTGAATAGCAACATTGCATGACTGAAGTGCCAATTAAGACATATCGGTGACACTGCATGTGTAGCACTGATAATGTAAGGCTTACCCATGGGACAAGTGATTTGCCCATGAGGATGGTGCCAGTGTTTGCAACTGGCAGAGAAAAGGGTGCTTATTATGATGCTGTACTCGGTAGCTAAAATACAGTTTCTTTATTTTGAAATAATATCATGCTACTTTTGGTAAGTGTATATGTATTTTTCACAGACTGTAAGATGTAGTTAACTCCTGAGTACTTTTCATTTACTCTTTCTGGAACAGCCAAGTTTCAGAACACTTTAAGTGCAGCAAAGCATCCCTAACCTCAGTGCAGTTCCAATTGTGGCTTAGCAGAGCAGAAAAAATCTGGAAACTTCCAGGCTTGCTTCCACATCCATGCCATACATCTGACTGGCATTGACCTAACATTCCCATTACATACATGGCTGTTTATATTGCAGGTTTTATCCTGCAACGTTTCTTTAGATATCTCTCTCAGAATATTTCCAAATGCAGTTAATCAGGTCAAAAACGTTCATTTTTTTTGTCTAGAAACTGGATTTTATAGAAAGCAATGAATGAGATATTTGCTTCTGATTTTTTTCTTTTGTTCTCATGCAATTTTTTTTTTTTTTTGCATGGAAGGAGCTTCCCTTCTGCATTGTGTTAATTCCCTTGATTTGCTCTAATATTTAGTTATAGCCATTGTCAGAACTCCTTCATGGAGGGTGTACATATTAGGCTCATTTTGCTTCATTTGACATGCTATCAGTTGCATATTCTGCTTTATTCAAGTTGTCGCCTCTGGACAGCTTCTGTCCTTCATGATCCTTGCATCTCCAGAAGAAAACACTATATCCTAGTTCGGGTCCCTGAACCAACTCAGTGAGACAATGATTTTTCATTTCATACTGGTAATGCTTCTGCATATGCAAACACCCTCCTGGATGAACTTGTTACCATCTCAAGTTAACATTCCACGTTTAGTTGCCTTGATAATATACCTAAAGGTCTATTTCCATTAATCATGCTGTTCATATAATGTTGCAAATTATTCCAGCAAGCTTTTCTCCCAAATTATGATACATTTGTTCTACTTTGTAAAACATCTAAGTAATCAGGAATTTGATTTTTCTTCAAACCTTCTCAAAGACTATTTAATTGCTTCAATGCCTGCTTGTGTACCTTTCACATGTTGTAGAACCTTGTATTATCAGATGCAAAAAGCCATGTTTTCACTTTTTTATGTGACCCCCACCTTTTGAACGTTAGCTTTATTAACAATTCAATGACCAGAACAAACAATGAACTCGTTAGCAGACAGATTTTACTATTGCCTTTTATATTTAAGGGATACGATCATTCAGCTATTCAATCAAATTTAATGTCTTGTAGTTTATACTGAGGCCAAATCATTTCTACATTATTATTTTGTCTTTTATTTTACCACAGATCTTGCTGGTATTCTTATTTTTATAGGACAGAACAACAGCCAGTTCCTTGTTTGCAACTTTAGCCACCCACTGAAATCATTTGCTGTGGACCACATCTGCATTACACCCTGCAGTTAATGGGCCACCAGCCACACCAAAAATTTTTGATGATTCTGTACATGTGTACCTCCCCGGGCAGTTCGCACAGATGTGGGCATGACATGGGCGTCACTTGCATGATTGACATCCCAAAAGGCCATGATGTTGTATTCAAATGATGCTTGTGTAGATTTGAAAGTGGCATCATGCATACAATTTACCGTTTTCCTCAATGTAGTGAGATCTTAGAGTTGGCATATTTAATTTGCAGTGGGAGTGGGGTGGTGCACTTAAAAAAAAAATTACGTAATTGTAGTGCCCCCTTGAGCTAAGAGCTGAATACCCGATGAATATTCATGTGGCTGGTGAAGACATCAACATGAATATTCACAGTCTAGCTGGGGCTTGCTACTGTGCACCCAGGTAGGTACTCATGTATATGATTAATAATTATTTTCTTCAGATGTGACTCCATCATTCTTTACGTTACTGGTATTAAGCAAATTGGTTTGCACATTCTTTGTTGCCACTTTTGTGAAAATGAATCACACCAGCTTTTCTCCAGTCATAACATAGCATGAGTTTTCTTATGATCTGCTAAAGAAACAGTGGTAACATTAATTCTGCCTTTCACTATTTTGGAATTCTGGAACAAATCCTACATGCTTCAGCCTTTAGTACCTTACATTCTGAAATATTTTACAACCATTTTTTTCTTTAAAAAGACTTGTACCAAACCACCTCAGTCTGGAATACACATATTGTTCACTTTATGCATCTTTACAGCATCGTACTTTTTGTAAATACAGAGCAATCAAATATGTTTCATATTTTTGTTGTTTTTCTTTAACTTCTGCCTATAGTTTTGCACCTTTCTACATCTCTGAATGCCTCACATGATTTATGTCTTAGTGTTCGTACAAATATTATTTACATTTTTTGAAATTATGCTATCTTCTATCAGTTTGGACATTTGTTGTGCTTCATAGTTGCTCCAGCTTTCTTCTGCACTAAATGGCCTTGAAATATGATTAATAGCCAGCTGTTGCAAGAGGTAATACAGGGACACATTAATAACAGGCATGGAATATTGCCATGGAATGCAGGTAAGAACTGCTCATCAGTTGTGTGTTACTTAGATTTCATACCTAAAATTAAAGATTGAAATATCCAGTTTCAGGGCTGTAAAGACCTTAGTATTTTCTGAAATCAAACAAGACCATACATCAGCAAAAATGTGCCAGACAAATTAAACGATAGTTCTTAGGAGACACAAGACAAGGGGAAATTAATTTAGTTCACTGAAACATTTACTTTAGGCTATGTGTGCACTTCATTTTTGTTTCTAATATTTCACAGGGATCAGCATCCCAGCTAGCTAATATTGAATTCTTGTAATGTTACTTGCTTCTAGCTGCCTTGAGGGTTATTGGCAGAACTTAGAAGATAATATTACAAGTGATGCATGCAGGCAATTCAAGATTCCCTTCACCAAACAAGTATAATATTTTATTACAGTAGCAAATGAGAAAGAGAGAAAAAATACCATAAAACTGTAGGGAGAACCACTTCTTGGTACACTGAGCAGTAAAAATGAATATTGTTGTGCGTTTGCATTATGCAGAATGATTGCTTACCAATTATTTCTTGTGTGTTTGATATACGGCACATATTCTAATAACCACAGCCTGTTTAATATGACTACAACTGTGGCTCTAATAAAGGTGTTATGCTATCTGTAATCAAGCATTCTCCAGTTTCTTTTACTCTATTACTTCATTAGTCCTATATTCTAACAGAAAGCCATACATTTGTTAGCAAGACTGACACTGGTATTCTGTGTAATATTAGAACTGAATGTCTTATCCAAGTTTTCTCAAATCATATCTGTTTATTTATTTGGGATATCTTCTTGCCCATAGTTGTACTGCTTCACATTAATATCCTGTGTGATTTATTAAGATATTTCTTTGCATTTTCCTGATAGGGATTAGTCCAAATGGATAGTTTAGCTGTTCAGATGTATTATAAATTAGAGAAAATAGTGTACGAGTACAGAGTGTTTTACAGCTTTAAAATTTCTGTCATACCACACCCACAAATACAGCAAACTGAAGCTGTGTGAACCTCTGATAACCTGGCAGCTTTAAAAGCTGTTAGACATTTTAACTCTCCCTTTTTCTGTGCCAAAACGAAATGTTTTACAACTTGTAATTCTGTCACCATTTTTCAGTGCTGTTCTGTGCTGGATGTTGTGGATGCTCTAGTGTGGCACAAGACACAACAACTCTGAAAAGTGCAAAACAAATCTTATAGTGCATGCAGTGCCTTAACTGTGATCCAAATACAGGAAATAGCCAATGGCGATAAGTAACTTTTGGACATAAAAAGATGCTTAACAACTTTTATTAAGTACTGTTGTCTTGCATGAGATTAACAGCAGCTGTCTCACAACAACAACCAAAACGTTCACAGCTTTAAAAGTTGTAATATATTTCTCTCTTTCTCTCTCTTTTTTTACCTCTTTCTCACTAGCACACACGCGCGAGCATGCACACACACACACACACACACACACACACACACACACACACACACACACACACACACACACACACACACACACGCACACACACATACGCGCACAATAAATAATTAAAACTTGGTAGAGTCAAATCTCAAACAGCTTTCAAAGGAGTTTATCAGAGGGACACAACAGCTGGAGAGACCACAAAAGTACCTCAACAAGAGGATCAAGGGTCTCCAACATATGTCTTATTCTGCCAGACTAAAGAAACTTCAGCTCTATTCAGTAGCATACCGCCTGCTCAGAGGTGATCTCTGCCTGACGTACAAGGCCATGTCCAATCAGGATCTGATGGACATGCTCCACCTCAAAAAATCCAAATCCATCAGGACCACGAGAGCTAAAGACTTAAACCTCAGCACTAGTATGAATAGGACATGCTGGAGGGATAGATTCATAACCCAGAGGCTTCCCATGCTTTGGAACAAGATCCCAGTTCGTATTAGGCAGAGCCCCTCACTGACTCTCTTCAAGAGAAATCTTGATGAGTGCATGGGAAATCGTAAGTTTACCCCAGGGGTCACATCTGTGCCACTGCTAGACAGGGGCACAGTAAACTAATTCTATTATATAAGAGGACCTTCATTGTGTCACTACTAGACAGAGGCACAGTATTCTAAATTTATTCTGTACATTTTTTGTACCATTTCATGGGGTGGCAAAAGCCACATCACTATGGCTAGGCTTACAAATGCCCCAGGGCAGATAGCCTAGTACTATACTATGAAACTATGAAACAGTCTGCTAATTGTTTGGCAGCACCATGTTTTACAATTTTCAAAGCTGTAAAAACACCCTACACTCCTACACTTTTTTATTCATAACTACAGTGGAGTAGTGAAGCTCCATGTTCTACAAAGAATCATGATTCGGTTGCTCCAGCTATAACAAATTCTTATGTGTTCTTATGTGTTCTCATTATGGATGATAAGAGTCTCCTCTTGAACTGAGATTCACTCTGCTCTCAAGTTAAATTTCATGATATCTATGTCTCAAACACATAAAAGATGGTTATGTTCAGAGACATGATCAGAATCCTCTGTGCTATACCCCTCTTTGATACCTGAAAGGTACATAGCAAGGTCATCTTTTTATGACTCCAGAGCAAGCTCTAGGTATTGCAAAAGTAATAAAACAATATACAAATGCATATGTATGAATGGAAACAATCACAAGGATAAGTAATATAATCTTTCAGTTTAAGCAGTTATCAGTACATAAACCATCAGGAATGGTTTAAGTGATTGCTGATTCTTAAACCTTTTGTGTACATATTCTTGTATCTCTGATAGGCTCCTCATTTGTATTATGTATAATTAGTAAACCTTGGCTGAAACCAAAAACAGTCCATTAGGACCTGTGTTATTCTCCAATTAATAAATTCAAACTAAAATAAATTAAAAATACATTTATACAATTTTGGAAAAAAGTTAAATTTGCTGTTTTCCAAACTTACTATTTAGAGATACACACACATTTAATAATGGTTTAAGAATGTTAAAGGCAGGAGGTTTAGTATAGGACACAGATTATGTGTAACATATAGTGCACAGAAATTAGGATGCTTCAACACAGAAAAAAAGAAGGGATAAAAACATTCCCAGAGAAGCAATTAGACAGTAAGAAATGACAGTAGTCCTGTGTTGAGATATAGTGTTACTTGTGCCACTGGCATTACTTTCTAAGGTGCCCTTTCTGACAGCATGTAACATATGTTGCGACCACTGTGGTGCAGCAGTTAGTGTTGTTGCCTCACAGCAAGAGGTTCTGCAGTTAGATTCTTGGCTGGGGTGCCTTGTGTGTGGAGTCTGCATGTCCTCCATGTGGTCACTTGGGTTTCCTCCGGGTGCTCTGGTTTCCTCCTACATTCCAAAGACATGCAGTAGGTAGACTGGACACTCTAAATTGGCCATAGCTGCAAGTGAGTGATACAGATGAACCACAGTGGCAGAGCTAGAAATCTGATGGTGTAATCCTTGGCTCAAGATGATTGTCACTGTTGAAGTGACACCCCAACCCCATGTGTAAAAATGGGAAAAATGGGTTTGAGGATGGATGGATTTGAACAACAAACTGCAGTGCTTTCATTCTCCAGGAGAATCCTAGATACAAACTAAATTGAAATGCCTGATACAAAGTTTCAGACATTTACTTTATTCAGACAGTGAAGCAACTCATTGGCTCCACAAAGAGACCAGTCACCTGTTGGGTATCTCAGGGTTAAGTGCTGGGACTGCTCCCATTTGGCATCTACTTTATGGATTTTGGTTGACCAAGTTCAAACATGACTGCAAATCTGAAGTTATAATAGACTCCCCCATAACACAAAAATCTTACAAGAGGGTCTAACACAGACAAATGACTGGTGCCAAAGTCACTGCTTAAAATTCAATGCCAAGAAATATGTTATAGAGCCTTTTGGGAAAACTGCCACCCAGGCTAATTATTCCATTGATAAGAAATCCCTATGAGTTGACCCTACAATCAGGCATCTGGGAAGATATGTAGACAGTAATCTGGCCTTTGACCCAACATGTGGCCAAGGTAGTAAGAAAATCATTTTATGTTGTCCAACTTAGAAGTAAGGGCATTTCATCCAGGGCCAAGGAAGTCATAGTGCCACTTTATTCGAAACAGTCACCAAGGCCATTGATGAGGGAAAGGCAGTCCATACAGCCTACCTTGACCTTGCAAAAGCTTTCGACACAATACCCCACTCGGGTATTATAGAGAAACTTACCAGCTTAAATGTAAACCCATATGTCACAAGATGGATTGCAAACTGGCTAAAGGACAGAACCCACAGGGTTAGAGTAGCTGGCGCCATGTCAGATTCCAAGCCGGTCACAAGTATTGTCCCACAGGGCTCAGTCCTTGGCCCCCTGTTGTTTGGCATCTACTTCTCAGAAGTACAGGCAAACATAGGAGGACTATGGCTGACAAAGTTTGCAGATGACTGCAAACTGGGAGCCATAGTGGAAAGTACATCGGACACAGATATTCTTCAGAGGGGTCTCACGGAAACTGATAGCTGGTGCCAGAGCCATGGCCTGAAGTCAAATGCCAAACAATGTATCGTCATACCCTTCGGGAAAAACAAGGTAAGCCTAAGCTACCATATAGGTGGCAATCCACTAAGCACAGGAGAGGTTATCAGGGACCTGGGGACCCAGGTTGACAGTGGCCTTTCTTTTGACACTCACATTGCTAAAGTGGTTAGAAAAACCTTCTACATTGCCCACCTGATCATGAAGGGATTCACATCCAGATCAAGTGAGGTCATTGTTCCCCTGTACTCTTCACTTATCAGACCAATGATCGAGTACAATGCCCCATTCGGGATGTATCTCACCCGACACCTGCAGCAATTGGAGTGACCCCAAAAGTTCCTCACCAAAAGGATAAAGGGACTCCAAAATCTGTCATATGCTGCCAGACTGAAGAAACTCCAGCTCTATTCAGTCACATACCGTCTGCTCAGAGGTGACCTGTGCCTGACATACAAGGCCATGTCCAACCCGGAATTAATGGACATGCTCCACCTCAAAAAATCCAAATCTACCAGATCCACTAGAGCAAGCAACTTAAACCTTAGCACGGATATAAATAGGACATGCTGGAGGGATAGATTTGTCACCCAGAGACTCCCTATGTTGTGGAATAAAATCCCAGTCCATGTGAGGCAGAGCACCTCTCTGGCTATGTTCAAGAGAAATCTTGACTGGTGGATGGGAGATCGTAGGTTTACCCCGGGAATCATCTCTGTGTCACTGCTGGACAGAGGCACAACAAACTAATGGGCACAGTATTTTTTAACATAAGGGGTGGCATAAGCCACAAAACTCTGGGCTAGGCTTATAAATGCCTTAAGGCAGATAGCCTAGTATAAACCTATGAACCTATGAACCTATCAGACCCATCATGGAGTATAATGTCCTCTTTTGCATGTACCTTACCAGACATGTGCAACAGTTGGAATGCCCACAAAAATTTCCCGATCAGGAGAATCTAGGCTATAAGTACATTATCATAAATGGATCACCTTAAAGCTCTGTCTTCTACAGGTTACTGATAGGTGATCTATGCCTGGCATTCAAGTCATGCATAGATCCAGCTCTGATGGATCTTTTGCATATCTCCAAAATGAACAGCATCAGAACCACTAGATCCAAGGATTTAAATTTTGCTTGTGACATAAATAAGACATGTTGGAGACACAGATATATCTCTCAGAGGATCCCCATGCTCTAGAACAGGCTCCATATGCATGTGAAGGAGAGTCCATCCCTAAACCTATTTAAGTGTAATCTTGATAAATGGATGGGAAATCAGAAATTCATCCCACGTCTAGGCCCCATGTCTCTGATAGACAAAGGCAGAAAGTAATGCCCAAACTAATATGGGCCTCCACTGAAAATAGGCTCTGCGGAGCCTAGTTGGACTTTTCTGGTCAACAAATGCAAAATAAAAAATAAAATAATATATCCCCACATGCATAACCTCTAGAAAATTCCTAACTTACATATCCCCTCGTAATAAAATGCTCATGGTATGTAGGGACACAATTGGGTTGGATTGTACTGCTAGGCTTATAAAGGCCCTGGTGGTCTTTAGCCTAGTATATACCTATGAACCAAAATAATATACATGCTACAACACCATAAAATACTACAATCCTGTTATTGAAACTTAACTGCATAATGGTGTCTCTACTGATGTCTGCAGTATATACCTTGATTTCAAGACTAAGAAACCTTACTTACATACTTTGTTGGCTAGGTTAAATCCTACTAGGCCAATATCCTCTTCTCAGGGGAGACCTAAGGTGGTACTCACAACAAAATTAACACTTATAAAATGTTTTTGCCATGGTACAGCCGCTACTCAAAAATAATTTTTACCTAACTCAAAGCACTGTTACTGTTGTGAGGGGCAACATTTGGTTCCGCTTAGGGATCAACTCCCACGTGTTCCAAATTGACTTTTTATATTATTGTTCAATGGCTTATTCCAATCCTCAGTTAATCTCTGCTGCATATCATTGTCAAGTTGCTTCCCACGGAAATTGATTCCGACCCCATACCACTGGCAAAATGTTTCTCAGTGAAGTTTTTTTTTCTCCTTAAGCCTCATAAAACTATTTTCCAAAACTATAATCTTATTTTTTTCGTCTTGGAAAATGTACACACCTCTTTTTGAACCTGCTTGCTTTGTTTCTTTGAAGTTTAGTTCTTGGAAGATTGTTATGTAACTATCACTTCTCCTAGAAGGATACTGAAGTTAAAGGATCATGTGGATTCCAAGCCTCATACACTGTTATATATAAAATCAAGAATAAATGTTTTTTGCACCACAATGACTCTAGATACTTGGGTTCAACTGACAAGCTTGACTAACATGACCCCAAGTTAATTTTGTTTTGTTTTTTTTACTTCCTTAATATGATCAACATCTTCTTATTCCATAATCTTGTCAGGCACTATGTAATGTATCTCTATTTTTAATTAATTGATATTAAGTATTTAGTATTAGGTTACCTGATCTGTTGTTAACATCCCAGTGGTGCGTTCCAAGCACAAGTATTCACACAAAACTAAATCAGACATTGGTTGAAGACAAGGGTAAGGTCACCTTTATGTAATATAAAAGAAATAGACTATAATGACAGTTTGTAAAGCCTCTGTGAATAGTTTAAGCTTTCCATCCCCATGATTTTTCTAGTAAGAAATCATTGTTCCATTTAAAATTCATATAGATGGCTTATTGAAAGCTAAGAATTGTGGTATTGTATTAAATAATGAATTAGACTTGTGAGCTAAAAATGATGCAGTAATCACAATGGAGTGATTAGGCATGCCCTTTAAAATTAAATGAGCTACATAATTCACTATTTTTTTTATTTTGGCAGTGGTCAAAAGTTTACCATGTTGTTTACATTTGTAGATCTTTACATCTCCTTAATGACAGTCACTGGGATTCAGCAAGCAGCCATGCAGGAATAAGTTATTCCTGCATGGCAGGGACCATTCCTGTTCAGCACAGCAGCGCGCTATGCATATGTATCTAGGCTCACTGCTGTGCTTTAAAATGAACACAGTTCAATGTACGAGTGCAGGTGTGTGTGAGAGCAGAGCTCTCACAATATACATGCCCCCTGCACTCCAGGATTGCCTTTCAGCAATTTAAAACAAGCAAGAACCCTTGTAATACCCCCAACCCATCAGGATAACAAATATGGGTCAAAGCCATAAGGGACAATAGTCCCTACCAATACAAATGTTGTCAGAATAACAAGAATGTAACAAGCACATAGAGCACACCTCCCAACCCTTCAGAGTATGGAATGTGGAAAAAACCAAAAGGGACAATCGTCCCACAAAGCACAAAGTTGATAGAATATCAGATTCAGCATTAGCAGGGTATTCTGAAGGGTACAAATAAAATAACACAACACATATATATATTTTTTATAAATGCGATAAAGTTTAAGCATAGCTGAGCAGGTGTCCTGTTGCTTAGCTATGCTTAGTCCAGCTTAAACAGCATAAGAAGTTAAATAGCAAGAGATATCCAACACAAGCAGTATTTTAATAGTGTAGTGGTTAGAGCATATGCTTTGCAAACAACCATTCTCGGTTCGATCCCCACTATAACCAATTTGCATTTTACATTTGAAAGCAGTACATAAACATTTATTTTTATAATTAGCTACTAAATAATATATATTTGTTAACCAGAGTACTGCATTAGGTCCAGATGTGAGGTATCAGTTTAATAAAGTTGTGAAACCTACATATAAACACAAGTGCCCCATATAGTATAGTCACACATGCATAAATGTAATGAAAGCACATTGAGGGATGTCAGGGGCAGTAAACAAATTTATAATATGTAATGAATGATGAATCAATGCCATACAGCAGATAGTCTATAAAATGAAAAATAAGCAATGCTAAGCATTGCACAGCTATGCTTACCAGGCATAAGCATTGTGTAAATATGACTGCTAAGCAATGAGTAGCCTAGCTAAGTGGATTTGCCCATCGGTAAGCAGTGCTGAACCTGTCCTTTTAAGCACTGCCAACCATAGCTAGGCAGGTTTGCCTGTAGCTTATCTTAGCTCAGCATATTTAAAACCATCCAATCATGGCAAAGGATGGGAGATCGGCCTTATTTAAAACCCACATGTGGCAATACAGCTCATAACTGGTTGCAGTTTCCCACTGTAGGCAGTATGGCAGGAGTTGGTGAGGGCATGCACTCCCGTGCACAGTGCTGGTGCATACAGGAGTCCAAGGTCATGGTAGGACTCCTGGAACTAAACCATGATGAGAGACTGCTGCAGAGCCAGCAGCAAGGCTCCCAATATAAAGCAGAAGCCTGGGAATGTCTCGCCTGTAATCTCACCAGTGCCGCTGGTATCCCTCAGACTGGTGGACAGGTCCAGCACCACTATGCCAACTTCAAGTGGAGAAAGAGGGAGCTCTTAGATGAGTGGGTCCAAGAAGCAAGGCAGAGGGGGTGATGTCCCAGCAGTGTGTAAGTACTCATACCAATAACTGTTTACTAATGTCCAGACTGTGTATATGATGGATAGGTATGCCTAAAGATTTCTCTATTTCTCTTACAGCTGCAGCTGAGTGAGCTGTGAATCAGGAAGCCCATGCTAGTAGGCTGCAAAGGCTGTGTCACGAGGCTGGTGAGTAACAATCCTGCTTGTAGTTGTCATACCAAATAAATATAAAGTAGTAGAAAGTCACCTGGCAGTATAAAAACTGTGTATGGGTTTTACTAAATAAACTGGACAATATGACAGTAATAGTCCCATACAGGTGATATTTAAATAAAACTGCAACTGCCTGGCAATAAAGCTATAAATCCTGGACCGGTTGTGTTTACTCTGGTATTGTATGGCATTTATTGTTGCATTCTATGAATAGTAATGTTGTGTTAACCACTGTTACCCACACTGTGCTAGATAAAAAATGTCTAGGCATGTCTGTATAAGACTGTTGTAAGTACAAGAACAGATTTTACAACCAAGAGAGACTTAAACAGAAAATATTGAAGAGATAGACAGAAATATCCAAATAGCACACTTTGCTGAAACTTTAAATTTGTGTATTTTAGCAGACACAGCCATGGTTTGAATCCTGAGAGTGGTAGTAAGCTGTATGCATAATCATACCTCTAAACTGTACAGATTTTTTCAGAATGTCCAGATAACTGTCTCATATTTTCTGCCTGTTCCTCTGTCCCCCTGGCAAATCAATGGGATGATGTCAGAATTGTAGACACTAAATAATGACATAACATTTGATTTTCAGACCTCAATACCTTCAGAAAATGTATATTAAAACAAATCCTGTCACTCCAGCAACTCTCCAAGTTTATGAGAGCAGTATTCAAAATATTTCCCTATTTGTACCGCCATGTTGTCAAGATTTGTCCAGAGTGTGTGCATTAAGAGATTGAGGTGTGTGCATAATATTAACTTGGAATCTGGAATATGTGTAGAAACAGTCAACTAATGTTAACAAACATTCCCTCAACAGGTCTGCCACATAAGAGATGTAGAATTTAGCTATAAGACAGTTGAAGTATATACACTGTGTACAAACATACCACTTACCAAACCAAGGCCATAGGGTATTGTAATAATATCTGTACCTTAATAATTAGAGCAATGATCATTTACGTTGTGGGTACCACAAGGATATATAAGTTGTTAATGGACATCCCCCCACACCATATCTGCAACAATAATCAAAATACACAAATCAGTGGGTATGTTTACACCAAACCTACTGTTGGGACATATGCCCTGTTGTTCAATAAATATTGAAATGTGTTTCTATTAATGTTCTATGTTGAAATACTATCATTGGTGGCCTGTTGTTATCAATGTAATCTGCATGCCAATGTAATGGCCACTGTGGTTCCATATATGCATGGGTTCTGTTTGCTATGCAACTGTTCCAAATCTGGTGTTTTGGGTTAATGGGAATATCTATGCATGTTGTTATAACTAATCCTGGATTGTGTGGACTATTACTAACCCACATATGTTCTAAAACTGCAACACAATAGCATGTTTGGGAAGGCCGTTCGCAGCAGACCCACCTCTCCCACCTCATCTGGCCATGGCACTGGGCCACAGCACTTCTGGGACCCACCCTGGGACCTCCTCATCTGCTAGTCCTGCACTACCTTCAGGTGGAACCACCTCAGGGGTTGGGGCTCATTCCCCCTGGGAGTGGGCACAGACAGGACCCTGTCACCTGACGTCAGGTCCAGGGTCTGGTGCATAGGGAACTCCTCAGAAAATTGGGAGAGCTGCTACACCAGCTTGAGGGCCTTATGGTGCAATTAGAGGGTCAGCCTGCCCCTCCTGCTCAGCTCCCACCACAGCCACCTTCAGGCTGTGAAAGTGTACTGGTGACTGCCAATGGGTAGGTACCTCAGTCCCACTGTTTCCATTTGGGGGTTCATGGGCTTCCAAATGCCAAAAACCCATCCCTGTCCAAGGTGTTTACCCCCATATGTATCATATACCACCCCTGTATTCTGTCTTGTCTATCTTGTCTGTCTTCTGACCCAACCTACCTCCCCAGATATACCTACTATCCTTCCCCAACATCCCACTCTCACCTTAACAAAAAAAAGGGCAATCTGTTCTGAAAAAGAATTTCACACCATACATAACTGTCCATTTCACACCTGCTTAGAACTGCTTAAAATGCCTTAATCACTCTGTATCCAGCAGCCCTTGTTCTGGCCAGCAAAACAATTATCAGCCCTCGCAAGTGTCTAACACAGGACCCTGCACACCATATCCACAGCAATTTTCCAGTAAGCCACCTGAGCTGCAGATATGTGTGATGCTTTCTCAAACATATCATGCAGCACAGTCATTCAACAGTAGGGAAAATGTATTTATATATCAATTGCATGCTGACATGTTTCACATGCCTGTTTTATTATTGTGCTCTCTTCTGTGTACCAGTTGGATGTCTTCCTTGTTTTTTTTTGTAGTATTTTTAAGGGTAAGTAAGAGTCCTGCAGTATACCTAACAACCTGTCTGTGCAAGATGTGTGGACAGCAATGAACATAATGGTGGGACAAATGGCCTACAGTAGGGACACGTCTGAAACATTACCCTTATACAGTGGCTACAACAGTGTATACACCACTATTACAATGGCAACTGTTACAGATGTACACAAAGGCATAGTACAATACCACATTCCACACCTTTTACAATGTGTAATGTGATCTTAACATGAGCAATGAATGTGTAACATGGAATCCTATGTTAGGACAACAAATATGGGGAATGCATACCTTAACAAACACTGGAAGCATATGTGTTTACACACTCCAAATAACATATTGTGGAAGCAGCTTTTGAGGTACTGACAGCATTCACTCTTCTTGAGTACACACCTTCCATCAAGTACAGGGCCTCAATATCACACCAAGTAATGGCCTGCTGTCCAAGAAGTATGTCCATGACATTTGCCCACTCACCTGCAACAGAGGCAGCCATGGCTTGCACACATCTTACAAACCATGTAATGGATCCCATATATGAAAGGTAGCACTCAGGAGTGGGAGATGTAGCCTTATCTCACCATTCCATATACCATGGCAAAAAATGCAGACAATCATGACTCCACAGCAATAGTGAAGGTTCTGTGTGACCTCCAAGGGCTGTGCCCCTGAGCTGACCTTGCAACCCGGCAGAGTTGGGGGACATTTATAGGGCAGAGTGACCAAATAATGGAAAGTGAAGATGGGCCATGCTAGTATACCCCTTTCAGGAATAGTGACTGCTGGAGTTCACTTAACAGGTGCTGCAACGAACCATCATGTTAAGGGTGTGCACACTTATGCAGCCCACATATTGTATGCATCTCAATAAACATCTGCACAACTAACACAATTGTTTGATACTGCATTTGATTACACAGTTCATATGTCACATATCAGGTGTGTGTAATGTTTACATATGCAGTATTGTGGCCCTATTGCATATCATGGAAGAGGCTGGCATGTCAACAAGGGTGTGTATACTCCTCATAGCCACAGTAAGCTTTGAAGGTCATCAGTGCAATTGGATTTTATTGCTCATACATGCACTGCTGGTGATGAGATCTGCAAATCAGAGACTAGGCATTCACTATTGACATCTGTCTTCATATCATCCCAGGTATGTGTCAGACAAACACATAGGTGCTGTGAGCAAGAGAACAAACATAACTGCCACACATATACACATTCAGCAATGGTGTGTACACTCGTGAGGTATGGTGCACATTGCATGCCAGGGTGCTGAAAAGGTGCACACCAATACTGTGTAAATGGGTGTAGTGTGTTCCAGGGGAAGAGGCATCACCTAGTAACACAACTCATGCATCACAGAGATGTATAATGTTGGTAGCAAGGATTGAGTATGGCTATAGCGCATGCTGTTGAGTGCCATATGTCATGCATATTAACTGTTGGGTAATGAGAGGTCTGTGCAATATCTTTGTGCCACCTCACCTGTAAGTGTGTGTGTGTGTGTGTGTGTGTGTGTGTGTGTGTGTGTGTGTGTGTGTGTGTGTGTGAGAGTGTGTGTGTACAGGTAAGCAATGACAAACAGGTCTTAAATTGCATTTTTTGTTTTCCCCTCACAGGTGGCGAGTTGGGTCAGGGTCCCTCCTGCAGGCAAACTGATGTTAGTGTCCATACACGACTCTGACAATGATGATAGGTATGGTGAAGTGCAGGCAGGGTTGTCAGGGGCTGAAGATGTGCCATTGGTTGACATCCCACTTTTATCCACCCCATCCCTGCACACAGTTATAATGCCTATACATACCCCATCACCAGTGGCCATAGAAGAGGACAGTTGGCGGGTGGTGGCATGGGACAGGACAGTGTGGTGACTGTGTCAAGTGTGTCTGTACTGGATGACTGGCGAGGTACCACACAGGCAGATGTACAGGGGTGCTCATAGGAGGGCTGCTGGCCATCATGCCCCTAGCAGAAGTGGCACAGCAGGTGTCACCAGATGCATATTTCAGTCCATCATGGAGGTGGAGGCATGTATGGAACATTACACCAGACAGAGTCTGAAGCTCCAGAGGTCTACTCATTCTGCTGTAGTTGACAGCATCCGTGATCTTGCAGGTGCCCACCGTTATTTTGCTGAGGTCCTGGATAGACTATTGGGTGAGATGGTGGGAATCCTTGACTGAGCAGTGTCTGTGTTAGAGCATATGGTGGGAGTAGGGCAAAAGCCATGTGGATGTAGGTCAGCAAGACCAACAGGTGGAGGTCTATGTGGATGTGCAACAAGTCACAGCCACTCCCGTAGTGGCAGTACCAGCACCAGCACTGCAGGGGGCTGCTGTCCACACAACACAGCAGGCCACATGTACGTGGTCCTGGCCAGTCCCTACAGGGATGCAGATCCAGCGGACATTTGTCATCATCAGGGGAGAGTACCATATCTGGGCTTCTACCTGGTAGTGCCCGTGAAATCCCTGGCAGGCACAGATCTCATGTCCATGGCCAGACATGGTGGACTATACACCCTGCCATGTATGGTCTGCAGCTGTCCAACAAACTTCTGCATAGGGCAGCCACATGACAGAACTGTGTGCATACATACACACACCCACATCACCGACACAGCCAGGGCATCTCCATACCTACACACACCACATCTGCACAGCCCAATTGATAAAGAAACCCCTAACACACACACATGATATCAACCAAATGGCTCAGCCTAGGTGTCTGGCAAACCCACAACATACCCTGTGCATATGATGATACCTGTGCCAAATCCCTGTCATCCATATAATCACTGCAGGGACATGCTAATATGATTCTGATGCACAAGGTGAATGTACTAAGGTTTAGCAATGTAATGCTGTTTAACATGCTTTCAGCTGGAATGTTTAATGCTTACATGTCAGGATGTGTAGCTGTCCAGCCATGATGCATTACAGCTGTTATTAACACTGACTTATTGTGGTCTCCATAATGTATTCAGTTTGTGTTGTAGGTGTCTATGTGTCAGCAGGATGTTGGTCTGCTGTTGTTTCCTACAAGGGTGATGGCACTGTGGTGACAAACTGACTGTGTCATATCCTGGGTACAGCTGAACACAAGTAACAGGTCTGTATAACAGTTACTGCATGTGCCACATGGCTGACAGGTCTGAGGGGTGCACACAGGTTAGTGCATGGTAGCTGATGTCAGCAGCTCTTCTACAGTAGACAATGGTAAGTGTACAGGGTGGCACACACCAAATGTTTGTGAATAACACACACACAGAGGCTTTGGTGTTGATGCAATACACAGAGAATGCTGTACACATGGATGTACTTAATTTTGCTGTGAATTCATTTTGGCCTATGTAATTCCACCAAGACAAAATAGGCAAAACATCACATCAGTAAATAATCAGTCTGCCAGTTTAATGTCATTGACGATGGTACTGGCAGGGTATATGTCCTCTTCTCCAATGTAGTGCAGTCCTGGAGTTGGTAAATATAAGTTTGGTGGTGTGGGTGGTACAGCTCTCCACTTTGGAGGGTGTGGGGTGGTGTAGAACCACACATAGTGTGATTAACAACTACTTAACCTGTTAACAAACTGTACAGTATAAGAGTCGACTAAGCAGGGGATACACACAACAATAACCCCAATGAGGGTGGCTGTGGCCACAACATCCACACCTAACTATATATACCAACTCCAGTATTGCTATACAGTGGGAAGAGGCATTTACACATCTAGTACTAGTTTTGATGGAATGAATTTCCACAAGATGATTCCTTTGAAATGTTAGCATTTGCCAGTCAGTTCTTGGGCAAATGACCTCCTGGGACATGTATTTTCTGCAAACTGAAGTAGATCCCTTCACCTACACACACACACTTACTTGGCAACACTGATAGTAGAACCCCTACCTAGGTACTTATTGCTACTAATGTGTTTGGCCTCAATTGCATACACCACACAGCTTTTAGGATGAGGTGTGTCCCGAGTTTCTTGTTAAGTGAAGAACATCACCAGACCTTGTACACTATGGTAATGGGGGATGTGCTGAGTATTAATGAACAATACATTGTATGACATAATGTCATATACACATTGACAAACACATAACAGTCATAGACACATCTGCGAGACCTGGTTTTATCAGTGCTAGCTACCATGTCAGTGAGTCCATTCTGTTACAGAGAATTTGCACACAGCACATGCATCATTGGGCTGGATAGTGTAATCAGTTACCTGTATGGTTGATGGTGACAGTGGTCCTCATAAAGTGGATTAGGACATGTACTTGGGGTACCATGGTGTAAAGACAGTATACCCAGCACCCACACCCTACATTGGATATTTTACTCACTGAAACCCGTGATAATACTCTGACATACCCAGAATCACACATTGACCAGGACTGCAATACAACCTCTTGTCTATCTAATCAGTGCTATGTGATATGCACTTATTGCACATGCCACAGGGATAGCAGGGTGAGGGTTTGTCATGGGTCTCCTAATGCCAGCAACATCACTATCCATTATAATGTATGGCAAGGTGTATTGTATTTGGAGAATGTGGCCTCAGAATGCTGTATCCTACAAATATACACACTCGCACACATACATACACTTGCCAGGACTCTGAGGGTAACCAATGCCTATCTACCCATTTCTACAATGGTGTTATGCTGGTACTGCAAGCTCCAGGTAGCCCATAGGGTGAACAGTGTAACAAGGTACATTTAATGTCAGTTACAGCAGCAGCCATTTCTAACTATGGTAATTGGGGGGTGTAGTGGGTGAGAAGGCCCTCAGGGTATTATCAACTATAAGTTTACAAACACACAGACACTGTTATTCTTAGTAATGCACACTGACATGTGTCATTACTGGGGTCCATATTTGAAGGTATTCCTAGGTGTCTACCAGGCTAATGTCCATGGAGAGATGAGAAGAGTAGGGGATGTGGGTACACTGGTATCATGCAACCTGACATTTGTCAGCAGGCCATCTATCAATTGATGCCACTTGAGGGATCCCCAGGGCGATAGTTAAATGCAACATCCAATCATCTGTTTTTTTTCTTGCAGAGGGCCAGTGAGGTGCTCCAATTGACATGTATGCAACATATATTACATAACATGGCCAGTGTCTGGGTTGGAGACCTGTATCCAAGCATGTTCTATTGACTGTGGTAGTCTCGTTGTGGCATCCATGGCATGTGGTGCATACATGGTGGGGTTTCCTAGCTGTGGCATTCATAACACAGCTGGGTAGCCATGGCATCTGCACATCTGTACAGAGGACAGACGTAAATCAGCTAGCCAACAGGTTATGCATTAGGATGAATGTTTTAACAGATAGATGTCTGACACTGATAGGTATGCCATTACTACTTGACAGCAGCCCTCAATGACATGTCCTATACACATAGACTACAGTTAATATACACATATCAGATCAATATCCAGTAGCAAATACCTAACACACAGGTCACACACCAAGAACATAGTCAGTACTCAGAGTCATGCTTTGCATGCAGGGGCGTATGGTTCCAGTAGTACAATCTACAATCTACTCTTACTTGGGAAAGCACTGTTAACAGTAGTAATGTAATGATATAATACATGCAAGTGTGACTGCATATAACCTGGGATACTATCCATGTATGAAACACATACCAAGAGAAAATATTGTTATACTAGCTATATATACTCAGGTGTCCCATACAGTATACTCACACCCCTTGCTACTCTAATGACAGCACATAGAAGCATGTTATGTACATGGAATTAAATAAACTTAATAAAGATGTCATGACATTGCTATTTCATCAGAATGGAATGTGATCACTGGTTACCTGGGCTGAGCTCTGCTTAGCAGATGTAAGCATTGCTTAAATATAAATGCTAAGCACATTTGCATACTGGTAAGCAAAGCCTACATGGTGTAAGCGCCTTTTAGTTTAACCGTATGTTAACACTGCTTACTGTCATGCAAACCCACTTAAAGCTGCTAAAAACTGCTCTAACCACTCTGTATCCAACAGTCCTTGTTTTGCATAGCAAAAAATTAACCAGCCCTTGAACCCAGGACCCCATACATTATAGTCACAACAGCGAACCACTAAGCCATCAAAGCTGTGAAGATATGTGTTGTGTTTTCAAATATATCTTTCAGTACACATACTGAATAGTAGTGAACAACTCCTTTGACTACTAAAATTGTTTAGTACTTGTAAGTGAAAACAGTGTTGAATCAGTCATTATGTTATATCTAAATATACACATATCAAATAAAATGGTGGGATACATCTGGGAAGGTATATACAACACTTATGTTTACACATAAAAAGGATAATGGATATATATACATATACACATATGTAGATATATGTATACATGTACATACACACATAT
>NC_056740.1:369564825-369832325 GCF_019279795.1 Protopterus annectens
GTTTTGCCACATCATTATATTGAGAACCTGTAAGTCCCATCTCCACATTACAAGGGCAACAGTTTTCAAACACTGTAGAGGTTGTTGTAGACAATCTTCAGCCATAAATGTGTACAGCCATGTGCAATTACTATGTGACAGCATGGATTAGTAAACAATATCGGCAACTGTTATAATGCCCAGACACCACTCTCCACCCATGGATCATACACAAACACACTTGGCTCTTACTCTCTTACACCCTTCCCTTCTTTCTTTGTATGTGTCTCTGCCTCTCTCCCTCTCTGGTGGATGTGGAAAAGTGCGTCTGTTTTGCATAGGCAGCAGCTTAAGTTTTGTAAGTAATGCTCATGATCAGCTGATGGCCTGTGCATGAATTGCAGTCCCCCACTTGCTAATTGCATGTGGAACAGCTGTGGTATCATTCCTATAGCCAATTGCATGGAAACACACTCCTATAACTAAGCACTTCATGTGGGTGTTGGCCCTTTTCATTCACTGTGAGCAGGACTTCATGTGGGTGTCTGACAAACAGCATCACAGAGGGTAGATGGAAATACCTCTTACAGCATACACTGTGGAGACAGGCCAACAAACAGGAGGGGGGTGTTCCAGACATGGGGACAGAATGTAAGTATTTCTGTTCTACATTTGAAGTAATGTTGGTTTAACAGGGTTTGTGTGGTTATGTCTGTTCTACATGATTTAAGGTCTGGCATGACATTGTTATGTGGTTCAGGAAACTCTCACCTGTAGGGCTATCTGCAGACAGGCCAGAGTTTGGAGTCTTACATGTGGTGTGTTACTCACACATTTCTTATCTTTAGAAATGCAGTAGCATACTCTGATGATTGCAGTCAGTACTTGGTGACATCCATGTGAGTTACTGACTTCATAGCCCTCAGAAGAGATATGTCACAACAAACCCTGTTACACCAGGAATTTCCTCAGCTTATCACAGCAATATGTCAATATTGGCCCTGTGTTTGTGCCTCTGTCCCACAAGTCTGTCACCCTTTATCCATATGTCATGCAGTAAGAGGTGCATATGTATAGTATATCATTATTTACTGACATCATACCTGATAACAAGCCAGTGAGATATCAGACTGCTAGACATGTTATCTGTAGTAGGCCTTATACTTGACGAGAAAACCTGGACATTCTGTTGTAGTCTGTACAGTAGTGAGGTCTGTGTACTTATGGTGATTGTTGACAGAGTGTGTATTGTGAATATGTTACTTGGCCTGTGTACAGACTGTGGCAGATATCATTGTTCTTGGTCCTGTTTTGTCTGACGTCGCATGCTGCTCCAGTTTACGGTACCCTATCAGCATATATGTTTGCAGGGCCAGACTGAGACATGTCCTATACCACAGTCAGGCATCAGACTACACTGTGTATTGGGCCAGTATATGTAGGATTAGTCTGGGAGTGGCACATATGAGGATGGTTTTGTTCACACAGTCCATACACTACACTATTAAATAGACTTACCATAATGTGACTGTGACTGTTTTGAGATTGGTTGTGGGTATGCACCTTAACACTGGTGTCTGCTACTTCATGCTGTTGCATGCCTGTAGTGCCTGCTATATTTGAAAGTACATGTGTATTCCCCCATAGGAATCTTGGGTCAGTGTTGTGGCAGTCTGCCTGTAGTTTGCACAGACCTTTGTGACATGTCTAGCAGCGCAGTATATTTACCTAGTGTGATGTTATGTTCAGATATATGCCAGATGTACTGTTGCATGGCCACCATAAGTGTTGTGTATTTTTGACAAACCAGTGGGATGCTGTGAAAATGTATGTCACTAAGTAGTGGAAAGTATGTGGGCTTGGGACCTCTGTTCCTCCAGTTGATATGTGTTAGGACAGGCAGGAGTGTGTGAATGCATCAATTGTGTGAGCTTATCTATTCCAGTATTTTTGTGATATCCCCATTTACATATGTTCATAGGTTCATACTAGGCTATCTGCCCTGAGGCAATTATAAGCCTAGCCCGATTCTGTATGGCTTACACCACCCCTTGATTTGAGTATACTGTGCCCTTTTTAAGGTTTAGTTTACTGTGCCTCTGTCTAATAGTGATACGGGAGTAATCCCTGGAACAAACCTATGATCCCCCATCCACCTATCAAGATTCTTCTTGAAGAGATTCAGTGAGGTGCTGTGCCTCACATGAACTGGAATTCTATTCCAGAGCGAAGGGAGCCTCTGGGTTATGAACCTGTCCCTCCAGCTGTAAACATCCACTTTGTCAGGCTTGGTCCACACGTCTTGCACTAAGGAGTTCTGTGTATATCTCTGGACTGACCAGATTATGTCAGACTGTCCACGTTTATTGGTCATATCTCTGCTGTATTCCACAGGACCATTACTATTATGTGTGTGGTATTTCACTATGATGATCTTATGATGTCTGTCAGTAACTGATGGTGTATATGTCAGTATCAGAAGTGACTTCCCACACAACATGCCTGTTGACACAACCCCTGTTCCTGTAGCAACATTCTACATTTATACCTACGATACTTACGTTACATCCCCTTGCACTAAGAGGTTGTGTCTATTGGTGCTGAGGTATGACTCCACTACATGTTATGGGCATATGTTTTATATATATATATATATATATATATATATATATATATATATATATATATATATATATATATACATACACACACACACACATACACAGATACACATTTTATATATATATATATATATATATATATATATATATATATATATATATATATATATGTATATATATATATATATATATATCATCTTCTTTCGGCTGTTCCCGTTAGGGGTCACCACAACCTGTTTCCATTTCTTCCTGTCCTCTGCATCTTGCTCTGTCACACCAACCACCTGCATGTCCTCTCTCACCACATCCATAAACCTTATCTTAGGCCTTCCTCTTTTCCAGTTACCTGGTAGCTTCATCTTTAGCATCTTTTTCCCTCCTCAGCACATGTCCAAACCAATGTAATCTTGCCTTTCTGGTTTTGTCTCCAAACCTTCCAACCTGGGCTGACCCTCTAATATACTTATTCCTAATCCTGTCCACCCTCGTCACACCCAGTGCAAATCTTAACATCTTTAACTCTGCCACATCCAGCTCAAACTCCTGCCTTTTTGTCAATGCCACTGTCTCCAACCCATATAACATAGCTGGTCTCACTACCCTCTTGTAGACCTTCCCTTTCACTCTTACAGGTACTCGTCTGTCACAAATCACTCCTGACACACTTCTCCACCCACTCTATCCTGCCTGTACTCTCTTCTTCACCTCTCTTCCACACTCACTGTTACTCTGAACTACTGACCCCAAGTATTTAAACTCATCCACCTTCTCCACCTCTACTCCTTGCATCCTTACCACCCCTCTATCCTCTCTCTCATTCACACACATATATTCTGTCTTAGTCCTGCTGACCTTCATTCCTCTTCTCTCTAGAGCATATCTCCATCTCTCCAGGGTCTCCTCCACCTGTTCCCTACTCTCACTACAGATCACAATGTCATCTGCAAACATCATAGTCCATGGGGAACTCCTGTCTGATCTCGTCTGTCAACCTGTCCATCACCATTGCAAATAAGAAAGGGCTCAGAGCTGATCCTTGATGAAACCCCACCTCCACCTTAAACACATCCGTCACTCCCACCGCAGACCTCACCGCTGTCACACTACCCTCGTACATATCCTGTACCACTCTTACATACTTCTCTGACAATCCTGACTTCCTCATACAATACTACAACTCCTCTCTAGGCACCCTGTCATATGCTTTCTCTAAATCTACAAAGACACAATGCAACTCCTTCTGACATTCTCTGTACTTCTCCATCAACACTCTCTGAGCAAACATCACATTTGTAGTGCTCTTTCCCGGCATGAAACCATACTGCTGTTCACTAATCATCACGTCCCTTCATAACCTTGCTTCCACTACTCTTCCCCATAACTTCATGCTGTGACTGATCAATTTAATCCCTCTGTAGTTACTACAGCTCTGCACATCACCCTTATTCTTAAAAATCGGTACCAAAACACTTTTCCTCCATTCCTTAGGCATCCTCTCACTTTCTAAGATTTCATTAAACAAACTGGTTAAAAACTCCACTGCCATTTCACCTAAACACCTCCATGCTTCCATAGGTATGTCATCTGGGTCAACAGCCTATCCATTCTTAATTCTCTTCATAGCTGTCCTTACTTCCTCCTTGTTAATCCATTGTACTTCATGATTTACTATCCCTACATCATCCAACATTCTCTCCCTCTCATTCTCTTCATTCATCAACCGCTCAAAGTACTCTTTCCATCTCCTCAACACACTCTCCTTGCTTGTGAGTACATTTCCCTCATTATCCTTTATCACCCTTACCTGCTGCACATCTTTACTAGCTCGGTCCCTCTGTCTAGCCAATCGGTACAGGTCCTTTTCTCCCTCCTTAGTGTCCAACCTTTCATACAACTCTTCATATGCCCTATCCTTAGCCTTTGCCACCTCTCTCTTTGTCATGCACCTCATCTCCTTATACTCCTGTCTACTTTCTTCATCTCTCTGACAATCCCACGTCTTCTTTGCCAACCTCTTTGCCTGCATACTCTTCCTCATTCCACCACCAGGTCTCCTTGTCATCCTTCCTCTGTCCTGATGTGATACCAAGCACCTTTCTAGCCGTCTCCCTTACTAGCTCTGCTGTAGTTACCCAGCTATTTGGTAACTCTTCACCGTCACCCAGTGCATGTCTTAGCTCATCCCTGAACTCCACCTCACAATTACCCTTTTTCAGTTTCCACCATTTGATCCTTGGTGCTGCCCTCACACTCCTCCTCCTCTTCTTGATCACCAACATCATCCTACAAACCACCATCCTATGCTGCTTAACTACACATTCTTCAGTCACCACTTTACAGTCTCCAATCTCCTTCAAACTGGCCCTCCTACATAAGATATAATCCACCTACGTGCATCTTCCTCCACTCTTGTATGTCACCCTATGCTCCTCCCTCTTGTTAAAATACGTATTCACCACAGCCATGTCCATCCTTTTTGCAAAATCCACTACCATCTGACCTTCTGCATTCCTTTGTTTAACAACATACCTACCCATCACTTCCTCATCCCCTCTGTTCCCTTCACCAACATGCCCATTGAAATCTGCTCCAATCACCACTCTCTCACCCTTGGGTACAGTTATCACCACTTCATCCAATTCACTCCAAAATTTTTCTTTTTCATTCATTGCACACCCAACTTGTGGAGCATATGCACCAACAACATTCATCATTACACCATCAATTTCCAGCTTCATAAACATCACTCTATCCGACACTCTTTTCACCTCCAAAACACTCTTCACATACTGTTCCTTCAAAATAACTCCTACGCCATTTCTCCTGCCATCCACACCATGATAAAACAATTTGAACCCACCTCCGATACACCTAGCCTTACTCCCCTTCCATCTGGTCTCTTGCACACACAATATATCACCCTTCCTTCTGTCCATCATATCAGCTAGCTCTCTCCCTATACCAGTAATACTGCCAACATTCAAAGATCCGACCCTCACTACCACAGTCCTAGCCTTTCTCCTCTCTTCCTGCCTTCGGCCATGCTTTCCACCTCTTCTCCTCCTTCGGCCAACAGTAGCCCAATTTCCGCCAGCACCCTGTTGGCTAACAGTACTGGTGGCGGTCGTTGTTAACCCGGGCCTCGACTGATCCGGTATGGAAATATTTTTTGGTGATTGCATGAAATGATTTGGAAAAGTTTTACGCCGGATGCCCTTCCTGACGCAACCCTCCCCATTTATCCGGGCTTGGGACCGGCACAAAGAAATGCACTGGCTTGTGCATCCCCAGAACAAACACACACACACACACACACACACACACACACACACACACACACACACACACACACACACACACGCATACACACACGCATACACACACACACACACACACACACACACACACACACACACACATATATATATATATATATATATATATAGATATATATATATATATATATATATATCACATAGTGTTTATGGGGTTGGCCCTTGTTTATAGGGGTATTTCAAGGTGACTGACATCAGCAGGCTTGCTAAAGTAGGGCAATGGGAGGTGTAGTGACTGTGAATGGCCTCAAAATCATTCATAACCACACCCAAACACACACACACACACACACACACACACACACACACACACACACACACACACACGCACACACGCACATACCCACACACACACACACACACACACACACACACACACACACACACACACACACACACACACACACACACACACACACACACACACAGAGTTTCACAGTTGCTATGTGTGGGGATTAAAACTCCTAGCTAACTAGTAAGTTACACTATAGCATTACACAGTTCTCACAAGCTCCATGGAGCTTATGGGGCTGAGACTTGGCCAGAGGGTTATTTCAAGGTGACTGACATTAGCATGAGTGCTAACATGGGCAATGGGAAGTGCTGTGTGTGTGAATGGGCCATAAACCATTCTTCTGGAAGCATACACACACAACACTCACACACAACTTTACATTTGAAAAGACTGGGTATACAAATGCTAGATGAATACTGATTTGTACTATCATGTTACACAGTTATCACAAGCAGCACAGACACTATAGGGCTGAGGGCTACCAAAAGCAATGTCTACAGTGATTGACATTGGCACATCATGTGAAATTGTACAACTGGATGTGTGGGACAGGCCTCATGATGGAAATCTCTATGTCACTGTCTGTCTCTCTCTTCCCCACATCTGTGTGTATGTATTTTTGACATATTATAGTGTGTTGGTCTTGGATATATGTGAGTATTCCTATCCAATGTGTGTGCAAATCATGAATGGTGTGTGATGTGGTGTGTGTGCACAGACATTTGCGACTGACAGATATGCATAGTTCACTGTTGTTGTCAGACATGGGCTTCATTTCTCCAAGTGAAGGAGCATGCCCAGTATGACCTTCTGTATTGAGTGTGTGAATCCATTCCAGGTAGGTTGTACTCCAGTCCAGGATTTGGTGTTCTACACCTACAGCTAGCGACCTGTTTCTGCAGGATATCTGTATATAGGTTGACAATATGGAGTCACAATTGGCGAAAGATAGTGGGATACTGTAACTATTGTGTCTGTGCTGCTTGTGTTACATGGTTTGTGTTAGCAGAGATATTCAGACATATGTACTGTTTTACACTGTGTTGTATTATGTCATCAGCTAGTGACAGATAAACTTATTTGCTCACAGTTATTTCCTGGGAAATACAAGATGAATGAAGCTGTGTCCAGTATTGTAGTCTGCAGCCTACATATTCTTGCACACTCATACCATTCTGGAGGGGTGGCTGCAGACATTTGCTGATGGGTCAGTGTAAATGGTCCAGCACGTTTGTACTGTGGTGGCCAAGGATCCCCTGCTTGTACATATATTGACATAACAGAATGGCCATATCCTGCTGTGGCCATACCTCTCAGCTGTATAGATTCATCCAGGTTACCCAGAGGCAGGGCTCATATATCTGGTCAGTTCCCCTTCACGTTGTGGTTTACAAGCAGGTTTGTAGCCACCCATTACTGGGTTTGCAGGCAGGTGTAGTATGGGCACACATCAGAGTTTCAGACTTCACACACTCTATGACGTCCATGATTTTACACCCCCCATTCTGTTATTCTATCCTCTTCCTAACATTATGCGAGCAATATCTGAGAAGTAGCCGTACAGTTGTCCCTTCATCTCAGCAGTATTTAGGGGTTGGTCCACGTTCATGCAGTAGGACATGGTAGGCATGCTACTGGGATTTGTCAACATGGCCTTGCATTTGTGTTCTGTGGACTGTGTTATGTTGTCAGTTGGGACCCCATGAGATAACATACATTGACAGTACAGGTGAGGCACAGGCTTTGGACAGAGGACTGTAGGGCATTTGGTAGTGATACAGCAGGCCATTGCATTCTGTCACTCCTACATTCCCAGACTGCGAGCCACTGGATTCCCCTGGGGTGACAGGGTAAGTGTGCGAGGTGTTAATGGCAATAGTTCCTGTCCATATTAATCCATTGGTCTGCATGCTGGCAGGGTGCTGCTTACAGATAGGGACACACCAGCATGGGACACCTCTTCAGCATGCTGCATTCTGTGGGTATTCCCATACAGAAGTGTGGGTCATACTGTACTCATTCCCAACAGCAGGAATATGACCTGTGATAAATCTGTGGCTGATAGTGGGGTGAGCTGAGTGCATGTGTGATATGGAAGCTTCTTGCAGCTGACTCACAAATATACCTAGGACATTCCCTTATGCTGCCTTGTGTGGGGATATAGGTGTTTTTTCATTACTTCATAACTGTGCCTTTTGCGGTCTGCCACTGATTGGCCAGACTACACTTGTAGTTCATACTACACTGACAACTAATGTGCTGCTAACCTGTATGTACAATTTGAAAGGTGTGTGCAGTTGACATTTACATTTTATGTACTCTGTCTAGGGTACTTCCATCTATGTACTGTGTGTATGTCTGTGCCCACATTCATGGCATGTCCATCTTTCAGATGGTGACAGATATTGGCATCTGGACAGTATAGATGACTGCTGAATTGGGTATTGCTGGGATGCATTGTGGTTGGCACTGCAGTTGTCAGTACATGGCCCTGTCATCAACAGTACTGGCCATAGGCCACCAAGACACAACCCTCCATGCCTACATGCTGACCACTTCCACACAATATAGAACACACAATCACCTAACACACAGACCCCTGCATATTGTATACATGCAACAATCTATCCTGTAAATTGGGCCAGCTCAGGTAATCTGTGCTCCACTGTTATTAAACCCAGACGTACATGTTACTGCATTTCTACATAGGATTGGGGAGGGGCACACCTGACAGAGGTAAACATTTGCTATGACTCTACTGGTATTTCAGGTACTCTGTTGGCTTCAATTTTGTTTTGTATTCTGAACTATCATGCAGACTAGAGGCATATCAGTAGAGTACAGCTCTTAGATTTTATTAACCTACATTTCAGTTTCAGACTTCTTACCCTTCAAAACTAACATACAACTGCCAGTCCTGTTGTAGTCTGTCTGTGTAGGTCTGGAGGGGGCTGTTCACCATTGTCATCAATTGGAGGATATAGCACAGCCTTTCTTTATGGTCATCTACACCTGTCCTGCTGGCTGAGGCTGATGTTGGGTATGTGAGCCTCACTGACATGCATATGTGTGTCCTATGGACACACATTTGGGCCGCCACATGAACTGAAGTGGGATTTGTCACCTTGTCTAGTAATGCCTACTTTGTTGACACCAGTATTTGTTACGGATTTCATGCTGCCCATATAGGTGTCCACTATCTGCTGCCACCCCATTCAGCCACCCGATTTCCTTGCATGCTCACATCTATACCATAGATACAACTAGCAGAACATACTACTCCATTCAGCAATTGATAGGAAGAGTGACTTACCTTGTGGCTGTGCCAGTATTGAGGATGGTGCTGGAGAGCTGCCTATGTCAGATGCACATAGTACACTCCCTATACATGGTAAAGCGCAGGTAGTGTCATGCTTTGCATCCCTTTTACTGTATGTGCAAGTCAGAGAGAGGTGTCATTCCCTGTGTCCCTACCGTGTCAGTGTATATATTATGTGTTGCCTCTTTGCCAAAGCTTGGTCATACTGGGCATGCCTCCTTCTGCCTACATGGGCAGGCTCAGGTTGTTCCTCCTCTGAGTCCCTCTGTGCCTGTGATGGCCTTGGCAATGGCAGGGGGGGGGATGTGTGGCCCTGCCCCATGCTGTTTCTGCTGCAGCTGTTTCTGCAGGATCATATTGTGTAGCATGGCACATACAATGAACATTTGTGTACATGTAGCTGGAGAGTACTGCAAGGCTCCACCAGATATGTCCAGACAGTGGATCCATAATTTGAGCATCCCAAACACGCTCAATTATGATTCTGGTTTGTGCATGTGCCTCATTATGGAGTTTATGTTTGGGTGTGTGTGCATTTCTGATGGCTGTCTTCAGCCATGGCTCCAGTGTGTAAGCAGCATCCCCCACTAGGTGGCCATATGGGATGTCCCCACTGCAAATTTCTGGTACAGCTGTGTCATATGCCAGATGTGGGAGTCGTGATAGCTTCCAGGACTGCCAGCACACACATTTAAGATAATGCCCTGGGCATCGCACATGACCTGGCAGTTAATGGAGGGGAAGCCCTTTAGGTTTATGTAGAACCCACCTCGCTCACCAGGTAGTGCTTTGATGTGTATGTGCGTGCAGTCTATAGCACCCACTACCTCAGGGTATTCTGCTATTTGGTGGAAGAGACACATATTGCTGGTCAACACCTCACGGGTGTTGAGGAAACATATGTGCTTACCGGCATGTGCTGACATGGCATCCAGGAACTGGTTGGAGTACCCTGGATGCTGATGTCTGTGAGATCCCCATGATATCCCCAGTTGGCCTTTGAAAGGTACCTGTGGCTAGTATTCTTAATCCTACACATACCTTGGTATCCACTGGGATGGGTTCCCCTTTGTTGGTTCTGTGTGTGAGAAGTGGCCAGTACAGCTCAACAATTTGCTGTAAAACATCCCTGTCCACCCTATAGCACTCCACTATCTCCAGCTCATGTAGCCCCTAGTAGGTTACCCTGGGTCTATACACTCTTCTCCTTGTCCTCACTGTGGGTTGGTCATCAGCATTCACATCCTCATCACCCTCAGTCTCTTCCACATATTGATGTATGAGAGCAACAGCAGCCCCTAACATTTTGTTAGTTTTGTCAGGTAAAAGTTCCCCGTCTGTGCACACTGGTGGTGTAGAGTTTGTGGGAAAAACCAGAGTGAAAGGTGTTTGCATAGTTTATAGTGGTGTGCTGGGCTGGGCTGCTGCCTGTGTAATTGTCTGATTCTGATACATTTCAACTGCCAGCTATGCTAGTTCTCCTTGACTGCCTTCCTACTGTTGTTTTCCCTTCCCATTGCCTTCCTGTTTAAGCCCCGAGGTGTGACATGCATACCCAGTGCTCAGATGTGAACAGAGCTGCTATTTTCTAATTTATTTTTTTTTTTGTTGTTGTTTAAAACCAGGTGCTCACTGGAGTCTCAGACACACACCCCCTTCCTTAGCTGTGCTTATCTAAGGGCAAACACAGACCTCCAATAAGCTTACAGCATGCATGACACTCCCCCTTATGAGGTCCTCTACCTCTTATCCTTATACCATGGTGTTGCTGCACCTCCTCAGTTGGGTGCAAGCTAACACTGAGAGGAAATCTGTGATTCAGTATCAGTCTCCTCATTTGCAAAAAACAAAATGCCAATTCATAGTTACCACACTCACACTGAGCTTTCCCCCTTAGCAACCCCTATTCCATGGTATTTGTCTTATGCATGCCATTGGCTATCATGGCAAAATGCTGATTTGGCTTTAAAAGTTTATTTCCAACTTTTTTTCTTATTTTTGGCCCGATCTCGTTTGCTGCCCTACGCTTAAATGGCCGAAATAGGCCAAAAAAAAGTTATTTTTTATAATTTTTCAACTACTTCATTTGCCATGCCAATGGCCATATATTTGGCCATTGGCATGCCTACTACATTGAATACATGCTTTCTTTGGAGATGTCATGCCTCCATTTTGTAATCTGCAGAAATGTATTCAGTTAGTAACTGAATACATTTCTGCAGGTTACACTATTCCTGCACAGATGCCTGCCTGCTTCCTGGATCGTTAATTCACCTTATTTGCATAGTTTTCACCAGCAAATGGGGTAATTAGTATACAAGAGCTGTATCTGTGCAGGAGCGCTCATGCACATCCTGGGAGCTCGTTCTTGGATCGCTTGTCGGCCATATTGCATGCAGCAGCTCTTGCACTATTCCTGCATGCCTTGCAGAGCTTGCTGAATCCTGGGGAGTGTCTTTTTATAATTTCTGCATTTACTTTGCAATCTGAGTTTACATCCTTTTGGCATGTCTACACTTACTGACATTACAATCGGATTATGATTACTGCAATGGGTTTGTGTTAATGGTAGGCAATAGTGGAGAACTTTGGCAGCTTTTACAGAAGTAATCATGTTACCAAGTTTGCAGTCTTTCAGCATATCTGGCTATCCTTAGACCTTTTGTCACATTTATATTTGTGAAGAATAGTCCAAAAATAAATAGCCCCTCTACAAAGCCCTATGGAACACCTCTGGTAACACCTGTTAGAATAGGCGAGTTCCCACTTGACTTTTTGTGTCCTGCTTTTCAGCCAGTTAGCCAGGGCTTTATTAGCTGCATAGAGGCAGCTGTACCCACCAGGAAGAAGTACAGAACTAACTCAAAAGGCAAGACACCCTGGTGGAAACACAAAATAAATAGGCTGTATAACAGAAGGAAGAAAATCATGGCAAAAATTAGGAGATGCAGCACCCAGCACTTCCATCAAATTAAACAAACAACTCAGCAGACAAATTAAGTCTACCAAAACTAAATTTGTGGTGTTTGTACTCCCAAGCCAAGGACAACCACAACGCATTAATTAGGTATGTCCACAACCTCAAATACAATACACAATTGTGTGCAGAGCTCATTGAAAATGGAGCCACCTATATTGAGCCAGAAGATATAGCAAACCTCCTGGCGGATAAATTCAGCTCCAGCTTTGCCCTCTCTGCCCCGCAACATTCCCTCAGGAAATACCATCAAACTCCCCTACTATCACTATAGAACAGATCATTAATGCTCTCTCTCTAAGACCAAGAGCATTGCATCAATGGGCCCAGAAAATCTCCCAGGATGCCTTCTAAATAGCATGAAACATGACCTATCAGAGCCTCTGGAATTACTGTTTAACTGTAGCCTCCAAAGAGGCTTCATGCCTCATGAATGGAGAACAGCAACAGTCATCCCTCTGCACAAAGTTAGGCCATCTACAAATCATGAAACTACAGATCCATAAGTCTCACTAGTCATAAAGAAATGGAAAGAATTATCATGGAAATGATCAACAGAGATATAGTGAACCTCCAGACACTCCGCCCAACCCAGTTTGGTTTTGTTAAGAGCAGATCATGTCTACTGAACCTGGTGGACTTTTTTGAAAAGGTAACCAAAGCAATGGATGGGAGAAACATGGTTCACACTGCCTAACTTGACCTGGCCAAGGCATTTGACACAATACTCCACAATACCCCACTTCAGCATTGTTGACAAACTCAAGAGATAATTTACAAACTGGTATGTCACCTGGTGGATAGCCAAATGGCTCACAGACAGGACCCAGGAATTTAGAACTGGGAGGTCCAGCTCTACAAAGAGGCCAGTCACAAGTGGAGTCCCCTCGGGGATCAGTACTTGGACCACTCCTTTTTGGCATTTACTTCTCTGAAGTCAAGGCCAATGTCAGTGATGTCCGGCTGACTAAGTTTGCAGATGTTTGCAAATTAGGAGCTGTCATTGAATCCCACACTGAACAGAAATGTTCTCCAGGAGAGACTGACACAGACAAACAACTGGTGTCAGAAGCATGGAGTAACATTAAATGCCAAGAAATGCATAATAATATCCTTTGGGAAGTCACTCACCCCTGGTAACTATCATATTGACAACACACTGCTTAGAGATGACCGAGTAGTCAGGGACTTAGGGACACACATAGATAGTAATCTAGCCTTTGACCAATACATGTCTACAGTAGTGAGGAAATCATTCTATGCTGCATAACTTATAAAAAAGGTATGGTATCTAAGTTCAAGGAAGTCATTGTTCCACTGTAGTCAACATTCATCAGACATATCATTGAGTACAATGCCCCCTTTGGTATGTACTTAACCAGAATGTCCACAGAGTTTCCTCACTAAAAGAATACAGGGCATAAGTAAAATGTCCTGTGCAGATCACCTCAAGGGCCTATCCTTGTATTCTGTCTCCTACAGGCTTTTGAGGGGAGATCTGTACCTGGCATACAGGGCATTGTCAGATCCCACTCTGATGGACCTCCTGCATATCCACAACAGCACAAGAATTACCCATTCTAAAGACTTAAACTTTGCCTGTGATATAAATATGACCTGCTTGAGAGACAGGTATGTATCCCAGAGACTACCCCATCTACGGAACAGGTTCTGCGTCCATGTGAAGCAGAGCTCCTGCCTAACCCAATTCAAGTGTAACTTGGACAATTGGCTGGGGAACAGGAAATTCATCCCTAGTTTGGCACCTATTTCTCTGATGGACACAGGCAGCCTGTAAATGCACATCTCCCAAGCCCCTTGTAAATGTTTTATCTCCAAAATCCCTGCTTACACTTATCAAGGATATCAGAACTTGACAGAGATTTGGGATGCATGGCTAGGCTTAAAAAGGCCCTTGTAGTTGTTAGCCTAGTAAACACCTATGAACCTACAGACCTAATTATTGAATTATATATAGGTGGACATTTCAGTATTTAATTTGTCAATTATTCCCTTACATGTTAATAGTGTCAAAAGTAATAGTGAGATTAAGATAAGCAGTATGTATTAAATAATTTCATCAAGGGCTACTGTTTCATCTTCAAAGAAAGTCACCAGACTCAAAGGGCAAGATCTCCCCTTATCAAACCTATACTATTCCCTATCAAATAGGTATAGGTCTCCTGTGTTATTCTGGATACGTTTCATTCTAACTTTCTCCATAATTTTGATTCGTATTTGTGGCAGGGTCATCATTTCATTGTTTTATAAACTATCTTATTATCGCTTTTAGCCTTTGAAAATGAGATGAATTCATATGTAGATCTGGAAGATTTGAAAAGAAAGCCAAATAGCATCCATGCTTAGTTTGATCTAGACTTGTCTTTAAGATTGGGGTAATTTGTGAAAGCTATGGTACCTCCTTTTCAGTTGTACATCTTATTCATTTTGTGGCTTTAACCGAATGGTGCTTTGCTAATATTTGTTTATTTGTATGTATGAAAGCAGAAGTTAATAATATCACAGACTTTATTGATATCATTTTGAAAACACTTCTTTGAGTCACTGACAATAATATCCCAGCCAGCTTTTGAAACTATGCAATTTACTGCATCAGAGTTTCAACACTAAAGTCTAGGAAAGACTGTTTATGATTATTAATTTTTACTGACAAATCAGCTTTTTATATTCTTCGCTCTCAGTGGACTTTGAATGACTAAACAATCGGTTCCATGATGGATCAGCGACTGAGCTACTTTTTGTTCTGATTCTGCAGTAAAGCCTTACAAGGGTCCACTAGGGCACATTTCATCAGAAGTGCTGTACCATCAACACACATCTTCTGAGGAGTCTCTTTGTCCGCTATTTCTGAGGCAGCTGCCTCTAATAATTCACATGATAGCTAGCATTAGAAGCAGAACTGCATTTACAAAGCTAGAAGAGGGTTTAGTATATATCATTGTTTGAAGACATGGTAGATCATGTCTGCACTCTGTATTTAGGTTTCATAGTTTGGTATTTTGCCAAACTGTAAAAAAAATGGTCAGGAAAGACATAAGACAAGACTGAATTCAGTTGTGCAAGAAATTTACCCTAACAGCATATTCATCCTTGCCATAACAGCTACTATCCCACCTTTCCACAATTATCTTTATTTTAAGGAATTGTTTCCTGTAATGTGTTGTTCAGTCTCAAATGCTGTATTGAACTGAATTATATTGTTTCTAAGTTGCTTGTTGACAGCAGTGGCTAGCAAGAGAAGCAAATACTGTATAATGTGGCTTATATTAAAAAAAGCTGTAGCTACACCATTATATATCTCGATAGTCTTTCTAGAGCAGTGATGATTATCCCGATTGCCTTTCTAGAGCAGTGATGATTATCTCGATTGCCTTTCTAGAGCAGTGATGATTATCTCGATTGCCTTTCTAGAGCAGTGATGATTACCTCAAGTGCCTTTCTAGAACAGTGATGATTGTCTTAATTGCCTTTCTAGAGAAGTGATGATATACTGCATGGCTCTATAGTCCACATCCATTAAGAATGACGTTGCTGGATTTTATTTGACATAAAAATAATCCAGGTTTAAAATAAAGCATTAACATTATTTATTTAGTTGTCTTTTTTTTACTTGGAAAGCCTGACTAGGCAAAGACCATTTCCAGTGGAGGCCCAGGGAGAAAAGATAAAGTAGATGCATTCAAGATATCTGACATGGCTTAGTGCTAAATCACTTTGGCTATGGTGTGCATGGTCCTGGGTTTGAGCCTTACAGAGGCTGTTTATTTATATCTGACATGGCTTAGTGGTAAATCACTTTTGCTATGGTGTGCAGGGTCCTGGGTTCGAGCCTTGCAGAGGCTGTTTATTTCCCTTCGGCTGATAGCCTAGTACATACCTATGAACCTATATAAGTGGATGGGAAATTGAAAATACACCCCGGGGATCACTTCTGTGGCTCTGCTCGACAGGGGCACAGGAAAATAACTTTCTTGGGTGGCGTAAGCCAAGGAATCTTGTTAGCTAGGCTTACTTAGGCCCTTGGGCTGATAGCCTAGTACCTACCTATGAACCTATAAGATACTAAGGTCAAAACAAATTATTTACAAAGGTACATTACATAGATAGTTCTTAAAACATTTACTTACAACCAGGTAATTGTTCCGTAGTAATACTCTACAATGATAGAACAGGTGTTTCTTATATGGTGCAATTACACTTGATATTAAATTCAAAGTATAAACCATTTAATATGCAGACAGTTTGTGTGCAATATACGTGACAAGCAGACATAAGATATGACTTCCAACTTTGTTAGAAAAGTATAACTGATTGTCAACTGAGATGAATTAATTAGTTGAATAACATAATTGTGTGAGGTATGTACTTTTTTGTTATGCATCTATGCACATTACCTGTAAATAGCTTTTGTATGGAAAAAAAATGAAAAGAAAGACATGGGTAGGGAGAGTTACAGTACAGCTGTTAGGAACAGATAAAACTGATTTAGTAAGGAGTGTGAAGGTAGATAATAGAGCTCTGTATAGCTGATGAGTCAAGGATTATTGGGTAAGAACCCCTTGAGGGCTCAGTGTTTGTTATTCTAAAAGTGTATTAGTTCTGGTTTAAGCACTTGGGCTTCAGGCCAGTTATTTTACATTAAGAAGGTTCATGGTCTGCACTCTTGTAGGAGGAGAGGCTGGACTCTGCCCTTCTGAGCTGGGAATTTCTGGTTAAAGGCTTATAGTGCCTGCATATTTGACTGTTTCTTACTGAAATTGGTATACCTTGTTTGCTGTAGCATAGACTAGATCTAGGCCTGCTGAATCTAGCTTTGTTTGTATGCTTGTTGTTTGTTAGCTTGTTATTTCCCTGAAATGCTAATTCCACCTAAAATGCGGCTTTTCAGAGCTTCTGTGGATCCCTAGTGATATCTGCATTGCTTACTGTACTTATTTCCTTGTTTCACTTGAAAGAAAGTTACCGTTTGTCGTTTTTGCATTTAAGTTACCTGTAACACATTGCATTTAAGATACCTGGCACTTGCTCACTAAAGCAATTATATAAGTCAGCACTAAAAAATTAAAAGCACTACACCCTCACAAACTCCCCTTGAGTACCTTGTTCCCCATTGGCCCTTTTTTTTTCAATTATAAAAGAATTCCCAATACTATTCTAGCATGTCCAAAGGTCAGTTGTCAATCTCCTCTCCGGTCCAGCTGGTGAATCTGGGAATCTTGAGGCAATGTTACAACTGCCTCATGTACACAGACAACCCTCTCCTCCTCTCAACAAATTCCAACACATGTGAGAGTTGCAACCATATAGCCATACAGGAGGCAAACCTCTCTCAACTCAGTACTGGCGAAACCAGTCAGGAGGAGAAGGAAACCACACTCACTTCAATTCCAGACTCACACAGACCTACCACGACAGCAAACCAAACACATAAACACACAAAAACATACTCGGAGGCTCTAAATAAAAATCTGCCTAAGCAGCAGAGACATCCAAAGCAGACACCCAAGCAACCGCTACCCCAAAACAAAACACGTGCAACACATAGCTCACAAAGCCAGTGTGCTGAACAGTCACAGCCCTTAAGGCTAAACAACACACCTGATACACTTGTAATAGGTGACTCTATCGTCAGGCACACTGACGTCCCGCTCACCAGGCTGAACAAGGAGAAGGTCATGGTGAGCAGCCTGTCGGGTGCTAGGATCCGCCACATAACACAAGCACTCAGGTCACTCCAAGGCAAGTACAAATATGACTCAGTCATTGTCCATGCTGGTGTGAATGACCTGAGACGTACCTCCCTGGACTACATGAAAAGAGACATAGAGGAGCTCTCTGAGCATGTAGCCCAGGCCGGTATGACCCTGACCTTGAGTAGCATCTTACCCTCACCAAGAATGATGCCACAATATGAAGACAAGATGATCAATTTCAACAATTGGCTTAAGTATTGGTGTCATTCAAAGGGGATCCAATGCCTGTCAGCCTGGGATGACATGCTCGACAAGCCACGATGCTTCGCTAGGGACGGCTTGCACCTGTCACCCCTGGGCTTTTGGATATTGGCAAAGGCTCTTGCTACCCCCATAGTGCCTTTTTAAGGCAAGGCTCAAAAGACAAATCCATCTCCATAGGTATCACAAGGGATAAGAAACTAAGAGTAATGCTACTCAACGCCAGAAGTCTAAACCTCAAGATGCACGCACTCAAAACTCTTCTTAGCATGGAGAACATCGATATCTGTGCAGTAACAGAAACCTGGTTCAAGGCTCCCGAGAGCACCCCAGCACTACCAGATTATACCTCATACCATGCTTTTCGGCCCCAAAACTTGGACTGAACCACAAAAGGAGGGGGAGTATCAATATTCGTCAAAGATACCCACACCTCCAGGTTGGTGGCACAGCACGAAGCATCAGAGACTATCCATGTGCAACTAACAGTGGGTAAAACTGCCTTCCAGTTTATAACCTGCTACAGACCACCCTCCCAAACCCAGGAACCCCACTCGGCCTTCCTGAGAACACTGGAAAATATGAAGGTCTCTCCAAACACCATTATATTGGGTGACTTCAACTACCCAAACATAGACTGGGAGCATTACTCTAGCTCCAACACCCTAGCCCAAAGGTTCCTAGAATTTATAAAATCAAATGCTATGGAACAACTTGTTACCACTCCCACAAGAGGGGAAAACATACTGGACCTGATCATCATCAACATGGGGACTCTATGCTCCAGACCAGAAGTGTATTCCTCACTGGTAAGATCAGACCATAAACTAATCTCACTGGATATTCACATCCCGACTCCACCCCCTGCCCTGAAAACCACATTGAAAAACTTCTCTAAAGCAAATTTCACACTCCTCAAAACCAAGATGGAATCCTTCAAAGCCTCTGGGCCTGTGGAAAATATGGCCTAGACCGCAGAATCCTTTATAAACGCATTCTATGAACACCTTCAGGAATGCATGGATCATGCAATCCCAAATAAAACAAAGACCCAATCCTCCAAAGGCAGACATACTGTCCGGTGGACCCCAGCCATAAACAAACCATACAATAGAAGGAGGAAGCTACTACACGATAAAGCAAAATCCCAAAAAAGGAAGGCATCTCTGATCAGTATTAGCAAAAAAACTACGGGCACTCATAAAATCATCTAAGGCCAGCTTTGAGAGAATAATTGCACAGGACACTAAGGATAATCATAAGGCTTTCTTTAGTTATGTTAGGAACCTGGGTGGGAATTCCCAGATATGCTCAGAATTAGTCCAAAATGACAAAAAATACACCAAACCCACAGACATTGCCAACATCCTAGCTGACAGGTTCAGCGCAAACTCCCCCCCCCTCCCCACCAAAAGGGCAAATATCTATCCCAGCAGAGTGCTGCCCCCCTGACATCTCTGATGCTCAGGTAAGAGCTGTCCTCTCCAAAGCAAAAAACACAGCATCAGTGGGACCAGTCGGTGTCCCGGGCTACATCCTACATGAACTCCAAGAAGAGCTAAACCCAAACATAAAACTACTGTTCAATCTCAGCCTTACTACAGGATATGTACCCAAAGAGTGGTGTACAGCAACAGTGGTCCCTCTCCACAAAGGTGGTGCCTCAACGGATCCTGGAAACTATCGCCCCATAAGCCTGACTAGCTTGGTCTGCAAAGCTATGGAAAGGATCATCATGGACCTCATAAATAAAGATATTGGGGACTTACAGACACTGGATCCTACCCAGTTCGGCTTTGTTAAGTGCAGATCCTGCCACTTAAACCTGGTTGATTTCTTTGAAACAGTCACCAAGGCCATTGACGAGGGGAAGGTGGTCCACACATTATACCTGGACCTCGCAAAAGCCTTTGATACAATACCCCACTCGGGCATTATAGATAAGCTCACCAGCTTAAATATAAACCCCTATGTCACTACATGGGTTGCAAACTGGCTCAAGGACAGAACCCACATGGTTAGAATTGCTGGAGCCATGTCAGACTCCAAACCAGTTACAAGTGACGTCCCACAAGGCTTAGTCCTGGGACCTCTCTTGTTCGGTATATATTTCTCGGAGGTACAGGCCAACATGGAAGGACTGTGGCTGACCAAGTTCGCAGATGACTGCAAACTGGGCGCCATAATCGACTCTCCAGCCGACACAAGCATCCTCCAAAAGGGCCTCATAGAAACAGACAACTGGTGCCAGAGCCATGGCCTCAAGCTAAATGCCAAAAAGTGCATAGTCATCCCCTTTGGCAAAAACAAAGTGCCCACAAATTACCACAGAGGTGGTAATTCATTAAGTATAGAAGAAGTAATTAGGAACCTGGGGACCCAAGTTGATAGCAGTCACTCATTTGACAACCACGTGGCCAAAGTGGTTAGAAAAACATTTTATATAGCCCACCTAATCATGAAGGGATTCACATCTTGATCAGGGAAGGTCATCGTGCCTCTTTACTCATCCCTCATCAGGCCCATAATTGAGTACAATGCCCCTTTGGGATGTACCTTACCAGACACCTGCAGCAACTGGAAAGATCCCAAAAGTACCTCACCAAGAGGATCAAAGGGCTCAAACAGATGCCATATGCTGCCCGGTTAAAGAAACTCCAGCTCTACTCAGTGACATACCGCCTGCTCAGAGGCGATCTGTGCCTGATGTATAAAGCCATGTCCAACCCGGAATTAATGGACATGCTGCACCTCAGAAAATCCAAATCCCTTCGAGCTACGCGCTCAAGAGACTTGAACCTCAGCACTGAAATAAATAGGACATACTGGAGGTACAGATTCATAACCCAGAGGCTTCCTTCACTATGGAATAAAATCCCAGTCCAGGTTAGGCAGAGTCCCTCATTGACTCTCTTCAAGAGGAATCTTGATGAGTGGATGAGAGATCGTAAGTTTACCCTGGGTATCACTTCTGTGTCACTGTTAGACAGAGGCACAGTATACTAACCTCGAAAAAGGGCATAGCAAAATTTATTTAAAATGGGTGGCGAAAGCCAAACACACTCTGGCTAGGCTTATAAATGCCCTAGTATGAACCTATGAATCTATGAAGAATACTAGAGTTCACACTGACATAGTACCAGGTTATAAGAAAGTGGTAGAAAACATTGGAAATAGCTGGATAAATTGTGAAATTCAGAAAGAAAATGAAACATAAAGGGAGGATTACGGTAGGAAGGTAATTGAGGAGGATAGGTCGAAGGATATGTTGTGACAAAGCGGATTGTGGTTATAAAGGTATATGGGGTATAGGTAAGGAGCATGTCTACAACCACTTCTGCTTTAGGTGTTGTTTTACTAAAACCTTGAAGTAAGAAAGTTTTAAGGTGTGAAATGCCACCTTGGGTCACCAAAATAGGCCTGATGGGCCTAGCACAGTCAAAGCAGAATACATAAAACATATTGTCTAATTCTGTCTCACACTGTGCAGTTTTCACCTGGCAGTGTCTTTCTTTCCTTGTTTCAGAATTATACTAGGTATGACAAATCTGTCAGTGTCACTAACTGCCAGCCACTACTCACAGTAAGACGTCCTGTTCGATTCTCAGCTAGGGCATCTTCTTTGTGGAGACATGCATGAATGGGCATACTTTCATTGAAGGTTGTGCATCAGGGCTGGCAACTCGGCATGTAAAAATCTACTGCCAATCATTAGAGGACCGGAGTTCCGCTGTGCTGACCCCTAACCGGGAAAAGCCGAAAAACACAACAACATTGCTACCACTGCTTGCAAAAGCACGCATTCTAACATTTTCTATTCTTTGCAATTATACATCATTCATTAACTCTCTGATTAACTGCTTAATATATTTTGTAGTCAAGGAAGAGCCTGTCCTTCCACTAACAGGGTACAAAGTAGAAGAACTCATCCTGAACTGGAATCTAACTCGGTATGAGACAGACACGCCCACTCATTCTCATGCAGCACAAACAGCAATTAGTAATTAGGAGAAATTCATCTACTGCACATCTATAGGATGCATGCAGACACTGGAACATCTGGAACATCTGGAAAATAAGAGCTATAGATAAATGGAGGACATGCAGACTCGGCACTAAAAGGCATTCCATTTGAGAACCAAACTGGAGAGTCAAGAGCTGCGAAAGAGCAGTATTAACCTCTGCATCATTGGGGTACTGATCCCTGCAAAGTTAAGCAGCTAACACAAAAAGAATTGTATTTTATCATTGCTTGACAAAACTGAGCTGAGTTCTCCAGAGCCTTATTACTTGAAATATGTTTATTAATTAGAGTGTCACACTAGGTATTATCAGTGCCTAACAAAATAAATAAAGCACTAGCTGTTTTTTTTATTTTCTTTCTGCAGAGATGAAAGGTCATCAGTGTTTGAGTAATCATGTCCCACCGCTTATACATCGATGGAAGACTTTATCTTCAAAGTGAACACATCTATATTCACAATCTGACAGGCAAAACCATAATTTTACAAACTGCAGAAATATCTTCACTTGACTAATCCTGACTTATCTTCACTCCACTAATCCTGACTGTAAGTTGAAAGGAGTCTTAAAATACATTTCAGATTAGATCCTCACTCAGTTCACCTGAAGAAGTGTTATAAATTATGGCCTGAAAGTCATGTTGGGGGGGGGGGTGTTATTTTAAAGACCTTATCCACTCCTCCTGACTCATTGCCATGAGGTACAGCAAAATGATTTAACTTCATGAGATGTGCATAATTGCTCCATAACACATCCTGGGGTACTTGACGATTATGTAAAACTTGTGATTAGAAATACCTTACTATCCTATTAATCGCTGGATCATTTAGTACAGTTAGGAGATTCCTTATGACTAATTTAATGAGGAAAGGCTTTGTACAAATCATTTGGACCTTCTGCATATCCACAAAACAAACAGTACCAGAATTACCTGTAATAAAGACTTAAACCTTGCATGTGATATAAATAGGACCTTCTGGAGAGATAGGTATGTACCCCAGAGACTACCCCCTGTGTGGAACAGGATCCCCATCCATGTGAAGCAGAGCTCCTCCCTAATCCAATTCAAGTGCAACTTTGGCAATTGGATGGGAAACCGAAAATTCATCCCTGGTTTGGCACCTATGTCATACATACTCAAAACAACTCTCACTTTAACATCACGGCAAAAGACAACACCACTATATACCCAACTGAACACACCAAATTGCTAGGAGTGGAAATAGACAATAAACTAAAATTTGACATTCACATATCCATGACTATAAAAAAAGTCCACAAAAAACTAAGAGCGTTATACAGAAATAAGCAATTTCTCACCAAAGCAGCAAAGAATTCAATAACAAATTCCCACCTTATCTCCACCCTACTTTATGCCTCTCCAATATATACCAACCTAAGGCAATGTGATCTAAACAAGCTAGAGACCTGTACAACAAAATCGCCAAATTCGCCACAGGGGCAGCCTACCGTAGTCACCACTGTCTCTCACTTGCTGAACTGGGCTGGCTTGAACTCCCTCACCTCCTTCAGTGGTATCAACTCTCACTCGCCCACAAACTAGTAAACCATCCACTAAATGTCCCATCCCTCCAGAATCTACTCCAACCCTATCGCACCACCAGACCACTAAGATCCAGCAGCAAAAATCACTTGCAGGTCACTAAGGCCAATAACTCTGCTGGTGAAGCACTATTCTCTTGCGCCATAGCCAAATTATGGAACTCACTCCCACCCACAATTACCTCCATGCCATCATGCACTCACTTCAAAACTTTACTAAAAGCGCAACTAAAAACATGCTGGCTATGCCCTTGCAACTCCCACTCTAATATCATCCACCCCATCCAACCACTACCTTTCTTTCCACTCCACTAACTACCTTGATTATAGCAAGCTCAGATGCTCATAAGCCAGTACTTATTATACAGCACAAACTGCTTCTTCTTGTAACATTTGTTAATGTCTGGTATGCACTTCACAGATAAAGATTCTAGTTGTCTACTGATGTACTATGTTCTTCATCTGGAAATATGTTGTAAGTAATTGCTATGTAAATTGTTATTCACTATGTAATCCAATGTATATACTGTCTGTTTATTTTAACTGTGGAGCTTTTCTCCCCGGGCCTCCACTGAAAATGGACCTACGTCCAGTCGGACACTCCCGGTCAACAAATTTAAATAAATAAATAAATAAAATAAAATAAATGTTTCTGATGCAAACAGGTAACCTGTAAATGGTTCATCTCCCAGGCCCATGCTTGCAGTTATCAAGGGTACCAGAACTCGTCAGAGATTTGGAATGCATGGCTAGGCTTAAAAAGGCCCTTGTGGTCATTAGCCTAGTAAACACCTATGAATCTGTTTATAATAAGTTTATTACGCAACTTTAAAGTGGAACCTGTAAACTCTACAAATACACTGTAAACAGAATTCTCTCCAGGGTGGTGATGTCAACTAGTTTGCTGTGTGGAATGACATTTTGGGAAGAAACTTTAATTTTTTTGTTATAATGTATTGAATAGGTCACAACATGGTCATCAGTCTGGAAAAACTATTTACAACCCCCCCCCCCCGACATCCTCAGCTTAATTTATTTTGTTAGTGCAGTTTTTTTAGTAATCTTTATCATCTGACAATCTTGATCTAAAACTTGCAATTTATATGTTTATTATTTGTTTATTCATTTGTCTTTGTTTTCTGGGAAAGTCCATATGGGTAATACCCATTTTCAGGGGGGCCCCATGGAAAAAAGCTCCATTCGCTTACATTGAATTTTACTAAGTTACAGTTAAACACAGAGTAGTTACATTTCTATTTACATTTATACACAAACAGTATTTACATTTATACCTGCTAAGATTTTACAGAAATATGTACAGACACATATATATATATATATATATATATATTTGGGATCTGTACTGTTCATCGAATGGCTGTTTCAGCGAAAGTGAAACAACCGAGCACACTTTCGCGAAAGTGCTTTCACTGAAAAAGCACTTTTATGAAAGTGTGCTAAAAAAAAATAATGTTGGGGAATGGCCATGCCGAGATTGTAGTACAGTGGGGATAAGGGAATATTCCCTTTTCCCCACTGTAGTGCGATCTTGGAGTGAGAATATAAAAGTAAGGGGGTGTGGGGGTTGCAGGCTTGCCCCCCTGTGTTAATGTGAGTAATATGTTTTTTTTTTTTTTTTTTAAGTTTAGTTAAGTTACTTAAAGGTGGAGATATATACCTGAACCTAATCTCAGAAATCTCTGCATAGAGAAGAAAGTATGGCAAATACGTGGATGCTGGGAAGTTTGACAGAATTTCCTCTCTTGTTAAGAAGAATGATATAAAAATGGTATAAAATATTAGTTCAGTTTTTTTATTCCTTGATCTAATTGTCTTCTTAAACAGGACATAATCCAACAAACAGAAATCACTTTTTGTTGAGCATAATAATGACTAAGATATCCAATAAATGTATTAGTACAAAAGATCCCTGAACAAGTTTAAGTGACTATTGCCCAATCTTCAGTTATTTTTCATTCAAAAAGATTAATATCAAACTTCTGTGTGTCATAGAAAAAACATTTTCCTACAAAGGTGACAAGGTGTACCAATTTCAGTAAGAAACAGTTCAAATATGCAGGCACTATAAGCCTTTAACCAGATATTCCCAGCTCAGAAGGGCAGAGTCCAGCCTCTCCTCCCAAATATCTATCCCAACAGAGTGCTGCCCCCCTGACATCTCAGATGCTCAGGTAAGAGCTGCCCTCTCCAAAGCAAAAAACACAGCATCAATGGGACCAGACGGTGTCCCGGGCTGCGTCCTACATGAACTCCAGGAAGAGCTAAACCCAAACATAAAACTACTGTTCAATCTCAGCCTTACTACAGGATATGTACCCAAAGAGTGGTGTACAGCAACAGTGGTCCCTCTCCACAAAGGTGGTGCCTCAACGGATCCTGGAAACTATCGCCCCATAAGCCTGACTAGCTTGGTTTGCAAAGCTATGGAAAGGATCATCATGGACCTCATAAATAAAGATATTGGGGACCTACAGACACTGGATCCTACCCAGTTCGGCTTTGTTAAGGGCAGATCCTGCCACTTAAACCTGGTCGATTTCTTTGAAACAGTCACCAAGGCCATTGACGAGGGGAAGGTGGTCCACACAGCCTACCTGGACCTCGCAAAAGCCTTCGATACAATACCCCACTCGGGCATTATAGATAAGCTCACCAGCTTAAATATAAACCCCTATGTCACTAGATGGGTTGCAAACTGGCTCAAGGACAGAACCCACATGGTTAGAATTGCTGGAGCCATGTCAGACTCCAAACCAGTTACAAGTGGCGTCCCACAAGGCTCAGTCCTGGGATCTCTCTTGTTCGGTATTTATTTCTCGGAGGTACAGGCCAACATGGAAGGACTGTGGCTGACCAAGTTAGCAGATAACTGCAAACTGGGCATCATAATCGACTCTCCAGCCGACACAAGCATCCTCCAAAAGGGCCTCATAGAAATAGACAACTGGTGCCAGAGCCATGGCCTCAAGCTAAACGCCAAAAAGTGTATAGTCATCCCCTTTGGCAAAAACAAAGTGCCCACAAATTACCACACAGGTGGTAATCCATTAAGTACAGAAGAAGTAATTAGGGACCTGGGGACCCAAGTTTATAGCAATCTCTCATTTGACAACCACGTGGCCAAAGTGGTTAGAAGAACATTTTATATAGCCCACCTAATCATGAAGGGATTCACATCTTGATCAGGGGAGGTCATCGTGCCTCTTTACTCATCCCTCATCAGGCCCATAATTGAGTACAATGCCCCTTTTGGGATGTACCTTACTAAACACCTGCAGCAACTGGAAAGACCCCAAAAGTACCTCACCAAGAGGATCAAAGGGCTCAAACAGATGCCATATGCTGCCCGGTTAAAGAAGCTCCAGCTCTACTCAGTGGCATACCGCCTGCTCAGAGGCGATCTGTGCCTGACGTTTAAAGCCCTGTCCAACCCAGAATTAATGTACATGCTGCACCTCAGAAAATCCAAATCCCATCAAGCTACGCGCTCGAGAAACTTGAACCTCAGCACTGAAATAAATAGGACATGCTGGAGGGACAGATTCATAACCCAGAGGCTCCCTTCACTCTGGAATAAAATCCCAGTCCAGGTTAGGCAGAGTCCCTCATTGACTCTCTTCAAGAGGAATCTTGATGAGTGGATGGGAGATCGTAGGTTTACCCCGGGTATCACTTCTGTGACACTGTTAGACAGAGGCACAGTATACTAACCTCGAAAAAGGGCATAGCAAAATTAATTTAAAATGGGTGGTGAAAGCCAAACACACTCTGGCTAGGCTTATAAATGCCCTAGGGCAGATAGCCTAGTATGAACCTATGAACCTATGTTGTGGTCGTATTGCTGAAGACCATAGTTCACTATTTAAGAGATCTTCTCACTTCTCCAATGTTGTGCAACTGTGAAATTGGTGTATATAACTTTTTGGGGGATGTGAGGGTGCAGAGAAGATTGCTCCTTAAACAAAAACTTGTTTCATGGCTTGTCAGTTGTTTGTGTGTCATCAAGAGGTTTCAACTTTTAGTGACTCAGCATTTCTGATGCATGTCTTTGCATTCCAAGGTTTCATAGTAGAAGCAATTTTTATTGCATGGATTAGATAATTTTAATGTTATAGCATCTCACAATGAGATGAATGTGACTTTCAAGATATTTATTAAAATAGCAGATAGTCAAGTTATTTCTAGTTATAACAAGGAGGGTATAAGGTGACCCCCCCCCCCCCACACACACACACACAAACATTATCTGGACTAAGCAGAAAAAAATACAATAAAATCAGGGATTCAACTCTGTATGTCCAGCTTCTCAAGCTTAGAAAAGGCTGTAGGCTGGCAATCAGAATTTAACTTCCTAAGGAAAAATCTGCATTTTTTAACAAATACCAAATAACTTTTGAAAGATGAATATAAAGATAGCAGGGTTAACTAATGAAGTAGTTGCTAAAGTTTCTTCACTGGCTGCCACAGCAGTCTTTTCATGTTCTTATTTACCTAACCATCTCAACCAACACATGAATGAGGCATTGACACAAACTGCCCAGCTAGTGGAAACATCAGTCCTGAAAACATTCTAAGAAATCTAAGCCCCATAATACACCTAACTGCATTTTATGTCAACTTCTATTAAATTAATTCCAAAGCTATTAAAAGACATATAGGTTACATTGGGTTAGTTTGAGATAATTTTTATCTTATCTTTCTTACAGTGGGACACTTATAACTGCAAAACCAATGGTGTCCATAATTTACCTGTAAACACAGGGACTTCACCTGCTCCATTAAAACGTGTAGCAATTATCCCTTTACCTAAACTCTACAGTCATACTCATGTCAGTGATTTTGGACTCATTTTCAACTTCTGTCCTATAGATAAAAATCTAGGAGTATTGTATAAAAAATTACATGGATACTACTACTCTATGTAGGAGGGCCAGTCTGAAGGAGATTGGAGACTGTAAAGTGGTGACTGGGGAAAGTGTAGTTAAGCAGCATAGAATGGTGGTCTGTAGGATGACGTTGGTGATCAAGAAGAGGAGGAGGAGTGTGAAAGCAGTGCCAAGGATTAAATGGTGGACGTTAAAAAACAGTGATTGTGAGGTGGAGTTCAGGGAAGAGTTAAGACAGGCACTGGGAGGCAAAGAAGAGTTACCGAATAGTTGGGTAACTACAGCAGAGCTAGTAAGGGAGACTGCTAGGAAGGTGTTTGGTGTGACATCTGGACAGAGGAAGGAGGACAAGGAGACATGGTGGTGGAATGAGGTAGTACAGGAGAGTATACAGAGGAGGAGGCTGGTGAAGAAGAAGTGGGATTGTCAAAGAGATGAAGAAAGTAGACATGAGTATAAGGAGATGAGGCGCATGGCAAAGAGAGAGGTGGCGAAGGCTAAGAATAAGGCATATGTAGAGTTGTATGATAGATTGGACACTAAAGAGGGAGAAAAGGACCTGTACCAATTGGCTAGGCAGAGGGACAGAGCTGGGAAAGATGTGCAGCAGGTAAGGGTGATAAAGGACAGTGAGGGAAACATACTCACAAGTGAGGAGAGTGTGTTGACTAGATGGAAAGAGTACTTTGAAGGGCTGATGAATGAAGAGAATGAGAGAAGAGAGAAGGTTGGATGATGTGGGGATAGTGAATCGGGAAGTCAAGCAGATTAGCAAGGAGGAAGTAAAGATAGCTATGAAGAGGATGAAGACTGGAAAGGCTGTTGGCCCAGATGACATACAAGTGGAAGCATGGAGGTGCTTAGGAGAAATTTGCAGTGGAATTTTTAACCAGATTGTTTAATGAAATTTTGGAAAGTCAGAGGATGCCAGAGGAGTGGAGAAAAAGTGTTTTAGTACCTATCTTTAAGAATAAGGGTGATGTGCAGAGCTGCAGTAACTACAGAGGGATTAAATTGATCAGTCACAGCTTGAAGTTGTAGGAAAGAGTAGCGGAAGCTAGGTTAAGAAGGGAGGTGATGATTAGTGATCAGCAGTATGGTTTCATGCCAGGAAAGAGCACTACAGATGCAATATTTGCTCTGAGAGTGTTGTTGGAGAAATACAGAGAAGGTCAGAAGGAGTTGCATTGTGTCTTTGTGGACTTAGAGAAAGCATATGACAGGGTGCCTAGAGAGGAGTTGTGGTATTGTATGAGGAAGTCGGGAGTGGCAGAGAAGTATGTAAGAGTTGTACAGGATATGTACAAGGGTAGTGTGACACTGGTGAGGACTGCGGTGGGAGTGACAGATACGTTTAAGATGGAGGTGGGATTACATCAAGGATCAGCTCTGAGCCCTTTCTTATTTGCAGTGGTGATGGACAGGTTGACAGATGACATCAGACAGGAGGCCCCATAGACTATGATGTTTGCAGATGACATTGTGATATATAGTGAGAGTAGGGACCAGGTTGAGGAGACCCTGGAGAGGTGGAGATATGCTTTAGAGAGGAGAGGAATGAAGGTCAGCAGGGCTATAACAGAATATATGTGTGTAAATGAGAGGGAGGGTAGAGGAATGGTGAGGATGCAGGGAGTAGAGTTGGTAAAGGTGAATGAGTTTAAGTACTTGGGATCAACAGTTCAGAGTAATGGTGAGTGTGGAAGAGAGGTGAAGAAGAGAGTACAGGCAGGGTGGAATGGGTGGAGAAAAGTGTCAGGAGTGATTTGTGACAGATGGGTACCAGTAAGAGTGAAAGGGAAGGTCTACAAGTGGGTAGTGAGACCAGCTATGTTATATAGGTTGGAGACGGTAGCATTGATGAAAAGGCAGGAGTCAGAGCTGGAAGTGGCGGAGTTAAAGATGTTAAGATTTGCATTGGGTGTGACTAGGATGGACAGGATTAGGAATCAGTATATTAGAGGGTCAGCTCAGGTTGGACAGTTTGGAGACAAAGCAACAGAGGCGAGATTGCGTTGGTTTGGACATGTGCTGAGGAGGGATGCTGGGTATATTGGGAAAAGGATGTTAAGGATGGAGCTGCCAGGTAAGAGGAAAAGAGGAAGGCCTAAGATAAGGTTTATGGATGTGGTGAGATAGGACATGAAGGCGGTTGGTGTGAAACAGCATGATGCAGAGGACAGGAAGAAATGGAAACAGATGATCCGCTGTGGCAACCCCTAATGGGAACAGCCGAAAGAAGATGATGATGATGGATACTACTACTCTAAGTATGGCTTTCTAGCACACTGACAGCTTGATTTTAGGAATGCAACATTGTTTTGACTACAATTTACAGTGTAACTATTTATTCTATCACTGCAGGCCGATTTATTGATTGGCATAGAACATTTGAAAAGCTACATGACTTCCTATTGCTGTGTAAACTGAGAAGGCAGAGTTTTGTTGATAACTACTGTTACTAATTCTGTAGCTATCTTGATACATCATACTATATAATGTGCTCTGACATCATTCATAGTTATATAAACTGCATTTAGAATCGCTCATGAATCAATGCCAGGTCCCATTCTGTTATCACTTTTTTATTAATGATACTGGTTTGGACTTACTGAGCTTCAGTATCATCCTCAGTGCAAGGGTGGTAATAGGCAAGGTATTAAAGCAGCTCAGAGTTTGAAACAAACTGTCCTGTCATCATACTCCAAAGGCAAGAAAAGTTAGTACAATAAATGTGCTTATTTCAATACTGGGATAATTACTGCCCTTCATGCACCAAGAAGCACACATACGCTACGACATCTGCTGTTCATAAGGATTTAGATTCGTGCTCTTCTCAGTATTTTGAGCACTATCCCTACTCACTTACTCATCATTTCTGCTCATTGCTGTGTTTGCTTTTCATTTTTATGGGTATTGTTTCACTTTTTCTTGCTGACTTCTCTTAACTCTGTGCTCTTATTTTTGTTTTTAATGCAATATATCAATTATGCAGAATATCTGAAATCCAGCTATGTATTTTAAGATCATACCTTATTAAATATATGTCTGGTTTGCTTTTTTTTTTCAGGTTTAGCTTCCCTTTGCATGCAAAAACCTTGTGATCTGCTCCACAGTCAGCCCTACGTGATGTTTTTTTGATGTCATTGAATTTTTCCATCATTTACTTTCACAAATATCAATCATTCTAAACATGGAAGATGTACACGAGTGCAGTTCTGCTTATGTCTTAGTAAGAAAGTGCTAAAAATGAGCAAGTTCTTTGCCTTATCTTGTCTGTCAAGCATCCATACCATAAGTGTCTTCTCTGTCTGCTTTTGACACATACAGCTGAATGGTAGCCATCTTAGAGGGTATATCTCATAGACACATACCTATTACGATTGTATACCTCATAGACAAATACCTATTACATGTTCAGTGACTGTGCTGTCTCTCTTTATAGTTCCTGAAAATTTCTTCTTATTAATATGACTCAGTTTTTACAGGGACTTTCATCTCTGGCACACTACAGCATGTTTTCTCCAGATGAGATGTACCCACTGCCAGTCTTTTTCAGATCACTGCCATCTACCACATCAACTAGTGCACATCCCATTTCGTGTTCAACTACAACTATCTTTCCTTGGTTCATACTTCAGTGTTTCATCTATTAAAATGGAAGACATCTTTACAGTCTCTACGCATCATTTGTGCAGTGTGACAGCATTTGCAGGGGTGCATCCTGAAGGGTTTAATTTAATCATGTCATACAAATTAGATTCACTCTGAACATTTTGCTCTTTGCCAGTAGCTCACCGATTGCCATTGGATCTTAAGACCTCAACTCCCAGCACTGTATCATAATTTGCTTTAATAATATTATCCACAGAGTTTTCATGGCTAGAATCTGAAGGAGAATGGTGGTTGTTTCTTCCACACAGATAATATTAAAACTGTTGATGTTGTCATAGTCATTGGGTCCTGCACCACCAATAGTATCTCAGACCACTACAGCCTGACAAAGATGGTTTATTGTAGTCTTACCAAAACACCTACTAGTTCTCAGACACAATCTTTACACCAATCAAGAGGCAACATTTTGAACAGAGCAACAACAAGCAGAATGGTTTGGAAATGGTAAAGGAATACAAATAGGCTGCATACTATTCCACACTTCTTTAATTTATGGAAAGAACAACTTTTCAGAGAAGAAGAAAATGGAGGTGTGAAATGTGTCAAAAGACTTAACAACTGGGGGTGTGCAGAGAAATGTGTGGTGACAATAGCTGTCTAAAAGAAGGTGAGACTCTGCTTTGATTAAAGATGGAGTTTTCGCCAGTTTTCTACATCAGGAAATGTGCTTTCTTGGTGTGTCCATGTATTGCTAGCTACAATGTTTGTTTTGATACCTTACTCTGTTTGGATTGATGGGAGTTGGCTGGATTTTTAAGGGTAGGGAAATCTGAACTTACTTTCATGGAGAGAACATGTTCAACATGGCCATGACTCCTCACCATCAGCAGGATGAATGATGGGGGTTACTCTCAGAAAGAAACAGACTGATTTCTTTGGTCTAGGTGGTGCTGAGAGATACATCATACTTTAAAGCATCTAGTATGAAACAGGATCAGCAGCTGTGAGTCCTTTCAACTTCATTAGAAAAGCAATAATCAGAGCTGGTTGCAGAGAAAGAAACCATTTTACTGCATTCTATGCAGATCATTGACCTCCAGCCGAAGGTGCACTGTGTGGTGCTGAGAATTTGGAAAATAAAAGCAACAAAGGAACATCTGCTTTACTGGGTGCCAGAGTGGATTAAGGTAACAGTCCTGTGAATTTTATTAAACTGGAACCTAAAAGTTGCTTAATACCTCAAAGGCTATTGAAAAAGCACATAGAATCACTGCAAGAAATAAGATCGTTAACCAGTCCAGTCCCTTTATTATTCATTTTTCAGACTGTACAAACATGGAGTTAGGACTTCAGAAATGCAAAGAGCAAGATAATGGATTTATTATTGCCAGAACACCATACATGTTTTGGTTGATTGCAGCAATACTTTATTTCAAAAACATAAACCTACAGTGCCTTTTACGAGGTGACTGTGTAATTTGGGAGCTAGTGCTCAATTCAAATTCTCTGCCACTATTCATAGTTTGCATACTGGGCAATCTGAAATATTTGAGTTAGCAGAGGAGGTTGAAGCATTTATCAATACCTTACTGTAGTGGACTACTGTGGCAGCGTCAATGAGCTGTGGGTCAAGAGGGAAATTATCAGATCCACAGTAAAGGGAAACATATCACTAGTGCCACACTGCCTCCACCTGCTAATTCACTGCTTGTAAAGAAGCAGAGATCTACCTAGTTGTAAAGCCTGCTACTCTCTCATCATCTAATAAAACTAAATCTCTTTTTCAAGCTGACATGCAGATCAGCAGCAGGTTTGGTCAAGTAATCAAAGTCAAGGATGGTGAACAATCAGAAAGACTCTTTATCATTGTTGGATTCCTCTCTAAAGGACAGTTAGCAGTTAGACATGCCTGCGGACAGAATAAACACCCCCCATGATGTAGCTGCAGCCAAAAATGGGGATCTCCTGATGTGAGACATGGAAAAAGCTGGCTTTTAATACATATTTATCTTTTTATTTATTTATTTAAGTTTGATGACCGGGGAAGTCCACTGTGCCAAGAAGAGCCTGTTTTCAGTGGAGGCCCAGGGAGAAAAGCTCCACAATAATTGCAAGTTACATTTCACGTTACAAAAGGACATAGTTCATACAGCTAATTAAATATTTACAGATAAGCTCCATGATATTTGCAATTGGCGTGTCACAATGTTACAAGAATGAAATACATAATTCAATACAGAAATTTCAACATTTACATAAAGTGAATATTTTTGTTATAAACTTAATTGTAGGTTTAACATTTCAAAATATATAGCTACTAGCAATTAGTAGGTTAGGAAAATATTATGCATGGAGAGGGTAATAGTATATTTGAGATTGGAGAGTAAAGTATAATAGATATTAGAGAGAAAATTCATTTTTGGTAGGGGAGGGATTATTTTGGGTGGCATGAAGTAATAGTAGAGGTAGTTGGATGAGTCAGTGCAAGGTGGAATGGGGGGTCAAGTTGGAGCGTGGCAAGGGCATTCCCATTTGGAAGAAAGATGAAAGAGTAGTTGAGATTTGAAATTTGTATGGTTAGGTAGGTTGCGTAGGTGTGTGGGGAGAGAGTTCCACTGTTTAGCTAAGAAGTGGGACAGCAGTAGATGGCCAGGAGATCATGCAGGTTTGTGAACCTGAAGGACATTTTGTTTTTTGGATCTGAGTGAGTGGTTGGGAATGTAAGGTTTTAAGGAAGTAGCGAGAGCTGGGCAGTTGGCAGGTTTAAGGAGGAGCTTGTGGGTAATGGTGAGTTGTAGGTAACTGAGGTAGTTGGGTAGTTAAAGCCAGTTGGTGAGGAGGAAGTGGCAGTGGTGGGATGAGTTTTTTGAATTGGTTGCAAATTTGGAGATCTTGTGGTAGCAGGATTCAAGTTTGGACCGAAGGCCAAGATGGAGATTGGTGAAAAGAGGGGCACCATACATAAGGGAGGGGAGTAGGAAGGTGAATGCAAGAGTTTGATGTGTAGAGGGGCTGAGGAAGCAGTTGTGCCTGTAGAGGAGACCTAACTTTTGGTGGATTTTCTTGATTGTGGAGTGGATGTGGGTGTCAGATTTTAGTTCTTCATCAATAATGATGCCAAGAAGCTTGATGTTGGGAACAATTTCAAGGACAGTGTTGTTTTGGCTCTGTATAGTGAATGTGGATTTGTCAATGGAGTTTTTGGTAGGGGGGAAAAACATTAGTTTGGTTTTGTTTGCATTTAGTGCCAGATGGTTAGACTGCATCCAGGTTTCTGTTTTGGAGAAGGCTAGTTGGGTTTTTGCTAGGAGCTCAGAGGGGGAGAAGGCTGAGCAGATGATTGTTGAGTCATCTGCATATTGGATGATAGATAAGTCTGGGATGGATTGGTGAAAGTTGATAATGAATAGGTTGAAGAGAAGAGGGCCAAGAACAGAACCTTGTGGGACATCTGTGGGTGTGGGAAGGAAGGGCGAGGTTGAAGTTTTCTATTGGACAGCTTGGTAGTTGGAGAAGTAGCTGGAAAACCAGGTGATGGTGGTGGAAGAGAGGTGTAGGGTGGAGAGTTGGGATATAAGTAGGGTGTGTGAGATGGTGTTATAGGCCTTTGACAGATCTAGGAATAGTGTGGATACAAACTTGCCTGAGTCGCGTTCAAGGTTTATGGTTTCAAGAAAGGAAAGAAGGGCAGTCATGGTGCTGAGTCCAGAGTGGAAGCCATGTTGGGTAGGGGAGAGGAGATTGTTTAGTGTTAGGTGGGCCATGAGTTGTGCTTGTATTGTTTTCTCTAGTATTTTAGAAAGAGGGGAAAGGATGGCAATAGGCCTGAAGTTGGTGGTATCAGTATTTTTGCCACATTTGTTGAGGCAGATGATGTAAACATGGTGCCAGATAGAAGGGATGTATGATTCTTGTATGGATCTATTTATAAGAATAAAGATGGGATAGGCAATGCTGTCTGCAGATTGTTTGAGAAGGTGGGTGGAAGGTTGTCAGGTGCATTGCGACAGGATTTGAGTTTGAGGAGAAGTCTTTTTATAGTGCTTGTGGGGATGGGCTTGAGGCAGAAGGATGTGGAGGAAGGTTGATGACTGGGGTGATGGTAGGGGCAGGAGGGGGTGGTGGTGGAGGAGGGGGGTGGGAAGGAGGCTGATAGTTTAGCTATGCAGTCTATGAAGAATGAGTTCAACTGGCTGGCTGTTTCAAGGTTGGAGATGTTGGGTCTGGGCATGGGTTTTCTTTGTTGCCAGGATGCAGCATGGATGAGATGGAGTCCCAGAATTTTTGGGGATTTTCTGAGTGCAAGGACTGGAGTTTGGAGTAGTGGGCTTTGCGGTCTTTAATTTTTTGTTTTTTTGTGGGGTTTCATAGTTGCTTATACTCTAGGAGGGTGTTATGTTTTTATGTTTTTTATATTGTTTCTATTATTTGTCCCTTTGATGCAAGGTTAATTTAGTATCTTTTGATAACCTTTGGCAGGGATTGGTTTTGATGCATTTGGTTCAGGGGGGGGGGGGGGGCTTGCTGATTGAGAAGGGTTAGGAACAAGTAGTTAAAGTAGGAAACCACATTATCTAGAGGAAGGTTTTTTTTAGAGGGGACCAGTCAGTATGCTTTAAGCATTCGGAGAAAGTTAGAGGGTTGAAAGAGGAGAGGTTGCGGGTTTGGATGTAGTGGTGTTGTTTATGCAGTGGAGATGGGAGATGGTCGGTGAAGGCTGGTAGGTGATCGCTGAGAGGATCAGGTAATGTTCCGGCTTTGGTGATAAGGTCTGGGTGAGTTGTTAGGATGCAGTCAATGATGGTACCAGAGGTACCATCTTTATTTGGTCTGGTTGGGAGAAGTTGCACAGGTTGATTGTGTGGGATGGGGCTTCAGAGTTAATAGTATTCCAGTTGATGGTGGTATCACCGAGTATATAGGTTTCATTTTTTATATTGGAGGAGAACCAGGACAAGATGTTTTCAAGAGTTTTGATATTATCACCAGGGGGAATATAGAGGGCAGAAATACATATGGACTTGTGGTTGTTTATTTTTAGTAAACCTATTATAATGTCAGTGTTGGCTAAGGTTGATATTTTATTGGAGTAGGGAGTTATGGTATGGGTAGATTATTGCTACTCCACCTCCTTTTTTGTGGGCTCTGTCATTGCAAATGATTTGGAAACCTGGTGGTAGGATTTCGCTTTTATATAGGTTTTCAGCCATGTTTCAGAAATGGCGGTAATGTCAGGGTGGTTATGGGAGAGCTAGGCATGTTGGCTAGGGATTTTGTTTTTTAGGCTTTGTGCATTAAGTGTTGTAAGGTGAATGGACTTTGAGTTTGTTGGTTGAGTGGAGAGTTTGGTGAGATTGATGTTAGAGATGGGTCAGGGTTTGGGGTGTATGTCGCCGGCTAGTGAGAGAGAGAGATGTGGTGGAGTAGAAGAGTGAGTCAGTGTGTTAGGCAAGGGTAGCTTGGGTTGTGTGAGAGTAGAGATTTTCTGGTACCATATTTAAGAGCGGAGTACAGGGGTGGTTGGGTTGGGAGCAGTTTTGGTTTGAAGAAATAGATTGGTTTAGAGATAGAGTTCATGCATGATGGATGAGTAGGATAGGAAGGGTGGTTGATGGTAAGATGTAGTGGAGTGTGTGTGAGAGTTATGACAAGGGTTGGGAAAAAGTGTGAGATAGGTAAGAGAGAGAGATTAGTAGGGCAAATGGGGTTATAGGGAGATATGTTATGTAGAGCACTGTAGGAGGGGTGGATGTTTGGGATGATGTAGATTTACAGGTGGGTGGCATTTGGCTTAGTTGTGTTGTGATTGGAGAGGTGTTGGGTGGCGAGGAGTCAGGGAATGTATAAAAGTACAGGTAGTGGGGGCAGGTTGAATTTGGGGGCAGAGTAGGGGAGCGGAGTGAGCCCGAGGGGTGAACGAAGTGGGTTACACCTTCCGGGAGGAGCAGCAGTCACCATACAGAAAACAATCAGTGATAAGGTTAGCAACTTCTGAAATAGGGCATCCTATCATTTTGGTTTGAATATTACCTGCTTGTTTTTATTATTTATGCACCAATGGGGAGCTGCAGTTCACTAAAAAGTAGGAAAATAATGTAGTTATGCTAAGGGTTTTAGAAAGGACATGCAGTAAGTGCACACTACTGAGGGATGCCCGTGGGACAGACAGAAACAGAGTGTAGTCAGGCAGAGGTTTTTAGTATTTAAAGATGGCGCCGCAGCTCAGGGGAGGAATAAGTCAACTCTCAAGAGGAAGAGGGAGGGAATAGACAGGATTGACAGGGCTGGGAAGCTTACAATAAGATTATTTTAGGAGACAGAGAGAAGGGGGGGTTAAGAGCCAGGGCTTATAGAACCCTGTGAGAAAACACTTATCTGTCCTTATTATTGATTCTAGATCAGTAATGCCTAATTACATGTGACTGAGCTTCATTTCGCTCTGTATAACTTTTAGGTTTTCGACTGCGACATGTCTGCTTATTGTTGATAAGCTGTCTAGAGATACTGTTTGTGTTTATTTTTATTTTTAATCTTTCTTTGTTTAGGTTATGTACATCATCATTTAGATTTTCTCCAGCATTGCAATAACACTGTTGCTGCCCTTTTTAACTGTACATGTATTAGCTGGATTGTGTTTCAATGATACAAGGTTAGAAATTGGGTTATTTTATAAAGGTTTAATTTTTAGTTCATTTACTTTCAGGTAAAGTTATTATCTTGGTGGTATTCCTTCAAAGCAGGAGATCCACAACAGAAGGCCAAAAATTGCCTGTTCCTTCACTGCATTCATGCTGTGAAGCACATTTGAGTAATGTGTTAGTTATCTGTTGTTGTAGATATAGCTTCAAGTATATCTATATAAGTTCTGACTGTTCAAGGGTGTATATTCTAAGCCAAGCTTACATATAACAAAAGGTGAGACTGCAAGCTCAACCATCTTGTCTGTATCATACACCAGTCCCTCTGGGTTTAGTTATGTTTTTCAGGCCATGGACAGCTAGGGACCTGTTTACTGCTCTAAAACAGAAGGCATGTATTGGGATGTAGGAAAGATTAGGGCCAGATGCTATCTTAGGCAACAAGAAAAACTTAAAGTACAATATTCTGAATCACTCCTTAGGAAATTGAAATTATAGGGTGGTCTATAGCTGATTTAATGAATTAATTTATTTATTTAACATTTGTTAACCAGGAAATTCTGACTTGGAATGAAGCCAATTTTCAGCAGAGGCCTGGAGAGAAATGCTCCAGACGCATGTCTTTGTAACATGGGAGGAAACTGGAGCACCACGAGGAAACTCACAAGAATGCAGGGAGGACATGCAGCGTCCACACAGAAGGCACTCCAGCCAATAATCATACTGGAGAACCTCTTGCTGTGAGTTGACAATGCCACTGCTGCACCACTGCGCCATCCATATTTCCTTAATAAGGCAAGAAAAGGAGTGTCTATATCAGGAAGGTACCTGGTCTGGATAGGCATCCTCCAGAACTTTAGAAAGATGTTCAAGGACTTTTGAGTACAGCCCTTTGAGAAGGTTCAAGAAAGGAGGACATTTGCTGGTTTATTGTAGAGTAATGACAATAGTCCATCTGCCAAATGTTACCAAACTCAATCCATTTTAGCAGGTTTTCAGACCAATTTCCTTATTACAGTTGGAGAACAAGATTTATGCCAAAGTTTTAACCAAAACCCCAGAAGGTATACTTCTCTCCCTGGTTTATCCAGCACAGACGGGTTTTATTAAAGGTAGACATGTAGAGCTGGAATTAGTTCACCTATGATTAAAAATGATCCTGATTTTGTAAAATGAAGTTTATGGAATCCTCTGAGCAGTCCTATTTGTGGATCTATATAAAGCTTTCAGTTGTCTCAAGTGGGATTTCTTGAGGGACACATGTGAAGTGTATGGCTTTAAGAGGACATTTTTAGAGCAATATAAACTACTCTACTCCAAAACTATGGCACAGGTTGAGACTAATGGTGTAAACTCTCATCCATTTCATTTATATATAGTTGCCAGGCAAGGGTGCTCACTCTCACCTCTATTATTTGTTCTAGCTATGGATACTAAAGGGCTTTACTTACAGCAGAATCAGTCAAACTGGAGTATTTGAATTAATTCTTAATTAATTAAGTTGATTGAACTCGGTTTAAATTCCATAATATGAGATGTTAGAGCCATTCTTGGTAAGTGAAAATATCTTTTTTTCCTTTCTAGCTAGGATTGGGTTGTGAAAATGTTTTGCTTCCCAAATTCATTTTTTTATGCTAAACAACTTCCCCAACTGTACAAAACAAAATTTTCTGACAAAAAGCATGGGAAGATTTTGTCCTTTAGCAAACAAATGGATGAGCGTAGACCATGGCTGGTATAAATAACTTTAATAAAATAATAAAACACACATAACAACACAGAAAATCGGGTAAGCGCTTTCACAGTCTATATCATGACTGCTTCTTCAGACTTAATACAAACACAGTTTCATTCACTATATATAACAAAGAAGAACCAATCAACAACTTGATTACATCATTATAAAAGACAGCCTTGCGAAGATATGAATACATTCAAAAAGTCAATTTTACATAAATATACATAAGAAAGCAAACCAATTAAATATGTAAAACAATCCGATATATATCTCAAATTTTTCTAACAATCAGTGCATAAGTTGTCAGGCTTTCAATACCAGTTTCAAGGAAACCCTTTCATTCAGCCCAGGAAACCTATCTCCACCTAGACGTACTATCCATTTCTGTTCTTTCAATTCCATCAGATTCTTAAAATCCCCACCAGTAATAATAACAGTTAAAATTTCTAAAGCTAAAATCTTAAAATTAGGATTTTGCCCAGAATCTAAGACATGCTGGGCTAATGCATTAGTCATTTTCGTATTCCTAATATCATTAACATGTTCCAGAATCTTATCTTTAACTTGCCTATTAGTTTCCTCTGTATACTATACATAGTATTCTATACAACAGGCAAAATAAACTAAATCTTTAGTCAAGCAGTCAGCATACAATGAAGTATCTAACACAAAACCTTGGTGGGCTGTACAAATGTAGTGCCTGCATGAATAAATTCTACATGCTTTACGTCTCCTATATAGATATGTCCCTTCGTGGTCAGATGGTGGTATATATACATCTTTCATGTTCTTATAGCATAATTGCCTCTTTAATGACAAACTTTTCTTAAATGTAAATTTTGGTGTCTCCTTGACAATTCTACTCACTCTCTCATCTGATTGTAGTATAGCCCAGTTTCTATTAATAATGTCACAGATCACTTTGACATTACTAGAGTAAGTAAGTGTCATCCTGACATCTTCTCTATGTCTCTGTCCATGACCAGGAGGAGATCTGTGATAGTCAGAAAAATAAGGTTTACCAATACTATCTCTTTCGGATCATAGCTCTTCAATACAACCATCAACCTCCATGCTACTATAGCCTCTATCTAAAAAAATTGGCTTCAGTCCCCCTAAGGCATCTTTGAGGCTCTTTTCATCATTATGAAACCTCATAGTCCTTAGTACTTGTCCTCTGACCACATTTCGAGGAATGTGGCAGGGGTGCATAATAGATTTGTGCAATAATGTATTCTTTTTACACTCCTTCCTAAATACAGATGTCTTGAGACTCCTTCCAGGGTTTCTACTAACCAGAACATCTAAAAAATTAATAGATACTCTACAACATGCACTTATAAACTTAAGAAAGGATGTAGTGGAGTGTAAATACTCCACAAACCTATCTATAAAATCTACAGGTCCTTTCCAAAGAATAAAGATATCATCCACAAATCTTCTGTAGCAGTTGATAAAACCACTAAAATCATTGTTCCTAAAAACAAAATCTTGTCCCCTTTTAACTAAAGAAAGGTTTTGCTAGCTATTAGCACAAGCTGTGCCCATAGCTACCCCAACCTTTTGCAAATAATATTTTCCATTAAACACAAACACATTATTGCTAAGAGTCAAACTGAATAGCATACATATTAAAGCTATCTTATCATGTGTCATATAACTGCCTGGCTTGAAAAAAAAATCTAACACTCATTTGGAATAACTGTAAACAAAGAGGCAATATCTAAAGTAATGAAAAAAACTCACTGTTGATAACTGTGCCACGAGTGGCATAAAACCAATCATTCAAAAATGTTTTCTTATCCTTTAAAACTGTTTCAATAGTATTGAGTATTGGTCATAAACTCTTTTCTACATAAATTGAAAGGGATTCTGTAGCTCACCCCTTACTAGATGCTATCTGATGCATCGGGGGCATACCATATCTTTATGTATCTTCAGTAATCCATAAAGAATATGTATCACAGGGTACTTTACCGAAAAATATTTACACAATTCCTTATTAATAACATTCATCATCAGCATGTTAAATAAATAGAACTCTAACCTTTCTATAATCACAGAATCCTGGTTCATAGAAATAAGAGCATATACTGTATCTTCACTCAACTTATCAACCATCCATTCTATGTAAAAAAATCTTGTCTAAAATCACTCAAAATCCACCTTATCAACTGGATGAATCTCAACTGATGACAATTCTTTCAACTGCTTTAAAGCCACCCATTCAGCAGAAGTCAAATTATAAAAACCTTGATGCTTCCCACTACATAATGCTTATTGAATCTCATCTTCACAAACAGTAGTAAACACCTCAGGGAGTGGATGAATATTTGGTGTAAATGTGCTAGGTTTCCTGAAGGCATCTACCCGGTATTACCTTCAGGAAACTGTAAGCACAAAGATACATTTCTAGCAAACATTTTTTAATCAAAAACCACTTTATAGTTTCATAGGTAGGTACTAGGCTATCGGCCCAAGGGCCTAAGTAAGCCTAGCCAACAAGGTTCCCTGGCTTACACCAACCAAGAAAGTTAATTTCCTGTGCCCCTGTCGAGCAGAGCTACAGAAGTGATCCCCGGGGTGTATTTCTTATTTCCCATCCATTCATCAAGATTTTTCTTGAAGAGTGCTAATGAGGAACTTTGCTTGATATAGATGGGTAGCTTGTTCCAGAATATAGGAAGACTCTGGGACAGGAATCTATCCCTCCAGCATGTCCTGTTTATTGTGGTGACAAGGTTTAGGTCCCTAGAGCATGCAGCTTGCAGGGATTGGGATTTCCTTAGGTGTAGCATGTCCAACAGCTCTGGGTTTAACATAGCTTTATATGTTAGGCAGAGATCTCATCAGAGTAGGCAATATGTTACAGAGTAAAGCTGGAGTTTTTTGAGATGGTCAGTGTAGGGCATCTGTTTGAGGCCAGTAATCCTCTTTGTGAGGTACTGCTGTGGCCTTTCCATCTGTTGCAGATGTCTTGTGAGGTACATTCCAAAAGGGGTGTTGTACTCTATAATGGGTCTAATGAGTGCCAAGTAGAGGGGAACAATGACCTCTTCCTTTTGTGATGAAGTGTGCCACATAGAAGGATTTCCTGACTACTGTGGCAATGTGATTATCAAAGGAGAGACTACTGTCCACCTAGGTCCCAAGGTCTTCACACATTCGGTGTTAAGTAGATAAATTAGCTCTCTGAACTGGAACAAATGACAAACCCTTTCCAAGTATGTTATATTAATCTACAATCAAGGAAACTGAAGACAAGTTATTCATGCAGGCACTAAATTTGTACATCCCACATAAGGTTTTGTGTTAGATACTTCATTGTATGCTAACTGCTTGACTAAAGATTTAGTTTATTTTGCCTGTTGTATAGAATACTATCTATATTATACAGGGGAAACTAATAGGCAAGTTAAAAATAAGATTCTGGAACATGTTAATGATATTAGGAATAGGAGGGTGACTAATGCATTAGCCCAACATGTCTTAGATTCTGAGCAAATATCATGGGCTATGGCTAGAACTGCCAGACGGTAGGCACTGGGCACTACCAACTGCTGTATTCTCTCACCTTCCAGCCCTCCCTCAGGAATCCACTCTCTATACAGTAACCCTTTGTCCCAGTATGCAGATTCCCTCTTCCCTAGAGAATCAGGGGCCTCCATGGCTACCTCCCCTCAGGCCTTGTAATGTAGTGTCTGAGAGCTGAGCCTGTCTCATCTCACTCTCTCTTTGTAACCTTTCCCAGCTCTCCTTTCACAAGAAGTCGGGTATTCTCTAACAGTGGTGCCTCATTGTCAGCCTGGGTACTACTACTCACCTCTGCCCTTGCAGTTACTCTATCCAAGGGAACATCAGTACCCACAAGTAACTGTGGCTCACCTTCAGTCTCACTGCTACAGGGTATCTCCCTCTCTAAAGTAACCACCACACCAGTCCTGGCTTCAAGTTTGCGGTCTGTCTGGATCCCCCCCAGGCTACCAGACCCACATGAATGTCTCTAAGCCTGACTGCATGTAACTGCATGCCAACAAGTTGCTGTATTATCAGAATCATTCCATATCAGGACATCTACATGGATATCCTCAAACACAACTACTTGCTTGCTTCCCTTACCACCCTCCCAGTCAAGGTGAACCCTAGCCAAAGGTATTTGCAATGGGGTCCCTCCTAAAGCTCTGACTGGAGTAGACTTCCCAAGCAAGTAGTGCTCCTCTTTAACCATTGCAGGCTTCACAATGGTTAGGTTAGTGGCTGTGTCTCTCTTAGCAGTGGCCTGTTTCCCAACTACTAAGATATAATATAACTTCTTGTGGTAGTTTGCTACCCTTGCTATCTCCAGAGAACTTACTGCTGGCATTCTGTCATTCCCACTTATTGGCTCCCCCACCTTTTGTTCCCCACCATGCCTCCATGGACATCTATATGCTACATGACCCCACTGGTTGCATTTAAAACATTTAATCCTTAGTCCTGGCCATATACCTGAACTAGTGGCTTTCCCTGCTACTGGTGGACACTGTTAGGGTAGTTTAGGCTGCCCACCATGGGTTCCCTTAGACCCATGAGCAGTACTGGGTATCCCTTTCTTGTGCAGTGATGCCCTGCTTGCTAGGTATAGGTCTTCCTTTTTCCCCAACTCATCTGTGATATTGCATTGCCTATCTGCTAGCCAGATTCTCATGTCCTCAGACAATGTGCTAAGGGCTTGTTCCTTCACCAAAAGGTCTGCCAGCCCTTCAAAAGTGGTGACCTGACACCCACCTATGAAAATAAGTGCTTAGTTCAGCAATATAATCTCACACACACACACACACACACACACACACACACACACACACACACACACACACACACACACACACACACACACACACTTTCATCTGCCTTGCATCTATGCTCACAGAACTCTTTTCTATAAGCTTCAGATGTTAACTTAAAACACTCTAACAGACAACTTTTAACAGTATTATAATTTAAGCAATCAGCATCAAGCAATTTGGAAATAGCAGTTACAGCTTTACCATGGAGTAAGGGGGTCAGGATTTGTACCCAGAGCCCTTGGTCAATATTATACTATTTAAATACCCTTTCAAACATATGAATGAAACAATCAAAATTATCACTCGCTGTAAATTACAGAAGAAATTTACTGACCGTTGTTGGTTCTGGGCTTTGGTTATTCCCTTCCCCATTACCTTCATGACCCTGGTGAAGAGTCAGCATCTCCTTTTCATGTTGTCTCTGTCTCTCCTTTTCCTCAGCTTCCAGACATCTCAGTTTCTCATTTTCTTGAGGTCCAGACATCTCAGTCTCTCTGCTGAGACTATTTCCAAATGCTTGGGCTCCAGTTCAAGTCTCTTTAACTCCAGATAGATTTTTAAGTCCTCTGTAGAAAGGTTAAACTGCCCATTTTCTGAGAGTTGTACATTCCCAAGGTTAGTCTGATTATCCTCCTGAGTTCTGGTTTGTGATGCAGCTGTGACTAAGGCTGCAATCATCTCTGCTTTAGTCAGGCTGGCATGCATCAGTACTTTGTCTTGGCACATCTCACCCAACTAGCGCCTTGTCAGTTTGCCATACTCCTCTGCTGACATACTTGCCTGGTCTCCCTGACTAACTAAGCTAAGAAAAAAAGTATTGTGATATAAAACTCTGAATGTTCATTGTGTGGTTGATTGAGAGTACAAACACATTCTTTAGCGACAGCTGTTTACAGGCTACAGGAATTCAATATCCACACCACTGAATCCTAATATGTGGATATCCCACCACTGCCACCGATATAAATGTGACGCCCCACCACTGGACCAGTAATCAAGGAGCCTCAATTCTCACCACTAGCACCAGTGGGGAATGTACATTAGGAGGATGACAGGTAAACACACACTATTTCCAGATGCAGCTCACTGCATCAAGTGCAATTTCCCTAAACACCACACAGAGACCACAGTCAGTTTGGGGCTGGTTTCTCCCTCTTTCTCGAGAGCCTCATTACGACTCCCCACCAGTACAGCTATAGAGTTGAGATCTTAACTGAATGGCCAAGCCAAGACCTCCAGCACACACCTTCTTTGTTCAACCAGTGCTTCGTGTCCCTGCCCAAGTAGCTGACACACACACTCTTAGAGACTTGTTTTACACACACACACACACACACACACACACACACACACACACACACACACATACACACACACACACTCGCACATCACAAGATGCATACACACACACACACACACACACACACCTGGGAAAGGCTGTCACAAGTTTACTAGCTATGCCCCCTTCTGCCCAGACTATAATGTAGTTATCACTGCCACCAGCCAACTCTTTATCAGCTATTTTAAGGCCCTTAACATAGGGTGTCCAATCTTTCTGTGTAATGTTACTATCAATACAAATGGTAGTTTGACCAAGAGCAAGGCTATTAGGAGTGGCCCACAGTGTCACCAAATAAATACGCAAGTACTCTCAAAACATAAATATGTCTCACAAATATCAGCCACAATGAAAGGTTTAATTATATTTAATAATAAATAATAAAAGAACAAGAAAATACTCAGTATATAATTACAGTAACATCAGAGTTTAAAATCACGGGAAATATTTAAAACAACATTGCAGGATAGTCTCAAATAAATAAAGAAAACCATCTAAATTAAACTTTGCTATATTCCTGACTATATATAGAGCATTACTATATCCTAGTTAACTACTTACAGAGCAAGCAAGGCAGATGTGGTGAATGGGTCTTTCAGCTGATGTTGTCAGGGCAAAGGCAAATATAGAATACTCAGTCTCTCTCAGTGAGTTCTTAAATTAATATCTCAAATATTACTGCTGGGATAGCTTGCAGAATGATATAATTTCTTGTCATCTGACTCTATCCCAGGTGAAAAACAAGTTTTGATGCAGCTGGTAGCATTTAGTATCTACCTGTAAACATACAAATACAGGGCTTTTCTTAGCTCTAAGGCAGATCCTGGAAGTCATAAAACAATAAAACACTTCCATACCTCAAGCCTAGTAATTATTTCTCTTTCAAGACAACACAGAGAGCTCCCTAGTATAGGCATCCCGTCTCTTGCTGTTGTAAAGCAATTTAATTTCAGCTATTTTTCTGAAATTAACCTCTTGCACTCCATTTTTCATTGTTAAAATATATACATCTAAACAGTTACAATAGTGCAGCTACATTTCTGTTCTAATCCAGTAGGGTACACTATGGTTACATTTTTAAGCTCAGTACTTTACAAGCCCTTTTCAACACATACGTCTGTACCAGCAGTTTGATGTACATATAACATGTAGTTCAAATACATTTGTAACACAAGCATATGACTCATGTTGATATTTACAAATGGCATACAATTATTTACAAAATTCCAAATAGCTGGGCTGGCTGTATCTCCTTTTGTGACATCCTCATCTTCTCATTCATACCCTTTTAAACTAATTGTCATAGGGAACATCACAGTGGTTATAAACTGAGCAGGGCAGGATAGATCTCTTTGCCCTTACCATAGCCTAAGTGATTCCCATCCTTACCCAGTGGAAAATGACAGATTGAATCTATCCAGCATCTCCTGAATATGCCCATGAGAATCTGTCCAGCATGTTTTGAATATGTCCAAGCGAATATGTCCAGTATGTCCTGAATATGTCCATGAGAATCTGTCCAGCATGTCATGAATATGCCCATGTGCCTTTTCTCTGGATCATGTCTGTTACATCTCCTGTTAGATTCACCCATGGGGCATCCTTACTAAGTCTGCAAACATCTCAATGACTTTTCTCATCCAAGAAGAGCACTGGCTATACTCTGACATCTTCACAGACTCCAAACTTTATCGAACAAAGCCTGGAGATTTGTGAATAATCCCTCTCACCTTTGAGGACTACTGCCCCTTTCTCAACAAGGCAAGTCACTCTAAAGCCCAGATTATTTTTCTTCTTAGTGATATATATATATATATATATATATATATATATATATATATATATATATATATATACATATATATATATATATACATATATATATATATATATATATATATATATATATATATATATATATATGAGGCCCTTCATTTGTTCAAACTTTCAAATGTTTGAAACTCATATGGCTGACACCATATGGCGAATGTTTGAAAGGCAGACAAATGATAGCGGAGATCCCACTACAATGTGGGACTGGGAGATTCCCCTTTCCTGCACTGTTGTGCAATCTCGGAATGAGAATATTTAAGTAGCAGGGGGTGTGAGGGGTGCAGGGGGGCTTGCACTCTGCATAACACAGTTTTACTGTGTTTACGGGTAGGTAAATGGTGCTATTTCAGGATGTCGGTTTTTCAGAATGTCGATCATATTGTATCGGCCATATGAAAGTCGGCATTCTGAATGGTCGACATTCTGAAGTAGACCCATATATATATATATATATATATATATATATATATATATATATATATATATATATATATGTGTGTGTGTATACATACAGAATCCTTATCGTTAGCCACTCCAGGGATCAATGTCTGATTATGGTCTAGGTGGTTGGTGTTCGATTAACAGTTCAGGCATGTAAGACTCTGACAGGGAAAGATGGGTGTGCTAATTGTGGGAGGAGGGTCTGCACTTCAGTGCAGCTTGTGGTTAGTTACTGGTAAAGGCTGAGGATGCACAGGAAGACATTGCCTTCAGGTGAGTAGCTTGGCTGAGTCATCTCCGATGTAGGACAGTACATTAGAATCTCCCCGATGCATGTCTGCTGCTATAAGTACAAAGGGTATGCACAATGGTAAGGTAAGGAAAGTTGGGGAATACAGAAAACCCTCATCAGAAGCACTGAATCAACAGTCCTAGAACTTTTCACTGGTCCTATCTGTGGGTTGGGTGGAGCCCAGGAAGGCTAAAGTGGGTCCAGTAAACCCAGAAAATAAAGAGGGGAGCTGGTGGTAATTGACTGATAGTTCTGGAGAGCTAAAAAATGTAACCCTTTCATCCTCACTAACATCCATCCTTAGAAGTAAAACTTTTACTGGATAAATTTGGTTGTGAGATGCCAGTCCTTCATTCTTCTCTGCCCATCCTATATTTCAAAATGCTTCACAAAAATCATTCTGTTAACTCAGGGCATAAACCACAAAATAAATTAACTCAGGTCCTAAACTACAAAATAAGTTCCACTGAACATAAGGTCCTTACACACCTGTAAGCAATTTAGATATTGTCTTAATGACCTGTTTCATGAATTATTCATATATAGCTGCCAGGATAAATAAACATTTTTACAGCCCAGTTCAAGTGTAAACTCTTGTCCTCTGTACAGAGGAGCTATGTTATTTATTAACTACAAAACTGTGCACCACTTTGTTGTGAATTTCCTTTGCATTGTAACTACACTGATACACACATTGCTGCTTCTCCGGTATAACATCTACATAAGTTGCTGCATTTGTTTTGTGACAAGAATATTGTTGTGACTCAGCTCTGGTGTTATTCAAGGATAAAACCCTGACTAATTGACCATAAGTTCTATTAGTAGCACGGGCTCCTAATGGAAATGGTGGGGGAAGATTAAGCAACTGTCTTTTGCCATCTCACCCATCACAAGGAAAGGAATTTGGTTCTGTTTCTCCACTTGCTTGTTATTTAGCAGAACTACTGGGTGGTGCACCCATGGAACATGGTCCTGTAGAGCATCCTGTCATGGTGCATATGGCAGGAAAGTCAGAGGATTCAGCATGTACAATCAGGGAGGAGCGCTAGAAGAGCTGTTGGGAAGGAGGTAGTGTTTCACCAGAGTATGGATAGAACACTTCACAAGGCCAGCCAAGATGGCACACTGTCTATCACCTGACTCTTACTGCTCAGGAATAGATCGGTCAGTAGGGCTACCTGGGCAAAAACAAATGTGCTGAATGGTTCTTTCCTAGCCTTGGAAGGAATGAGTGCACCGACCGGGTACAGGTAGAAGAGTTCTCAGATGAAGCTCTACAGAGGGTAAAACAAAACAGAGAATGATGCTGAAAATGCACCCTTGGATCCAGTCTAAACTTAAGAACAAATAAAGTATGATCCTGTGAAGGAAGCTCATTTCTACCTCTTGAATCTATGGTCTGAACTGCCTGAGGATGCAGACACAGGCTTTCATTTAAACTGCTAGCTTCATTAAATGACTTCACCTTTGCCTCACCACCTAGGTCCAGCATAATGTCTATAGTATTGAACCACTGCACCCACCCACTGCTCAGCACCCTTTCTACCTTATTCATGAGCAAAGAGTTCAAAATGCTTCCCTACTTGAGACAACTGCTCAGCCTTAAACTGTAACAGCAATCCAATCTGTTGTGGCAGAAAACTTTGACTTCTATTTTGGAGGTGAAGAGTTGTTTCACACTCAGCAGTGAGCCCCTTCAGTATACATCAGTGATCATTGTCACTTGATGTCAAGAAGCCAACACCACCTGTAAGCAACTGAGATCTTAAAATGCATAGCTTCCAAATCTTGGCTCCGCCTTGATAACTTGCTTATGAAAATCAAACGTGATGGCAGATAAGAAATACCTACCTTGGATATATTCGATTTAACACTATAAATACAGGATTCAAGACAACAGCCCTGCGAGCCTGTACTGCTATAGCATGTTCCACAAAGCATTCTGTGTACACAGTTTTATACATTCTTCAGGAACTCAAAATACATACAGTCAGTACCGACAAACTCCCACAACCTTCCAATACCTGTGGACGGACAAAGCACTGATCAGCTCTTAACAACTGGGAAGGAGTCTGTTTTGTTCCTCTTATATTAGAGGATTATACCTTAGATAAAGCCCCCAGTCTAGCACAGTTACATGAGATTCACAAGGGAGGAAGATAAGTGATTTATCTATGTCTGGAGCAAACCTTCTTGACCCCAGTTTTGAAAATGGAGTCCGCCAACATCTGCAAAGCTGGATATGCTATTCATGCTTTTCACACAGTATTAAAAAGGCAATATTATTGATGACACCACATCAGTAGGCAGTATCCAGAATATTTGAATGGCTCTCATCCACTCCAGTACCCTTACCACAGTACAACTATTTGTCATCATAACTTCAGATACAGAACTGGATCCAGTTCCTCCATCACTTCAGACACTGCTTCAAATGAGGGCATGTGCAGTGGATTCACAGGTTCCTTAGTATATTCCTTGTACCTCTACACAGTGTTCTCAGAGGGGTTAAGTACATGGGGGCTGTGAAAGTCAGTTATCATAAATAATCTGCTGGTCAGTGTTGCTCCCCTCCCTCCAAGTCAACCAGTGGTTTGTCCAAACTTCTTTGATGCCATCAGAAATTCATTTTCCTTCATATCTCCTATACTGTACAGAATTTCACAAAATACTCAGATTTTGCCTTATATTTTTGGTTTGTTCCTCATAAAATTTGTAGTTTTCTGACAAATCATTAAGGACTGATGTCAGTAAATAATGACCAACATTTGGGTTTCAGACTTCATATCCTTTAGAAAATACACGACAATGCAAAACCTGTTACTCTAGCAACTTTCAAAGGTTATAACAGGATTATTTCCAGTCTGTCACTGATTTTTGCCTTTGCCCCCTTATTATTTATAGCTTCTTACCCTAAGAGGTATGTTTTCCATGTCTTTGCCAAACTCCTCTCCAAACAAAGCTTTCATTTCAGTAAAAAAAAACTTTTGATGTCTTTCTGTTAAATCCAGCACCCCTGCTTTATTAAAGGTAGGGCCTTTACCAATGGACAGAGTCAGTGGTTCCTAGGGTAACACCATAAAAAGCAGCAAACACCTCCATGTTAAAGAAGCTGTTATGAATTTTCCAAAAGAAGACCATGTATGTTTGCATGAATGTCAGTCTCAACTGTTGTCAGTGGTGACAAAAAAAAAAAAAAAGAAAAAACTGAAATAAAATGTAGTTCTAGAATTTATTTCCCAGCGTTCTACATTTATATTTTGCAGGCTTTCACTGATTCAAAACCATTCGAATTCTGTGTGAAATATCTATGAACTGACTGGCATTGTATAATAAAGTACATAGAGGATTATGATTGGGTCTCTGATCATAAACTGTGTATTATATGTCTGAGACACGAAGGATGTCAAGAAATTCACCTGAAGAGTGAAGCTCAAGACGTAAACCTTGGCAACCATGTCAAGAACAGAGCTGGTTATGGTTATGATCAGGGACCCGATCATAATTCTTTTTAGTGCGTGGAGCTTTATCTATTCCATGTACTACCAGCTACAGAAAAAAAGAAAAAATGTAAAAGTGTGAAGTATCTTAGTAGCTTTCAAGGCTTTTGAAAGCCTAAAGTTTTGCAGCATCAGGGAGACAACAGGCATAAAGGAAGTGTCACTCAGAAGCACTGAGTGCTTTAATAGATGTTAGAAACTTTGCTTTGCCCCATGTTTTGTACGTAAGTGTGGCAGAATAATGTTCTAACACCTTTAAAAGCTGTTTTACCTTCTGCTGCTGTTCTTTGGCTGGCAATGTCCGTAGCTCATGACCCAGCTGTAACAGTACATAGGGCTGCTTAACAAGATTTTTAGTGTTAGTTAAGCACCACTAAATGCTGTTATGATCTGGTTTCACACTAGGGAAGAGTTTAACAAGTTTATTTTTTTCCAGATATCGGAGCGCAATCTTATAGGTTCATAGGTTTATACTAGGCTATCTGCCCTGGGGCATTTACAAGCCTAGCCAGAGTGTGTTTGGCTTTCGCCACCCTTTTAGATCGGTTTACTGTGCCTCCATGCACTACAAATATGTTATAAACAAGAATCTGAATACAGTAACATTTATTGTTTTATATAATGCAGGGTGGGCAAATAAAATGGCATGTAGTTTAGTAAAAAATGAGGCAACATTCTATTGCATCTATGACGTTATATTGCATACTGGATAATGTAGCAGTAGCATGCCTTTGTGTACCTAGCTTGATTGCAACAAACTACTTACAATGCATTAAATGATATATATGGCTTTAACATTGGACCTGATGTCTGTAATTTAGGTTCTCATTTTCTCTGGTGTAACTTTACTATATCTTTCTATTATTTTTTCTAGCCTTAGCTCCCTGTAGCATTATTCATTAGCATTTCTTATATTTGTTTTTATTGATGCTGTACTCTTGATATTATTTCAAATGTTTTAAGTGTTTTGCTATAGACTGCGCAGTTTGCACATATGAGTTATTGGTTTTCATTTTTTGCCAGTTTACTATTTTATTACATGCATTTTTTGAAGATTAAAATCAGTAAAACACATTGACTGAAAAATGCAGTTTTATATATGTTTTTAAAAAGACATTTATCAATCAAACAGCAGTTTCAGTACAAATATCGTATTACTTTTAAATTTCAAGTGTGATATGTGCTTAAACATAGTTGAGAAACTGCATTTAAGAAATAATAAATAAGCTTCTTAGCAACTGTAAAGCAAAAAATAGAAAAAAAAAACTTGAATAAAGTTTCCTTTGCCTGTTTTGCCATCTAGTGGACGGCAATAGATTTTGAATTATTTTGTTTTTTTTATTGTGTTAAAATATTTATAAATATAGCTACTTACATATTGTTTATATGGTTATACAAAGAGAATGTAGAATTAAGAAATATGCATTGATTTCCAAATGAACAATCTTCCTCTGGTTGTGCACATACGTTTCAATTTCAAAAATTATATGGAACAAGGAAACAGTGTTAATTTACACTAACTTAATAAGGAATCTGAGTCAAACAGGGCATCACAGCTATTTTTGTCTTTCCTCTCATTATTTAATCAGTCTGGAAACATTAGAAGGTGACTGGAAGTGAGCTTTCTGATTTTCTTATCAAATCCCCACATATATTACTAAATGCATATGGAAGTATATGTGCTTGTGTAACCTATAACATTTAGAAAATATTTTATTGAGTTATTTACTCACATGCATTCGTTTTATGTAATCTCATTTACAGAAATTTAATTTGAATAGTTTGGAAACATTTACCATGAAGGATTTTGTTTTTCATTATGTTTTTCCTGGATATCATGTTTTCTTGTATATCTCTACCATCTCTTGTGCTCTGATTTCACTTCCCAGGAATATCAGTAGGAATTAGTATAAACTGAAGAAGCCGACAGGACTGCAAGCCAGTGCCTGAAATATAACAGTTTATGACACTCTGTCTCTAAGCTCATGCTTCGTCAACATTTATTAATTTATATCGCCACTGTTCTGTGAGCATTAGCCTGTCACTGTCCTTCCCTTCCCTTCTCAGATTGGACACCTTGTTTAACTAGAGTAATAAAAACAGCTGAATATTATTTACTGCTTATGCAACTGGTCTAGCAGTTAGCACAGAGGCTTAAGGCTACAAACTACAACGTGTGTGCTAGGGTTTGATTCCCTTTCCCTCCATTTGCCTACTGTATGAGTCGCAGTAAGTCATATAACCAAAAGCTGAAATACAACCTGACATTTTGCATCCATTTAATGTATTATAAACAGGAAAGTATATTTTTGTCATGTGTCTACACAGAGAGCCTGTTTTCAGTGGAGGCCTGGGGAGAAAAGCTCCATAATACAAAATACAAGTACAAATACTAATACAAATACAAACAAGAATATTTACAATAGTAATAAAGAATATCAAACAGAAATACAATGTAGTAAACAGTAATAATTTTGAAAACATGTTCATAACAACATGGTGGAACACACTAAACATTCCAAGGTGATAAAATGGTTGCAATTTACAATTGGTATCTGTCGGTAGGCAGTATCAGTTCCTATATGTTAAGGGATAATAGTGTAAAATGGGTCGAGTATAGCTTGGTAATAGAAGGAGATTTTTGGGCTAGAAGGGAGGTATAGGAGAGCTAGGGATGGACTAGGTAGGAAGGATACACATATATTCCCATCAATCAGTCTATATCGCACAACTTATAAGCAAGGGTATGGCATCTAGGTCCAAAGATGTCATTGTTCCATTGTACTTGGCCATCATTACACCAACTATTAAGTATAATGCCCCCTTCAGTATATACCTGACTACCTCTCAACCTCTTTGTACAAGAAATCTGAACAAAGCCAAAAATGATGGGGGGATAAAAGCTCAAAATAGGGACAAACTTTAAATATTGCTTGTATAAACTTAGAAATTTGCTAGAATAAAACGTTCAGTGTTACCATGCATTTTCTGAGCGATACGAAGTCTGGAAATTAAATGTTTGTCATTATTTAAGGAAATGATAGTTGAATGAGGATCACACCAAAAATATGAAGGAAAATTCTAGACATTCTGCTAAAATCTGGACAGGTGAGAACTGTGCTGACCAGGCATTTGCAAAACAAACAGCATTAGAAATAACCGATCTAGTTATCTAAACCTTGTCTGTAACATAAATAAGATATATTGGAGGGACAAGTATGTGTCTCAGAGATTCTCTGCAACAGTTCTCCCAACCATGTGAAAGAGAGTTCTTCCTTGCACTGATTCAAGCACTACTTGGACCAGTGGATGAGGAATCATAAATTCACCCCAGTCTAGCTCCTACATCTCTGTAGAAAGAGGAAGCTGGAAACACTTGACCACTCATGCTCAAGCTATATATGCTCCATAAAAAACTATGGTATCAAAAGCTGACCGATACATTTGGGAAGACGGTTAGGCTTAAAGAGGCTCTCTTGGGTTGTTAGTCTGGTAATCATGTTTTTACCTTTCCACTTAACATTGCCTAGCTACTTATATTGGTTTTGAGTATGTTCTGTCAATTTTTATGCATTTTACTGCATATTCCCAGAATGTGAAGTTACAGCTATTAATTGAAGTCATTTACAATTTGCACTGCATTTCATAGGTTCATAGGTTCATAGGTTTATACTAGGCTATCTGCTTTAGTATGGGGAACTATACCCATTATTTTGCTGTGCCTCTGAGTGACACTGAGGTAATCCATCTCCCATCCATTGGTCAAGATTTCTCTTGAACAAGGCCAGCGAGGTGCTCTGCCTCACATGTACCGGGATTTGTTCCACAGCATAGGGAGTCTTTGGGTAATGAATCTATCCCTCCAGCGTTTAAGTCTCCGCCTTGTGGCTCTGATGGATCTAGATTTTTGAGGTGAAGCATATTCATCAAATCTGGGTTTGACTTGCCCTTGTCTGTTAGGCAAAGGTCACCTCTGAGCAGTGTACTGAATAGAGCTGGAGTTCTTTCAGTCGGGCAGCATAGGACAGATTTTGAGACCCTTTATCCTTTTGGTGAGGAACTTTTGTGGCCTCTCCAGCTGCTGCAGGTGTCGGGTCAGATACATCCCAAATGGGGCATTGTACTCAATCATTGGTCTGATGAGTGATGAGTAAAGGGAGACTATGACCTCCCTTGATCTAGATGAGAATCCCTTTATGATAAGGTGGGCAATGTAGAAAGTCTTCCTAACTACTTTAGCTACATGGGTGTCGAATGACAGACTACTATCAACCTGGGTCCCCAGGTCCCTGATAACTTCTTCTGTGCTCAGTGGATTGCCACCTATTTGGTAGCTAGGGTAACCTTGTTTTTCCCAAAGGGTATGACAATGCATTTTGGCATTTAACTTCAGGCCGTGGCTCTGGCACCAGTTATCCGCTTCTGTGAGACCCTTCTGAAGGATATCTGTGTCAGATGTGTTTTCTACTATGGCTTCATTTGCAGTCATCTGCAAACTTTGTCAGCCATAACCCTCCTGTGTTTGCTTGTACAAAGTAGATGCCAAACAAGAGTGGGCCCAGGACTGAGCCCTGTGGGACACCACTTGTGACAGGTTTTGAGTCTGACATGGCGCCAGCAACTCTGACCCTGTGGGTTCTGTCACTCAGCCAGTTTGCAACCCATCTTGTGATGTATGGGTTAACATTTAAGCTGATGAGTTTTTCAATGATACCGGGTATTGTATCTAGCCAGATCGAGGTAGGCTGTATGGACTGCCTTTCCTCGCCAATGGCTTTGGTGACTGTTTCAAGAAGTCAACCAAGTTTAAAAGGCATGATCTGCCTTTGACAAAGCCAAACTGGGTTGGATCCAAAGTCTGCAAATTCCCTATGTCTTTATTTATGAGGTCCATTATGATCCTCTCCATGGCTTTGCAGATAAGGCTTGTCAGGCTAATGGGCCGGTAATTTCCAGGGTCGGTGGAGGCATGTGAAGTGGGACCACAGTTGCAAGGTAAGACTTTGATTAAACAGCTGTCCTAGCTGTGGGTTTAATTCCTCATTGAGTTGACACCATCAGGTCCCATGGATGCTGTGTTTTTGCTTTGGAGAGAGCAGTTCTCACTTGGGCTGGAGATGTTTGGGGGCTGCAATCGATATCTCTCCTTTGGGGAGGGGAGAAGTTTGCACTGAACCTGTCAGCCAGTATGTTGGCAATGTCTGTAGGATCAGTAATCTTCACATCATTTTGAACTAGTTCTGAGCATATCTGGGAGTTTCCTCCTAGGTGTCTAACATAGCTAAAGAAGGCCTTATGATTGTCTTTTGAGTCTTTAGCTATTTTTCTCTCGAAATTTGCTTTGGATGATTTTATGAGAGCTCTTAGTTTTTACTTATAGTGATCAAGGGTGTCTTACCTTTTAAGGATTTTGCTGTATCTTGTAGTAGCTTCCTCCTTTTATTGTAGAGTTTGTTTATGGCTGGGGTCCACCAGACTTTGGTACTAAGAGTCTTTGTTTTGTTTGGGATTGCCTTATCCATGCAGTCCTGCAGGTGCTGGTAGAAGGCGTCTGTAAGTGATTTGAGTACTGTTTTCCACCAGCCTGGGCCTTAAAGGAGACCACACTAGTCTTTAGAAGTGTGAAGTCGGCTTTTGAGAAGTTCTTTACTGTGGTCTTTTTATTTCAGGTGGGGTGGGATGAGGACCTCCAGCGAGATTAGTTTGTGATCTGATCTCACCAGTGAGGGGTATAGTGTTGAACATTGTGCTCCCATGTTCGTGATGATGAGATCAAGTATGTTATCTCCTCTTGTGGGGATGGTGACTAGTTGTTCCATGGCATTTGAGTTTATGAATTCCAGGAACTTTTGGGCTAGGGTGTTTGGGCTTGAGTAGTGTTCCCAGTCTATATTAGGGTAATTGAAGTCACCTAGTATGATGGTGTTTGGTGATACATTTATCCCCTCCAGTGTCCTCAGGAAGGCCATGTGAGGTTCCTGAGTTTGTGAGGGTGGCCTGTAACATGCTACAATTTGCAGAGCAGTCTTGCCTATGGTTAATTGCACCTGGATGGTCTCCGATGCATCAGTCTTGAGGTGTGGGTGTCCTTAATGAATATGGATACCCTCCTTTCTTGGTATTGTCTGGATTTTGGGGCATGATATGAGGTAAAACCTGATAGCTGGGGTGCTCTCAGGAGCCTTGAACCAGGTTTCTGTCACAGCACAGACATCGATGTTCTCCATACTGAGAAGGGCCTCGCATTTTGAGATTGAGACTTCTGGCATTGAGCAGCATTACCCTTAGTTTTTTCCTTTTTGTGTTCTAGGGTGGTAGGTTTAGAATTTGAGCCTTGCCTAAAAAGGCACTATGGGGTGGCAAGAGCCTTTGCCAATATCCGAATCCAGGGTGACAGGTGCAAGGGCTTGTCCAGCATGTCATCCCAGGCAGACAGATACTGGATCCCCTTTGAATGACACCAGTGTTTAAGCCAATTGTTAAAGCTGATCATCTTATCTCTGTATTGTGGCATCACTCTTGGTGAAGGTAGGATACTGCTCAAGGTCAGGGTCATACCTGCCTGGGCTACATAGTCAGAGAGCTCCTCAATGTCTCTTTTCATGTAGTCCCAGGTCGCTTACACCAGCGTGGACAATGACTGAGTCATATTTGTACTTGCTGTTGAGAGACCTGAGTGCATGTGGCGGATTCTAAGGCAGCTTACTGTGACCTTCTCCTTACTCAGTCTGGTGAGCGGACATCAGTGTGTCTGACTATGGAGTCACCAATGACTAGTGTGTCTGGCATTGTGTTTGGCCTTAAGGGCTGTGACTGTTTGACACTCTGACTGTGAGGTCTATGTGTTGCAGGTGTTGTGTTCTGAGGTGGTGGTTGTTTGGGTGTCTGCTTTGGTGGCCTCTGCTGTTTTGGTAGATTTTTGATCAGAGCCTTGTGTGTTTATGTGTATGATTTGAGGTTGTAATGGTGCTATGTGAGACTGGGTCTATAGTGTGTGTGGTAACCTTCTCCTCCTGACTGGTCTTGCCAGTCCTGTGTTGAGAGAGCTCAGCCCATGTATTAGTGTTTTGTGGGAGCAGGAGAGGGTTGTCTGTGTACATGAGGCAATTGTAACATTGCCTCAGTATTCCCAGGTTCACCAGCTGAGCAGGAGAGGACACTAGCAACTGATCCCTCGACATGCTAGAAGGATAGACAAAAACTTTAAAAAGATTCAGGGGACGGGTGACCGAGAAATGGGGGTTACCTTTTGGGGTACTATCTATGACAAGAGTGCCGTATCAAGGTAATAAGTACTGTAGGAGCAAGTGCTAGGTTTAACAGATAGAGAATAGTCTACTTGGAGTGAAGTGGAGATGATCTTTTAGTTATAGGATAAGCTGATTAGATCAGTAGTATAGTTCGAGGAAGGTAGTTTTAAGGAAAATTTGAAGAGTGGACTTTAGGTAGATAGTTTAAACCTGGTGTGCAACAGTGGCAGCTTATACCAGGGGCTGGAAAAGCTAGAAACTGGCCCAAAACGACCAATAAACTACTAGTTACTGGCTGAAACCTCACAAAACTGGACAAAGGCAGCTCAATGCTTCCCACTCCCACTGGTAAGCAAGGTAACTTCCTCTCCCCAAATAAGGCAAGGAAACAGTACACAGGAACTACAACCAAAGCCCAGGAATCAGCAACTCTGAAACTGGACTAAACTAGTAAAGCAGGAAAACAAGAGATATTTTTCTTTTTTTTTTTTTTTCACAGAACAGGCAGAAACAGGTACAGCAAACACTTATAAATGCTATGAATCAGCTACTACAGCTTACACAGAAGAATTTGCTACAAATACAGTCAAATAGTAACAAACAAGGATTCCAAGTGCAATATTAAGTTAAATGCAGTAAAAACAGCTTCAGTGTAACAGAAAGGCAGGCAATACAGTCGCTAGGTATTCAGATGTGGAAAGCAACAAAAATTATACTTAGTATCAAGAAAAGTCGCTTATTCAGCTCAGAAGGGCAGAGTCCAGCCTCTCCTCCCACAAGAGTGCAGACCGCAATCCTTCCTAACGTAAAATAACTGGCCTGAAGCCCAAGTGCTTAAACCAGAACTAATACACTTTTAGAATAACAGACACTGAGCTCTCAATCAGCAGTTCCTAACCTAGAAGGATGTAAGCTGCCTGTCCTGCCACCACAGTGCAGGCCACAAACCTTCCTAATGTAAAACAACTGGTCTGAAGCCCAAGTGCTTAATCCAAAAGACTTAGAAATGATAGCTACACTTTAATCAAGTTACTACCAGCAGTAATAAATACAACTGAATACTTTAAAAATGCCTGGATTAGTGCTCAAGTTATACAAACAAAGCTAGATTCAGCAGGTCTGGATCTAGTCTATGCCAAACGAGGTGTACCAATTTCAGTAAGAAGCAGTTCAAATATGCAGGCACTATAAGCTTTAACCAGAAATTCCCAGCTCAGAAGGACAGAGTCCAGCCTCTCCTCCCACAAGAGTGCAGAACACGAACCCTCTTAATGTAAAATAACTGGCCTCAAGCCCAAGTGCTTAAACCAGAATTAATACACTTTTAGAATAACAGACACTGAGCCCTCAATCAGCAGTTCCCAACTTAGAAGGATGTAAGCTACCTGTTCTGCCACTACAGTGCAGACCACAAACCTTCCTAATGTAAAACTGGTCTGAAGCCCAGGTGCTTAAACTAAAAGGCTTACAATGAGTTACACCAAGCAGTAATAAATACAATTGAGTACTTTTAAGATGACGCAAGAGCAAAATAAAGTAAGAAAAAACAAATACAGTATATATATATATTTTTTTTTTTTTTTTTGAAAGAGAGAAAGGAGTAGCAGAAACTAAGCTGATTGACCTTCTCAAATGCTCTCCCTGTACTGGGTAGAATGAGGTAATGACGCTAGACTGGGAGGAGGGTCCCAGATCAAATTTACACTAGGGGCGGGCAACTGCAAAGCCACCAACTATAAAAACACTATACCAACAGGGAGGGAGGGTGGGAAACAACCTGCAGAAGTGTTACTCCCAGCTGAAAAGCAGCAGTGAGCCTTTAAATGAAAGTTTTAAACAGCTAAAGGAGCCACTAGAAAAAGAGTTTAACTGCAACAAGTTATCATAAACAAACAACCCAACAGATGCTTAATAAGGGTGGACAATTTCCAGTTAATACCTCACACACAGTGAAACTAGCTAGAAAAATACACAGTACACAAAGTGCTATAAACAACAAAGAAATAAAGAACAAAATAAACAAAACCAGGATACTTAATGTTATATATTGTAGCTCGAGTTTGCTGAGTGTCCTTCCTTCGCTGCGCTCACTGTAAAATGGCTGAACACTCACAACTGCGCTTCTTAGGTAACAGAAAGTTGAAACCAGAGACAGTTTTAAGAAAGAAATCTCAAAAGAACCAATGAGGTGCTTAGTCTAAGCTGTAGTCCAGGAGACCTCAGTCAGCCAATGACCTCAAACAAGTCTCTCTCACTGAAATGCCTAATGGCTTTGGCTAAAACAAGATGTCCCTGAATTATGTACTCAGACACACAGCCTCCACAAACACTAGGCCCAAATACAAGCCTGAATATGGAAATGCTACAAATATCCACACTACTTAGAACAAACTGCAGAAGTGTTACTCCCAGCTGAAAAGCAGCAGTGAGCCTTTAAATGAAAGTTTTAAACAGCTAAAGGAGCCACTAGAAAAAAAGAGTTTAACTGCAACAAGTTATCATAAACAAACAACCCAACAGATGCTTAATAAGGGTGGACAATTTCCAGTTAATACCTCACACACAGTGAAACTAGCTAGAAAAATACACAGTATACAAAGTGCTATAAACAACAAAGATATAAAGAACAAAATAAACAAAAAACAGGATACTTAATGTTATATATTGTAGGTTTGCTGAGTGTCCTTCCTTCGATAAGCTCACTGTAAAATGGCTGAACACTCACAACTGAGCTTCTTAGGTAACAGAAAGTTGAAACCTGAGACAGTTTTTAAGAAAGAAATCTCAAAAGAACCAATGAGGTGCTTAGTCTAAGCTGTAGTCCAGGAGACCTCAGTCAGCCAATGACCTCAAACAAGTCTCTCTCACTGAAATGCCTAATGGCTTTGGCTAAAACAAGATGTCCCTGAATTATGTACTCAGACACACAGCCTCCACAAACACTAGGCCCAAATACAAGCCTGAATATGGAAATGCTACAAATATCCACACTACTTAGAACAAACTGCAGAAGTGTTACTCCCAGCTGAAAAGCAGCAGTGAGCCTTTAAATGAAAGTTTTAAACAGCTAAAGGAGCCACTAGAAAAAAAGAGTTTAACTGCAACAAGTTATCATAAACAAACAACCCAACAGATGCTTAATAAGGGTGGACAATTTCCAGTTAATACCTCACACACAGTGAAACTAGCTAGAAAAAATACACAGTACACAAAGTGCTATAAACAACAAAGAAATAAAGAACAAAATAAGGTGCTTTCTGTGTGGTTAAATGAACTAAATCAGTGTTGTTGCATTTATTTGCTCTGTTTTTAGTCACTTTTTTAAAGTTGCATCAAATGGCCAGGTTTGGCCACGTTTGTGAGCCATCTAAAGTTTGCAGCTGTTATTCTTGTGGTAGAAGGGTACTTACTGCATTTCCCAGGGGAAGGGAAATGCTGTTAGTTAGATGTTTAGCTGTTTTACATTGGTTCTTTCATTTGTCCTGTTTATTTTATATTGTACTAAGCTATACTTAGTGTATCAAGATAGAAACGGGCACTTCAGAGATGCAGGCACTTTCAACTGTAACTTTTCCTGATATAAGTAACTCACCAAAACCCTATCAGTAATTAGGTTCTTGCTATGTTTAGGTGTGTCAGGCTGTGTGTAACTGCACAATGCACAAAGACGAGTACCTAGCACCATAAAACGTAGTTCATAGCAGCCCTAGTGGTTCTACATTGCAAAACTTAGCCCACAGGTACTCAATATGCTCAACATAACTTTGCACAAGATTCCTGATCTGTGTTTTCCACAGTCATATGTAAACCCATGTTATGTATTCACCTAAACAGAAACTCATATGTAAGTGGACTCTCCATCCCTTGACCAATAACTATCTCAATAGACCATACAACTCTGTTTTATTTAAGCACAGAAAAACTGTGCACATCAAATCAAATATTACTTCACATTAGATAAAATGGAAGGTCAGCCAGCTTGTCTACTCCCATTGTTAGCCTCATGCCATTAGGTGTCCTAAAGCAGTGTGGCAACTGTTTTGTTATCATAGATAATGAACTCTTACTAAAAACAAATAGGTGCAAATGGTTAGAGAAATGAAGGCCTCAGTCTCATGAAAAAAATACAGACTGCGAGTATTGCACTGACAAACCACATGCTATATTGTCATATGCTGGTGACATAAAGAAACATCACAGCACATGATATCTCAACTTTAATAAAGAGTCACCATGAGACAAAGAGCCTTAATTATAATACACCAGATCACTTCACATACAAATATGTTTTAGTGACTAGTCACTCCATGGTGAGACACATAGATTCCCCACTCACAGCCCTGTGTTTGTAATGCCTAGTCAAGCACTCTGCTTGTGCTGTGCTGATGAGGTCATAACAAAGCCGAAATATGCATATCCACAGGTAGTGGGGTTTGGCTTTATTGGCCTGAAATTGTCCATTTAAATGACGAAACAAGTCATGGGCATTCAGAATCTCCAATTATCTGAAATATCTGATGTTCATAAGGATCATTTGCATATATCCCATGTGCCTCTGATACAAGAGTTTTGGGAGGTCACTCATTGGAAGTTCTAGCTTTGCTGGAGTTTTCATTTTGTTTTTACTGATTGGTTTTTCAGTGACCTTCTCACTCATTGTTTTAGTTTGTTGTTTGGGATATGTTTGCAGTGACCCTAATGATAATGGACTTCAGCTGGGTATAACAGCCCGGTGTTTCTAATGCCTAGTCAAACACTTTGCTTGTGCTCTGCTGATGAGGTCATAAGGCTGAAATATGCATATCTACAGCTAGTGGGGTTTGGCTTTATTGGCCTGAAATTGTCCATTAAAATAATGAAACAAGTCATGGGCATTCAGAATCGCCACTTAACTGAAACACCTGATGTTCATAAGGATCATTTGCATATATTTCATGTGCCTCTAATACAAGAGGTTTGGGAGGTCACTCAGTGGAAGTTCTAGCTTTGCTGGAGTTTTCATTTTGTTTTTACTGATTGTTTTTTCAGTAACCTTCAGTAACCTTCTCACTCATTGTTTTAGTTTGTTGTTTGGGATATTTTTGCAGTGAACCTAATGATAATGGACTTCAGCTGGGTATAACAGCCCTGTGTTTCTAATGCCTAGTCAAACACTCAGCTTGTGCTGTGCTGATGAGGTCATAACAAGGCCGAAATATGCATATCCACAGCTAGTAGGGTTTGGCTTTATTGGCCTGAAATTGTCCATTAAAATGACGAAACAAGTCATGGGCATTCAGAATCGCCAATTAGCTGAAACACCTGATGTTCATATGGATCATTTGCATCTATCCCATATGCCTCTGATACAAGAGGTTTGGGAGGTCACTCAGTGGAAATTCTAGCTTTGCTGGAGTTTTCATTTTGTTTTTACCACTCACTAGGCTGGAAAATACACAGGGTGATAGTGAGTTGTCTTTAAAGTGCCAGGGTCTCAGATATTGCATATCTGATATCAGATATTAGGACTCTTGCCCCCAGACAAATATAACTGTGATATGGTAGTTGTGCATGTGGGAGTGAATAACAGGATGAAAAACTCTGAGGGAGCTGGAGAGACTGAAAAAAATCCTCTCTTCTCCATGAGATAATGAATGACTTTAGCAATTAGATAAAGAACTGGTGTCATTCTTGGGGGGAGCCAATATTTGTCAGCATAGATCGAGATGCTTGACAGTCTTACTTGCTTTGCAAAGGATGGTCTGCATATGTTGTCCAAAGGCTTCAACATACTGGCTAAAGCCCTTTCTGTCCCAAGAGTGCTTCTTTTAGGAAAAGTTCAGTTAATGAACATTCTAACAAAGCAAGCATATCAACATCAAAACAATTTCAAATTAAGGTGGCTCTACACAATGCAAGAAGTATAAACAATAAGTTGCCAGACCTTGAGGCACTCATGCATTTAGAAGGCATCCATATAAGTGTAATCACTGAAACATGGTTTAAATGTCCAGAAAGAACTTGCTCCTTACCTGGCTGTAACATCTATCATACCTTCAGACTCAGTGACAACTGTGTTGGCAAATCCGTATTACTCAGAGGCAATATCATTTCTTGACTGATTCCCAGAGACCCACAAATAGAACTTCTCAGACTGAAAAAAAAATCAATTACTAATTTATCGCCTGTTACTGGACATCTTCCATGACCCCAGAAGCTCATGCAAGGTTCTTAACCATCATGGATGAACTCCCCATAAATGAGACTCCCATCATTCTGGGAGATAGTAACAACCCATCAATTGACTGGAGTACCTACCACTGAAACATATTAGTAAAAAATTACAAGACAGTCCTAGCCAGTTTCCCCGTGTGATTCATTAAAACCTCTTGTAAAAGTAAACGAGAATACTGGGATATATACAAATGACCCATTAAGGATATCAGGTTTGTGGCAGGTTTTAATACCTATGACTTTTTTCTTTTTAAGTGTGTTAATGAACAAATTCAGGCCAATAAAGCCAAACCTCATTAGCTGTGGACATGCGTGTTTCAGTCTTCTTATGACTTCATCATCAGAGCATAAGTAGACTGTTTGGCTAACCTTTAGAAACACAGGGTTGTCATAACCAGATGATGTCCATAACCATTAAGGTGTCTGCAAAATATCCCATCTAACAACTAAATAAAAGAGTGAACAGGACACACAGCCAAACCAATTAGTAAAAAACATACAAAAAAATCCCAGCCATGCTAGAGTTTTCACTGGGTGATTTCTTAAAACCTCTTGAAAAAGAGGATAATGGGATATATGCAAATGACCCTGCAGGCACAGTCCCAGAAGTATGTTGTATATTATTAGTGATGCCACTTCATAAGGGTGGCCCTATGACCAACCCTGGAAACCCTAGGCCCATTAACCTGACAAGTCTGATTTGTAATGCAATGGAACACATTATAACAGAAATGATTAACACTGACTTTAAAAATCTCATCAGGCTAGATCTGCAGTAATATGTTTTTGTAAAAGATATATCCTGTCTAATGAACCTGGTGAACCTCTTTGAAAAGACAACACAAGCTGTTGACAGCAGTCACATTGTACATACAGCCTACCTTTGTATGGCCAAGGCATTTGGTGCCATCATGCATGTAACTATAATTAAACTAAATGCATTATAAATGGACATTTATGTGGTAATATGGATAGTAAATTGGCTAAAAAGATAGACTATACATGGTGCAGGTGGTAAGTGCAGCATGAAGGTACCTACTGCTGTCCCTAAGGGCTCATGATTTAGGACATCTTTTCCTTTTGCTTGGTATTTAATTCTCTGACCAAGCGATTAAAAACCAAGACCTATAGCTAACCAAGTTTAGAGATGCCTACAGAGTGGAAAGACAGCAAGGTTTCCTAGAAAAATGCTCACAGGCTTAAAATCCTTAAGCTACTTAAAAAGACTAGAAACATTGTCTCTCTTTTCTGTGTCTTACAGGTTCCTTAGAGGAGGCATGTGACTTACACGCAATCAGGGACCCGATACTCCAGCATCTCTTATACCTCCACAAATCAAAGAGTCCCACAAATACCCAAATGATGGATCTAAACCTGCTTCAGCAGATTAATAAAACTAACAGATTCATTACACAGTGTCTCCCTTACCTCTCGAATAGACTGCTCCTGCAGGTAAATCGGTGTGATACACTATGTTCCTTCAAATGGGACCTGGATATTGCTTGGATATTCATAAACTGACCATTGCCTTGACTGGCTTATCCCTCCTGGAGAGGGGAGGTACAGTTTAGGCTGAGAATTGACAACACTCAGTAGCCTTGAACTTCCCATGATTCCTATAAGACATGGAGTGATATCACAGCCCGGTATGCCGGTACTGTGTTGTGCTTTCTGAAAGGATAGCTCTACCCAAACATCATGTTTTTACTTACTACAAAATGCTTTTCAACACCAGGTATGCCACATACAAAGAAAACACGATCTAAGAGTTATTATGTCTTGTGCCTGAACCTATTTCCCTTTGACTTTTAGGTAAAATCTCCTTATTTGTTTCTGGTATCTGTCTTGTCATCTGTATCATTATGTAGGAAAGAAAAGGAAGATTTATCTGAGGCATTTAATACCTTGTGAAAAACAGAGTGATTAGTAAGGAAATGAGTCTACCATCAGAATGAATTAAACATTTAAACCCAGCTAATTATATTTTCATTACCACTCATACCTCATCTAGACAGTATTGCCCAGACCTACATTTCTTAGCCTGAACAAAAACAAAATTTTCAAGCTTAACATTCAGATGTACCTGAAAAGTTAAATTCCACCTACATATTGATTTTTTTCTTATTACAAATTGTTTTCCTTCCATTTTTTTTTTCTAATTTCCAGTATGCCTTATACAATGAAAAATACAGCATGTATTTTGCTTTTATTTGGTTTTACAATCTCTTCTGGTATTTCCACTTGATATTCATCATAGATATTGCTTTATCTAGATAATCTTTGGCTAAGGAAAGTTAAGGAATAAGGGAGGGACGGCTTAATTTAAGATTACAGTCCCTTGCTAAAGATTAATAAAATCAATTAAGGAATGTGATACTGACCAATTTAGTTAGAATGTAAAGATAGTAAATGTCCAGCAGATTTCAGTATGTTTGTGTCCAAACACTTGTCACAACTGGAATAGCCACGACACTTTCTCTATAAAAGCATTAAGGGACTAAATCATAAAAACTATGCAGACCATCTCAAAGTCATGCCCCTTTTCACAGTGTCATATATGTTATTGAAAAGCTACCTCTGGCTCATATATAGAGCTTAAGCAAAACCTATTCTGTCAGACCTATTACCCATTCATTCATCCACTGGCATTGTAAACACTCACTCAAGAGACCTCAATCTGTTTTGTAAAATCAATAGAACATGTTGGAAGGGCAGGTATGTATCACAGAGAATACCACAAATATGGAACAGTCTTCTACTCCACAATACAAAGCAATGCGATGCAGTGGTTCAGTGGTGAACATTGTTGCCTCACAGTAAGAGGTTCTCTGGTTTGATTCTTGGGTGAGGTGCCTTCTGTGTGGACTTTACGTGTTCTCCCTGCATTCACGTGGGTTTTCTCTGGGTGCTCTGGTTTCCTTCCACATTTCTGGAGCATTTCTCCCCAGGCCTATTCTGAAAATTAGCCTTTTCCTGGTAAACAAATGTTAAATAAATAAAGCCCTTTTCTTACTCATTTCATGTGTAATTTGGATGAATGGATGGGAAACCAAAAATTCACCCTGGTTTAGCATCCCTGTCCTTCATGGAAAATGGAAACGTAAATATGCCAACACAGCCTTGTTCAGTCCATCTCCTGGTTATTCATATTGCAGAATAGAAGGGATAAAAAACTGCAAAAGGAATGTTAGGCTAGGCTTTCTAAGATCCTTATAGACTAATACCCTATTAAGTACCTACAAACCTATGAAATGGAAATAGTTTTAATTCCTAACCCCCCACAAAAAAGTTCCAATGGTCATTTATATTTCAAATGCAAACACTTGTCTAATCTGATTTAATAATTCTGTTCTAAAAACACTTGTGGCACTAGGCATGCCTAATAAATATGAAACCATTCATCTCTTTGACTTGTATCACCTCACTAGCAGGTGTGATCATTTGTTGGGAACATTTTGTCAATATAATAGGTATATTCAATATTTATAAGGATATCTCCATGAAAACATATTAACTGTCCGTTATCTTACAAACATATTTTGTCATAAGCTATATCTAGGCCCACCAATGCTGCATTCATTTTGTTTACAAATGTTCTTCCACCCTGTTGCAACGTTTAGATGAACCAAACACTTTAAGGGTGAAGTTAAGGGTGAAATCACCCCAAAATGCATCAAAATCAATCTCCCACAATGGAACAACCCCCCTTACCTCAATTAACCACTTTATAAAAGCAATGTATATTCTTCCAGCTTACTAGTCATACATTTGGTCAATATAGCTTTGCAATTCAACTAATGATATTCCAAGTGATCCCCATGTACAAGATGAAAGCCTCCCAGAGAGAAAGTTAATACATTGCCTCATAATTTCCTGTTAGTTAATACCAATACCTCACAATTGAGTGCCCTTCTTCTATTGAAATAATACTGTCTTATGTCTTGAATACACTTTTGTCCCACCTGTTGGCAAAATATCAAAGATCCATTGTTTAATTATTTTGTTTCCAAATGTTTTATTACAGAAAGTGTTTGGGGTGTTTTGTATTGAAATACATGCTTTTGCAGGGCTGTTAACTGTAGCTGTATTTGTAGTTATGTAGAGGCATTTATGCGCAGTTCATCATTCCTGCTTTGTTGTTTTATTATGAATATAATCTACTGGAGGTTATATTATTTCTTACATATATATTTTGCAATGCAAATACACAGATAATTTCAGTTGTTGTATATAAAAATAATTACAATCCCATCACAAATGACAACATTTACAATTAAGTCATGCATCAAAGTTGTAATAAAGGGGTTTATATCATAAGATCGAAAGAGTAAAACATCGAATAGCAGAACAGCCAACTGCTAATCTCGAAAGCTGAAAACTTCAAAAGCTGAAAACTTCAAAAACGGTAACCTCCGACTCTCATAGTTGGCTTTCCTAAACACACACCCTGACATCACTGTGAAATGCTCCATATGCATAACGTATGCTATGAACTACTGTTTTATACCAGCAGAGCCAGTAAAATTGTATTATTATACAAAAAACTGATACACATATTACCATATGTTCTCATACCATATATTCTCATTAAACACCATAACAGCATTAGTATGTATTGTAATTACACACTATAAAAGTACACACTATAAAAGTAAGCCTTCCACGTCCGCTCCCTGTGCGCTTAGCTGTGATCGAATAGTAACATGGCTGCCGGTGCCTATCCAACTACCCCCATAGTACTAGGGACATAATATGACTGTGTAATGTCTCACAAGAAGTCAGAACCCTAACCCTAAACCTAACCCTAACCCTAATGTCTGACCGTTGCTATTCGGTGGTTCTGTTTGTGATGTGGCTGACCGTTGCTATTCGTTTGTTCTGTTTTCGATGTATTCAGGTTTCGATGTATTCAGCTTTTGAGATTAGCAGTTCGATGTTCTGTTATTCAATGTTCTACTCTTTCGATCTTATGATATAAACCCGTAATAAAGCCATACTTATACTAAAAAACACTGACAGCATTCATTTTCTGTAAACTAAGGTATCATTAAAGATATGGCTGCAAGAATTAAAATAAGTTACTGAATTCATTATCCTTGTTGCCCCGTCCATATGTGTCTTTTTAGAGTAAGATTTAGGTATCATTAGCAGATTTGAAGGTCAGATTTGTACCATTGCAAAAAAAAAAAAAAAACAATTTAGAAAGTATCGTCTTGTTCTAAGAATGAAAATAATAAAATAATATCCTGAATTATTTTTAGTTGTTAGCCAACCCCATCTGCCTTTTTATAATAAAATAATGTAATATAGGCATTGCTAGTTAATCTAGCGATCACATACGTATCATTGTAAAAAAAACTTTACATCATTTATCTAAACACGTTCCCATTTCCATGTTCCATTTTTTCTAAAAGCTAAACCAAGATAATTGGGTGGAAATATGAAAGAGCTAAGTTTAACCAAAATAATAATGCTAAGAATTCCAGGTCAACCAAACAATAGTCTCACTTTTACATTTCTAGTGAAAGTCCATCTGAAAAACGCAAACTCCTTATTTTATACAACAACCTTTACTGGATTATGAATGTGGTTTGAAATATTATAAAATAAATGTTTACTGGATCTTGCCTTTATGCTGTAGCAGCTTTTACATTAAGCCTCCACAAAATGTTTAGTTCTTTTCCTCATACAATTGTGGCCAACAAGATCTATTAAAATACAAAATATTTTATCCAAAACACTGTTCACTCTTTACTATAAATGGATACTAACCAGTTAAGAATGTTATGACTGTTTAATAGCTACTAGTTTTATTTCACACTTTGGTTAACTACTTTTAAGATAATTACGGACTCAGAAACATTTTACATCTGTGAGGGCGCAGAGGACACATAAGAAAAGCATCTTCTCTTTTAACACCAGTACCAAGTTCTGCAATGTGCAGCTTCTCCATAACAGAACCTCTGGCATTCCAGCACACAGCTACATCAACAAAAATATCAAGAATGAAGGGGGGGGGGGTATGACAGAGAAGCAGATGATCCTTGATAAATGCAGGAGGATACAGGTGTTGTTAAAAACTGAAGTAGAATTGTATAAAGCTTGTCAGATTGTATATAAAAAAATCTATTTGTGTTTTTTCCTCATATTCTGAGATTCCATCTTGTTCCTTTCAAAAGGTTCAGTACAAGAATGTCTTAACTGACTCATTAGGCTGTGTGGTATCTAAGTGGGTTACATTAGTGAAGGAGATGTAGGAGACAAAGCCCAGCACATAGAACACTGTAGGGCTGGAGGCCTTATACACCATTTCATTACACATCATTCTTATCAAGCCAATTCAATGGAACAGACTTGATGAGTCAGAGGTCAATGAAAATGCATTTATGGCCGTGAAGCCAGAGGTGATACAAGGCTGGAAGTGAATGACTGTGAAATGTTTTTATGCTAGACTGCAGCAAACAAAATGTATCCTCTTTTTGTGTTGTTTTTTCATCTCTTTCTGGCATGTTGAATGGCAATGTATGTTACCTAGTAAAAACGTTTGTTTGTCCAGATGATAAAGGGTGGAGTGAGGGGCTAGTTCACAGACAGAATGGTACCTTCTCCTAAGATAGCAGATGAGGATGAAACAGCATTGGAATGCAATTGTCACTGAAAGTCTTAAGGCTTTCTATCTATGTTTATTGTGCTTTACTGTAATCTTCTTTGTGTACCAAGCTATGTATATTTTATTTGGTATGAATGCTATTTTCTTTAAGTAAAAGCCATTTTAATTATCTGTAAGTTATTGTGGCTGGTATTTATTTATTACAGAGTATTTATGCACTACTACTTAATTGAAAAGAGGCTAACCATTTACACTGAGGAATACCACACTGTAAGGGCCACTTCTCTGAGACTGCTTTGGCCGACTACTCCAGTAACTGGAAGTCTCTGAATTTCTTCAGAGTGGTGGCAGTACTAAAAGGCCTGGGAAGAAAGCTGTGTGGAATTGGAGGATTCAACAGCCTTCCCCTGAAATTGTGGGCATCTGTATGAATGTGAAAAATAATACTTTGAGTGAAAGGCAGTTACTGTGGATAGAGGGGTGCTGGAAGACATTGGTTCATGGAGAGAGTTATGTGGCTCTGTAAGTGAACAGTGTGCTGTCTAATTTGGGTGTGGAGGTTAGAGACCCAGGCCCAGGACAGTAGTGCATAATCCCTCTATGCTCTTACTGCCAAGATTGTAGTTTGTGTATTATTCATTGAGACAGACTGGATAACAGCATCTTCTTCACATTTAGTGGCATTGGTTGCTATGAGGTCGTCACAACATTTAGTGCTCAGTAGTGTTAAAACTAGAACCTGAGATATTCAGCCTAAAATAGTTGTGTTACCAAAGGTGTTTGTTAACCCTCTCGACCACAAGGTAAAATATACACAGAGGTCTGGTTGTGCACAGCAGTTATTTTATTTTCTAGGCAGACTATTTAGGAATTGGCAGAAGAAAAGGTCTGCTGACAAGTATGCTAAAATGTCAGTGACTCATCTGACAAAGGAGTGTAAAGCCAAGGGAGTGCTGCAAGGCAATATGTTTAAGGAGGAGATAGTCACAGCTTTTTGCACATTGCAGCAAGTAGAGAATCTGCAGGGAACCAAATCAGAACAGTCTGTCCCATTTCAGGAGGACTTTGCAGCCCAGCTGGATTTACAGAGACTGATACTGGAAATGAAGCTTGTGGAACTTGAAGAGAGTGAAAAACAATGTCAGCATGAAAAGGAGATGTTCCTCTTATGCCAGAAACATGTGGGTCATGGAGAGGAAGAACGTTTCACCCAAAAAGCCCAGGTCAGTAGTCAACGTTTTGGACAGTGTATAAGGAAGGTGTAAAACCTTTTTATGGAATTTTGAGATGGTGTGAATTCAGCACCAAACTGACCAAGGGCATTGGGTGAGGTTTTTATCTCCTTTGCTCTCAGGTAAAGCAGTGCATGCAGTTTCTAAATTCATTGATGTTGACTGTTTAAATTATGGCAACGTTAAATAATATTTCTCATTATCAGCTAACTCCAATACTGTATAGAAAAAAGTTTAGACAATATAGAAGAAAGGCAGATGAAAGCCTGGCTGAGTCTATTGGAGAAATCAGCACTAATTTTCACAGATGGTTGAGTGGATGTAATGTTACCATGTTTAAAAAGCTTACAGATCTTTTGGTCAGGAAACAAGACCTTAGCACTACGCTGGAAGACATGAGGATTTGGGTTGCAGACTGGTAATGTAACACTGCTGAGGAGATGGGGGAAAGGGGACCTTTACCTAGCTAGCAAGTTGCCACTCCATAGAAGGGGGGACCAACATGCCACAGGGGTATAAGGGAACCCATGGGGGCAGCCAAGGCCATCCCAGCAGCTTACACAGGACAAGGGTGAAGCCACTTATTCAGGTACCTGCCTAGGTTTTTGGGTTAAATGTTTTAAATGTAATCAAATGGAGCATGTATGGTCTTGTTGTCCATTACGGCACAGGAAAGAACATAGATCTCAAGAAGCATCCAGCAAGACTAACACTAGTACAGTGGCGGGTTGATTAGAGGCAACAGCTGTACTTATCTATCACAAAAGTCTGTATCCTATCCTAGTGGAAGTAAAGGAAACCATTGCCAAAATGGACACAGCCTCAGACATAACCATAGTCAAACCTGCAGTGGTCAGTCAGGAACAATACTTGGCTGGGCATTCCACTCCAGTAAGAGCCTTAGGTGGGAATCTTTTTTAAGTATCTTTGGCCAGAGCCTATCTGGAGTAGGAAGGTGGGGGCACAGCAGTAAGCAGATTGCTGTGTTTGAGGATATTCCTGCTGATGTCCTAGTAGGAAATTATTTTTAAAGTACAGTAGCTTGTGTGCATGTTGTTACATGCAGCCAGATATGGAGGCAAACCCATAGGGAAGGCAGTAGGGGGAGACCCAGACACAGCTTTCATCTCCATCTGGAGCTGGTGATGTGGCTACTACAGAGGGGGAGAAGAGTGGAAGCAATGACCTGGGATCTGATCCACAACAGGAAAAAGATATTTGGATTCCCTTGGAAGGTGATACTGCTAGGGGAGAGGTACGTGACAGTAGTTTAGTCTGAACTTGAGGTGCCACTGGTAGACAGTACCAGACCTCCTCTGTAAGGGGAGCTGGGGAGGATCAGTAAGTAAGAGATGAGGCAGGCTCTGCTCTCAGTCCCTACTTTACATGACTTGAGGGAGGTAGTCAAGGAGGCTCCAGATACTGAAGGACTGAGTAAGTCCATTTTTTGGAATAAAGGATTATTATACAGGGAATGGATCCCTGAAGGAGGGCTACAGGGAGATGAAGTACAGCAGTTAGTAGTACCCAGGACCCAATAGCTCATGGTATTCCTTTTGCAGGCCATATAGGCATAAAACGTATTAACAGACAGGCTTATGCAGAATTTTTATTGGCCTGGGATTGCAAAGGATGCAACAAGGTTCTGCTGGACCTGTTGGCAATGCCAGAAGGTTGGCAAGGATAGAGACAAAGCCCAGGCTGTTTTGATGCCTTTGTTTGTTACTGAGGACCCATTTCAGAGGGTAGCTATGGATATTGTGGGACCTCTGAGTTCCACATGTAAAAAATATATCCAGATTATGCCACTAGGTATCCAGAAGTTGTAGCTCTGTCTTCCATTGAAGCAGAGAAGGTAGCACATTCTATACTAGGCATTTTCAGCAGGGTAGGGTTTCCTAGGGAAAAACTGACAGATAGTGGTGTCAACTTTATGTCTGACCTGCTGGCTTGCTTATGGAAATGCTGTGGGGTAAAACACCTAAAGACTACTCCCTACCATCCACAGACAAATGGTCTAGTGGAGAGGTTCAACTCTACATTGAAGACCATGTTAAGGTCATTTGCAGTCCAGTTCAAGAAGGAGTGGGACAAGTACCTACCCCATCTTCTCTTTGCATACAGAAAGGTTCCCCAGGAGTATACAGGTCTTTCACCTTTTAATTTACTGTATATTCTCAAGGTAAGGGGGTCCCTAGAGTTAATTTGTGATGAGAGGGAGGGTGAGTGTGATTCCCACAAAGAGTCTGTTGCGAAATATCTCCTGAACCTCAGGAACAGGCTTAGTGGGCTCATAGGGGTGGCTCAGGAGCACCTAGCACAGGCACAGCAGCAGTAAAAGGTTTGGTATGAGAGGACAGCTAGAACAAGAGAGCAACAGGTGATGGTGCTTATTCCTATAAGACACAACAAGCAGCAGACAGCCTGGGAGGGCCCTTTCACCACTGTGAGAAAGGTGAGTGATGTCAACTACATGATAGAGTTGCCAGGTTGGAGGCCAAAGCACAAACTCTCCCATGTTAACATGTTAAAGCACTATCATGACAGAGGAGCCCTGGTACTTAGCATCTACAGTGAGTTTCAGGAACAGTCAGAAGGGTATCTAGAAGTAGATCTCCTTGGTGATTCTCAATTTGACACCTCGGTGGATGGGTTGGCCATTTCCCCTTAAGTGACCCATAACCAGGTTCAGGAAATATGAGCATTATTACAGGAATTTGGGATATGTTTACTGGTAAGACAGGGTATACCCACTTGGTGGAGCACCATGTAGACACAGGACCCCAGCGGCCAATTAAACAATCTCCTTACACACCACCTAAAAGAGTTAGACAAACTCTGAAAGAGGAACTGAAGGATATGTTGGAACTGGGAGTAATGCAAGAGTCCAACAGTTCCTGGGCTTGACCAGTGGTGCTGGTACCTAAGAAGGATGGCAGCATCTGCTTCTGTGTGGATTACAGGAAACTGAACAACCATACAGGGTTAGCTGCTTACCCAATACCCTGGACAAATGAAGCCTTAGAACAGCTGGGTGGGGCTAAGTATCTCACTAATATTGACTTGACCAAGAGTTACTGGCAGGTACCCTTGACACCTGCAGCCAGGGAGAGAGCAGTATTTGTGACACCATTTGGGTTGTATGAGTTTATGAAAATGCCTTTTGGTATGAAAAATCCCCCAGCAACCTTCCAGAGCTGGGTGATTGCATCCTAACAGGAGCAGCAGACTATGGCATTGCTTATTTGGATGATATTCCATCTACAGTTGGTCCTAGATAGAACATGTGTAGCATGTCAGGGAAGTGTTGGGCAGATTGCAAAGGCAGGGCTCACTATCAAGGCTAACAAGTGTCAGGTGAGTATGGCGGAGGTATCTTATCTGGGTCACAGAGTAGGTGGTGGAAACATCAGACCAGAGCCTGCCAAGGTCGAGACTATTCAGCCATGGCCTAGCCCTACTACCAAAAAACAGGTACAGGTGTTCCTGGGTACTATAGGAAATTTGTTCGCCAGTATAGTACATTAGCTGCTTCACTTACAGACCTGACCAGGAAAGGTAGACTAGATAAGATTGTTTGGATGCCAGCCTATGAGCAGGCATTTCAAAAGCTGAAAGAGTCTGTTAGTGGACCCCCTGTATTAGTCAGTCCTGATTATAGTCAGGAATCCATTGTACAGGTAGATGCTTCTAACTATGGGATAGGGGCTGTACTTAGCCAGGTTTCCTCAGAGGAAGAGGAGCACCCTATTGTGTATTTGAGTTGCAGACTCCAACACAGAGAGGAATCTTATGCAGCCGTAGAGAAAGATTGTCTGGGTATAAATTGGGCACTGCATTATTTGTATGGGAGACAGTTCACTGTGGTTATGGATTCTAGTTTGGTTATGTTTATGGTTAGATAGCTATGTGCTTTTTCTTGATTTTAGTACTTGTCACAACTCTGATGAAGCCTTTATTCCATTAGTTAGGTTCATAGGTTCATAGGTTCATACTAGGCTATCTGCCCAAGGGCATTTATAAGCCTAGCCCATAGTTATGTGGCTTTCGCCACCCCTTTAGTTTGAATAAAAACTATGCCTATCATTTTTCTGTGCCTCTGTCAAGCAGTGACACTGAAGTAATCCCTGGGGTATATCTGCGATCTCCCATCCATTGGTCAAGATTCCTCTTGAACAAGGCCAGCGAGGTGCTCTGCCTCACATGTACCGGGATTTTGTTCCACAGCATAGGGAGTCTCTGGGTGATGAATCTGTCCCTCCAGCACGTTCTATTTATAACCGTGTCAAGGTTTAAGTCTCCGCCCTTGTGGTTCTGAGGGATCTAGATTTTTGAGGTGAAGCATATTCATCAAATCTGGGTTTGACATGGCCTTATATGTCAGGCACAGGTCACCTCTGAGCAAGCGGTATGAGACTGAATAAAGCTGGAGTTCTTTCAGTCGGGCAGCATAAGACATATTTTTGAGACCCTTTATCCTTTTGGTGAGGAACTTTTGGGGCCTTTCAAGCTGCATCAGGTGTCTGGTCAGATACATTCGGAACGGGGCATTGTACTCAATCATAGGTCTAATGAGTGATAAGTACAGGGGGACGATGACCTCCCTTGATCTAGATGTGAATCCCTTCATGATCAGGTGGGTGATATAGAAGGTTTTCCTAACTACTTTAGCAACATGAGTGTCAAACGAAAGACTACTGTCAACTTGGGTCCCCAGATCCCTGATGACTTTTTCTGTGCTCAGTGGATTGTCACCTATATGGTAGCTAGGGGTAACCTTGTTTTTCCCGAAGGGTATGACTATGCATCGGCGTTTAACTTCAGGCCATGGCTCTGGCACCAGTTATCCGTTTCTGTGAGGCCCTTCTGGAGGATATCTGTGTCAGATGTGTTTTCGACTATGGCGCCAGTTTGCAGTCATCTGCAAACTTTGTCAGCCATAACCCTCCTGTGTTTGCTTGTACTTCAGAAAAGTAGATGCCGAACAAGAGTGGACCCAGGACTGAGCCCTGTGGGACACCACTTGTGACAGGCTTTGAGTCTGACATGGCTCCAGCAACTCTGACCCTGTGGGTTCTGTCGCTTAGCCAGTTTGCAACCCATCTTGTGATGTATGGGTTTACATTCAAGCTGATGAGTTTTTCGATGATACCTGAGTGGGGTATTGTGTCGAAGGCCTTTGCCAGGTCGAGGTAGGCTGTATGGACTGCCTTTCCTCATCAATGGCCTTGGTGACTGTCTCGAAAAAGTCAACCAAGTTTAAGAGGCAGGATCTGCCTTTGACAAAGCCAAACTGGGTTGGATCCAAAGTCTGCAAGTTCCCTATGTCTTTATTTATGAGTTCCATTATGATCCTCTCCATGGCTTTGCAGATAAGGCTTGTCAAGCTAATGGGCGGTAATTTCCAGGGTCTGTGGAGGCACCGCCTTATGAAGTGGGACCACAGTCGCCGTCGCCACTCCTTGGGTGCGTATCCTGAGGTGAGGCTAAGATTAAACAGCTGTCCTAACTGTGGGTTTAATTCCTCGTTGAGTTCATGAAGCACACAGCCGGGGACACCATCCGTCCCATGGATGCTGTGTTTTTGCCTTAGTGAGGGCAGTTCTCACCTGGGCGTTGGAGATGTTTGGGGGCTACAATCCTCTGGAATAGATATCTCTCCTTTTGGGGGAGGGGGAGAAGTTTGCACTGAACCTGTCAGCCAGTATGTTAGCAATGTGTGTAGGTTCAGTAATTTTCACATCATTTTGAACTAATTCTGAGCATATCTGGGAGTTTCCTCCTAGGTTTCTAACATAGCTAAAGAAGGCCTTATGATTGTCTTTAGAGTCCTTGGCGATTTTTCTCTCAAAATTTGCCTTGGATGATTTTATGAGAGCTCTTAGTTTTTACTTATAATGATCAAAGGTGTCTTACCTTTCAAGGATTTTGCTCTATCTTGTAGTAGCTTCCTCCTTTTGTTGTAGAGCTTGTTTATGGCTGGGGTCCACCAGACTGGACGCTTGCCTTTGGTACAGAGAGTCTTAGTTTTGTTTGGGATTGCCTGATCCATGCAGTCCTGTAGGTGCTGGTAGAAGGCATTTGTAAGTGATTCAGCGGTTTGAGTAATGTTTACCACTGGCTCAGGGGCCTTAAAGGAGACCACACTAGTTTTTAGAAGTGTGAAATCGGCTTTTGAGAAGTTTTTCACTGTGGTCTTTTTGTTTCAGGTGGGGCGGATGAGGACCTCCAGCGAGATTAGTTTATGATCTGATCTCACCAGTGAGGGATATACTTCGGTGTTGAACATTTTGATCCCATGTTCGTGATGATGAGATCAAGTATGTTTTCACCTCTTGTGGGGATGGTGACTAGTTGTTCCATGGCATTTGAGTTTATGAACTCCAGGAATCTTTGGGTTAGAGTGTTCGGGCTTGAGTAGTGTTCCCAGTCTATATTAGGGTAGTTGAAGTCACCTAGTATGATGGTGTTTGGAGATACATTTATCCCTCCAATGTTTTCAGGAAGGCCATGTGAGGTTCCTGAGTTTGAGAGGGTGGCCTGTAACATGCTACAAATTGCAGAGCAGTCTTGCCTATGGTTAATTGCACCTGGATGGTCTCAGATGCATCGTCGTTGCCACCAACCTTGAGGTGTGGGTGTCCTTTATGAATATGGACACCCCTCCTTTCTTGGTGTTGTCCGGATTTTGGGGCCGGAACGATGATATGAGGTGAAACCTGTTAGTGCTGGGGTGCTCTCAGGAGCCTTGAACCAGGTTTCTGTCACAGCACAGACATCGATGTTCTCCATATTGAGAAGGGCCTCGAGTGCGTGCATCTTGAGAGTGAGACTTCTGGCATTGAGCAGCATTACCCTTAGTTTTTTCCTTTTGGTGTTCTAGGGTGGTAGGTTTAGAATTTGAGCCTTGCCTAAAAAGGCACTATGGGGTGGCAAGAGCCTTTGCCAATATCCGGAAGCCCAGGGTGACAGGTGCAAGCCGCCCTTGAAGCAGCGTGGCTTGTCCAGCATGTCATCCCAGGCAGACAGACATTGGATCCCCTTTGAATGACACCAGAATTTAAGCCAATTATTAAAGCTGATCATCTTATCACTGTATTGTGGCATCATTCTAGGTGAAGGTAGGATACTGCTCAAGGTCAGGGTCATACCTGCCTGGGCTACATAATCAGAGAGCTCCTCGACGTCCCTTTTCATGTAGTCCAAGGAGGTACGCCTCAGGTCGTTGACACCAGCGTGGACAATAACTGAGTCGTACTTGTACCTGCTGTTGAGAGACCTGAGTGCTTGCGTTATGTGGCGGATTCTAGCCCAACAGGCAGCTTACTGTGACCTTCTCCTTACTCAGTCTGGTGAGCGGACGCCAGTGTGTCTGACTATGGAATCACCAATGACAAGTGTGTCTGGCATTTTGTTTGGCCTTAAGGGCTGTGACTGTTTGACACTCTGACTGTGTGGTCTATGTGTTGCATGTGTTGGGTCGTGAGGTGGTATTTGTTTGGGTGTCTGCTTTGGTGGCCTCTGCTGTTTTGGTAAATTTTTGACCAGAGCCTCCGAGTATGTCTTTGTGTGAGTATGTGTATGATTTGAAGTTGTGATGGTACCATGTGTGACTGGGTATGTATTGTGTGTGGTTGCCTTCTCCTCCTGTCTGGTCTTGCCAGTCCTATGTTGAGAGAGCTCAGCCTCCAGTTTGGCCGTATAGTTGCATCTCTCGCATGTATTTGTGTTTTGTGGGAGAAGGAGAGGATTGTTCAGTGTACATGAGGCAATTGTAACATTGCCTCAATATTCCCAGGTTCACCGGTTGAGCTGGAGAGGACACTAGCAACTGATCCCTCGACATACTAGAAGTAGTAGATAAAGAACTTTCAAAGGACTCGGGGAAGTGGGTTTTGGGCTGGTGGGGTACTATCTATAATAAGAGTGCTTTATCAAGGTGCAAGTACTGTAGGAGTAAGTGCTAGGCTTTACAGATAGAGAATAGTCTACTTGGGAATCAAGTAGAGATGAACTTTTCAGTTATAGGATATGCTGGTTAGATCAGCAGTACAGTTTAGCGTGCTTTATAGCAGGCGGCTGACGGGAGCTAGGCATTGGCCCAAGACGACCAATGGCCTACGAGTTTCTGGATGAAACTTCACCAAATCGGACAAAAGGCAGCTCAGTGCTTCCCACTCCCACTGGTAAGCAAAGAAACTTCCTCCTTCCTAATAAGGCAATGGATCAGTAACAGGAATTAAAACAAAGCCCAGGGATCAGCAACTCTGAAACTGGACTACTCTAGTTCAGTAAAGTGGGAAAACAAGAGATTTTTTTGTTTTATTACAGAGATAAGGAGAAAAACAGACAGTAAATGCTATAAATGCTGTAAATCGGCTAGCGCACTTTAGTGTGTAGCCTACAGAAACAATTTGCAACAATTAGTAACTTAAAGTGCAATAAACAGTGTAAAATGCAGAAATCACTTAAAGTAGCAGTAAAACAGGCTAAATGCAGTCGCTAGCTTAATAACAGTGGGAAAGCCACAAAAATACTTATATCTGGTAGAAAGTCACTCTTTTAGCTCTCTGTTGCTTGGATCACTCTGCAGGCCACCACGAGGATCTGTGCAGAGTTGGTACAAGCTGGAAAACACGTGTTTAGCGTGTTTTATAGCAGGGGCTGAAAGGAGCTAGGAATTGGCCCAAAACGACCAATAGACTACTAGTTTCTGGCTGAAACTTCACCAATTCGGACAAAAGGCTGCTCAGTGCTTCCCACTCCCACTGGTAAGCAAAGAAACTTCCTCCTTCCTAATAAGGCAATGGATCAGTAACAGGAACTAAAAACAAAGCCCAGGGATCAGCAACTCTGAAACTGGACTACTCTAGTTCAGTAAGGTGGGAAAACAAGAGATTTTAGGAAAAAGACAGACAGTAAATGCTATAAATGCTTTTAAGTGGCTAGCACACTTGAGTGTGTTAGCCTACAGGTAAAATTAAGCAACAAATAACTTTTTAAGAGTGCAAAACAGTTAATCAACACAAAAACAGTTTAAATAGAATGCAGAGCTGTATAAACAGGCTAAGATGCAGTCGCTAAGCAGTAAATATTCAAAAGCCAGAAAAAATACTTAAATCGGTTATAGCAAATACAGTTATAACAAATGCTCTGAAATATACTGTATATTTCCAATATGTTTGAGAAGGACAGTCAGAACACAAGAAGGTTCAGGCGAAGAAGAAAAAAAAGTTTTGTTTTACTTTTTGAAAAGGTAAAAAGGAGGAACAGAAGGCCTTATCAAATGTTCTCTCTGTATTAAGAAGAATGAGCTAATGACACTAGACTGGGAGGTGTGTCACAGTAGGGGCAGGCAACTGCAAAGCCTAAGACAACAAGCTATGACAGTTTTTAAACAGAAAAAGATTTCTGAAGATTCTGAATAGACAAAGTGCTTTATATATATTAAATTATAAAAACAGTAATCTGTTAAAATAATCAAAAAATACTTATATTTTGTAGCTCAGTTGCGGTCAAACAACTTCTCCAGCCTGCACCAAAGACCAGAACAACAACTTTTTTTTACAAGAACACAAAAGAACCAGCCCCCACTAGCCAAGAGATAATTACACAGAGTAAATGTTTCAGTTTATACAATAGCCTAAGACAACAAGCTATGACAGTTTTAAACAGAAAAAGATTTCTGAAGATTCTGAATAGACAAAGTGCTTTATATATATTAAATTATAAAAACAGTAATCTGTTAAAATAATCAAAAAATACTTATATTTTGTAGCTCAGTTGCGGTCAAACAACTTCTCCAGCCTGCACCAAAGACCAGAACAACAACTTTTTTTTACAAGAACACAAAAGAACCAGCCCCCACTAGCCAAGAGATAATTACACAGAGTAAATGTTTCAGTTTATACAATAGCCTAAGACAACAAGCTATGACAGTTTTTAAACAGAAAAAGATTTCTGAAGATTCTGAATAGACAAAGTGCTTTATATATATTAAATTATAAAAACAGTAATCTGTTAAAATAATCAAAAATACTTATATTTTGTAGCTCAGTTGCGGTCAAACAACTTCTCCAGCCTGCACCAAAGACCAGAACAACAACTTTAAATTTACAAGAACACAAAAGAACCAGCCCCCACTAGCCAAGAGATAATTACACAGAGTAAATGTTTCAGTTTATACAATAGCCTAAGACAACAAGCTATGACAGTTTTAAACAGAAAAAGATTTCTGAAGATTCTGAATAGACAAAGTGCTTTATATATATTAAATTATAAAAACAGTAATCTGTTAAAATAATCAAAAATACTTATATTTTGTAGCTCAGTTGCGGTCAAACAACTTCTCCAGCCTGCACCAAAGACCAGAACAACAACTTTTTTTACAAGAACACAAAAGAACCAGCCCCCACTAGCCAAGAGATAATTACACAGAGTAAATGTTTCAGTTTATACAATAGCCTAAGACAACAAGCTATGACAGTTTTAAACAGAAAAGATTTCTGAAGATTCTGAATAGACAAAGTGCTTTATATATATTAAATTATAAAACAGTAATCTGTTAAAATAATCAAAGTGTGGTGATTCTTGCTCACAAAACTTCAGCATAATCAAAAACAATGGATACATACTAAAAGGGTAACCCACCTGGTGAGCCCATTAGACAATACCCAGCAATAAAAATCTAACACACAAGAAGAAATTAGAAATAAGAATTGAACTGGGAGTAATGCAAGAGTCCAACAGTTCCTGGGCTTGACCAGTGGTGCTGGTACCTAAGAAGGATGGCAGCATCTGCTTCTGTGTGGATTACAGGAAACTGAACAACCATACAGGGTTAGCTGCTTACCCAATACCCTGGACAAATGAAGCCTTAGAACAGCTGGGTGGGGCTAAGTATCTCACTAATATTGACTTGACCAAGAGTTACTGGCAGGTACCCTTGACACCTGCAGCCAGGGAGAGAGCAGTATTTGTGACACCATTTGGGTTGTATGAGTTTATGAAAATGCCTTTTGGTATGAAAAATCCCCCAGCAACCTTCCAGAGCTGGGTGATTGCATCCTAACAGGAGCAGCAGACTATGGCATTGCTTATTTGGATGATATTCCATCTACAGTTGGTCCTAGATAGAACATGTGTAGCATGTCAGGGAAGTGTTGGGCAGATTGCAAAGGCAGGGCTCACTATCAAGGCTAACAAGTGTCAGGTGAGTATGGCGGAGGTATCTTATCTGGGTCACAGAGTAGGTGGTGGAAACATCAGACCAGAGCCTGCCAAGGTCGAGACTATTCAGCCATGGCCTAGCCCTACTACCAAAAAACAGGTACAGGTGTTCCTGGGTACTATAGGAAATTTGTTCGCCAGTATAGTACATTAGCTGCTTCACTTACAGACCTGACCAGGAAAGGTAGACTAGATAAGATTGTTTGGATGCCAGCCTATGAGCAGGCATTTCAAAAGCTGAAAGAGTCTGTTAGTGGACCCCCTGTATTAGTCAGTCCTGATTATAGTCAGGAATCCATTGTACAGGTAGATGCTTCTAACTATGGGATAGGGGCTGTACTTAGCCAGGTTTCCTCAGAGGAAGAGGAGCACCCTATTGTGTATTTGAGTTGCAGACTCCAACACAGAGAGGAATCTTATGCAGCCGTAGAGAAAGATTGTCTGGGTATAAATTGGGCACTGCATTATTTGTATGGGAGACAGTTCACTGTGGTTATGGATTCTAGTTTGGTTATGTTTATGGTTAGATAGCTATGTGCTTTTTCTTGATTTTAGTACTTGTCACAACTCTGATGAAGCCTTTATTCCATTAGTTAGGTTCATAGGTTCATAGGTTCATACTAGGCTATCTGCCCAAGGGCATTTATAAGCCTAGCCCATAGTTATGTGGCTTTCGCCACCCCTTTAGTTTGAATAAAAACTATGCCTATCATTTTTCTGTGCCTCTGTCAAGCAGTGACACTGAAGTAATCCCTGGGGTATATCTGCGATCTCCCATCCATTGGTCAAGATTCCTCTTGAACAAGGCCAGCGAGGTGCTCTGCCTCACATGTACCGGGATTTTGTTCCACAGCATAGGAGTCTCTGGGTGATGAATCTGTCCCTCCAGCACGTTCTATTTATAACCGTGTCAAGGTTTAAGTCTCCGCCCTTGTGGTTCTGAGGGATCTAGATTTTTGAGGTGAAGCATATTCATCAAATCTGGGTTTGACATGGCCTTATATGTCAGGCACAGGTCACCTCTGAGCAAGCGGTATGAGACTGAATAAAGCTGGAGTTCTTTCAGTCGGGCAGCATAAGACATATTTTTGAGACCCTTTATCCTTTTGGTGAGGAACTTTTGGGGCCTTTCAAGCTGCATCAGGTGTCTGGTCAGATACATTCGAACGGGCATTGTACTCAATCATAGGTCTAATGAGTGATAAGTACAGGGGACGATGACCTCCTTGATTTAGATGTGAATCCCTTCATGATCAGGTGGGTGATATAGAAGGTTTTCCTAACTACTTTAGCAACATGAGTGTCAAACGAAAGACTACTGTCAACTTGGGTCCCCAGATCCCTGATGACTTTTTCTGTGCTCAGTGGATTGTCACCTATATGGTAGCTAGGGGTAACCTTGTTTTTCCCGAAGGGTATGACTATGCATTTTTGGCGTTTAACTTCAGGCCATGGCTCTGGCACCAGTTATCCGTTTCTGTGAGGCCCTTCTGGAGGATATCTGTGTCAGATGTGTTTTCGACTATGGCGCCCAGTTTGCAGTCATCTGCAAACTTTGTCAGCCATAACCCTCCTGTGTTTGCTTGTACTTCAGAAAAGTAGATGCCGAACAAGAGTGGACCCAGGACTGAGCCCTGTGGGACACCACTTGTGACAGGCTTTGAGTCTGACATGGCTCCAGCAACTCTGACCCTGTGGGTTCTGTCGCTTAGCCAGTTTGCAACCCATCTTGTGATGTATGGGTTTACATTCAAGCTGATGAGTTTTTCGATGATACCTGAGTGGGGTATTGTGTCAAGGCCTTTGCCAGGTCGAGGTAGGCTGTATGGACTGCCTTTCCTCATCAATGGCCTTGGTGACTGTCTCAAAAAGTCAACCAAGTTTAAGAGGCAGGATCTGCCTTTGACAAAGCCAAACTGGGTTGGATCCAAAGTCTGCAAGTTCCCTATGTCTTTATTTATGAGTTCCATTATGATCCTCTCCATGGCTTTGCAGATAAGGCTTGTCAAGCTAATGGGGCGGTAATTTCCAGGGTCTGTGGAGGCACCGCCCTTATGAAGTGGGACCACAGTCGCCGTGCGCCACTCCTTGGGTACGTATCCTGAGGTGAGGCTAAGATTAAACAGCTGTCCTAACTGTGGGTTTAATTCCTCGTTGAGTTCATGAAGCACACAGCCGGGGACACCATCCGGTCCCATGGATGCTGTGCTTTTTGCCTTAGTGAGGGCAGTTCTCACCTGGGCGTTGGAGATGTTTGGGGGGCTACAATCCTCTGGAATAGATATCTCTCCTTTTGGGGGAGGGGGGAGAAGTTTGCACTGAACCTGTCAGCCAGTATGTTAGCAATGTGTGTAGGTTCAGTAATTTTCACATCATTTTGAACTAATTCTGAGCATATCTGGGAGTTTCCTCCTAGGTTTCTAACATAGCTAAAGAAGGCCTTATGATTGTCTTTAGAGTCCTTGGCGATTTTTCTCTCAAAATTTGCCTTGGATGATTTTATGAGAGCTCTTAGTTTTTACTTATAATGATCAAAGGTGTCTTACCTTTCAAGGATTTTGCTCTATCTTGTAGTAGCTTCCTCCTTTTGTTGTAGAGCTTGTTTATGGCTGGGGTCCACCAGACTGGACGCTTGCCTTTGGTACAGAGAGTCTTAGTTTTGTTTGGGATTGCCTGATCCATGCAGTCCTGTAGGTGCTGGTAGAAGGCATTTGTAAGTGATTCAGCGGTTTGAGTAATGTTTACCACTGGCTCAGGGGCCTTAAAGGAGACCACACTAGTTTTTAGAAGTGTGAAATCGGCTTTTGAGAAGTTTTTCACTGTGGTCTTTTGTTTCAGGTGGGGCGGATGAGGACCTCCAGCGAGATTAGTTTATGATCTGATCTCACCAGTGAGGGATATACTTCGGTGTTGAACATTTTGATCCCATGTTCGTGATGATGAGATCAAGTATGTTTTCACCTCTTGTGGGGATGGTGACTAGTTGTTCCATGGCATTTGAGTTTATGAACTCCAGGAATCTTTGGGTTAGAGTGTTCGGGCTTGAGTAGTGTTCCCAGTCTATATTAGGGTAGTTGAAGTCACCTAGTATGATGGTGTTTGGAGATACATTTATCCCTCCAATGTTTTCAGGAAGGCCATGTGAGGTTCCTGAGTTTGAGAGGGTGGCCTGTAACATGCTACAAATTGCAGAGCAGTCTTGCCTATGGTTAATTGCACCTGGATGGTCTCAGATGCATCGTATGTTGCCACTAACCTTGAGGTGTGGGTGTCCTTTATGAATATGGACACCCCCCCTCCTTTCTTGGTGTTGTCCGGATTTTGGGGCCGGAACGTATGATATGAGGTGAAACCTGTTAGTGCTGGGGTGCTCTCAGGAGCCTTGAACCAGGTTTCTGTCACAGCACAGACATCGATGTTCTCCATATTGAGAAGGGCCTCGAGTGCGTGCATCTTGAGAGTGAGACTTCTGGCATTGAGCAGCATTACCCTTAGTTTTTTTCCTTTTTGGTGTTCTAGGGTGGTAGGTTTAGAATTTGAGCCTTGCCTAAAAAGGCACTATGGGGTGGCAAGAGCCTTTGCCAATATCCGGAAGCCCAGGGTGACAGGTGCAAGCCGTCCCTCATGAAGCAGCGTGGCTTGTCCAGCATGTCATCCCAGGCAGACAGACATTGATCCCCTTTGAATGACACCAGAATTTAAGCCAATTATTAAAGCTGATCATCTTATCACTGTATTGTGGCATCATTCTAGGTGAAGGTAGGATACTGCTCAAGGTCAGGGTCATACCTGCCTGGGCTACATAATCAGAGAGCTCCTCGGCGTCCCTTTTCATGTAGTCCAAGGAGGTACGTCTCAGGTCGCTGACACCAGCGTGGACAATGACTGAGTCGTACTTGTACCTGCTGTTGAGAGACCTGAGTGCTTGCGTTATGTGGCGGATTCTAGCGCCCAACAGGCAGCTTACTGTGACCTTCTCCTTACTCAGTCTGGTGAGCCGGACGTCAGTGTGTCTGACTATGGAATCACCAATGACAAGTGTGTCTGGCATTTTGTTTGGCCTTAAGGGCTGTGACTGTTTGACACTCTGACTGTGTGGTCTATGTGTTGCATGTGTTGGGTCGTGAGGTGGTATTTGTTTGGGTGTCTGCTTTGGTGGCCTCTGCTGTTTTGGTAAATTTTTGACCAGAGCCTCCGAGTATGTCTTTGTGTGAGTATGTGTATGATTTGAAGTTGTGATGGTACCATGTGTGACTGGGTATGTATTGTGTGTGGTTGCCTTCTCCTCCTGTCTGGTCTTGCCAGTCCTATGTTGAGAGAGCTCAGCCTCCAGTTTGGCCGTATAGTTGCATCTCTCGCATGTATTTGTGTTTTGTGGGAGAAGGAGAGGATTGTTCAGTGTACATGAGGCAATTGTAACATTGCCTCAATATTCCCAGGTTCACCGGTTGAGCTGGAGAGGACACTAGCAACTGATCCCTCGACATACTAGAAGTAGTAGATAAAGAACTTTCAAAGGACTCGGGGAAGTGGGTTTTGGGCTGGTGGGGTACTATCTATAATAAGAGTGCTTTATCAAGGTGCAAGTACTGTAGGAGTAAGTGCTAGGCTTTACAGATAGAGAATAGTCTACTTGGGAATCAAGTAGAGATGAACTTTTCAGTTATAGGATATGCTGGTTAGATCAGCAGTACAGTTTAGCGTGTTTTATAGCAGGGGCTGAAGGGAGCTAGGAATTGGCCCAAAACGACCAATGGACTACTAGTTTCTGGCTGAAACTTCACCAAATCGGACAAAAGGCAGCTCAGTGCTTCCCACTCCCACTGGTAAGCAAAGAAACTTCCCTCCTTCCTAATAAGGCAATGGATCAGTAACAGGAATTAAAACAAAGCCCAGGGATCAGCAACTCTGAAACTGGACTACTCTAGTTCAGTAAAGTGGGAAAACAAGAGATTTTTTGTTTTATTACAGAGATAAGGAAAAAACAGACAGTAAATGCTATAAATGCTGTAAATCGGCTAGCGCACTTTAGTGTGTAGCCTACAGAAACAATTTGCAACAATTAGTAACTTAAAGTGCAATAAACAGTGTAAAATGCAGAAATCACTTAAAGTAGCAGTAAAACAGGCGAAATGCAGTCGCTAGCTTAATAACAGTGGGAAAGCCACAAAAATACTTATATCTGGTAGAAAGTCACTCTTTTAGCTCTCTGCTGCTTGGATCACTCTGCAGGCCACCACGAGGATCTGTGCAGAGTTGGTACAAGCTGGAAAACACGTGTTTAGCGTGTTTTATAGCAGGGGCTGAAAGGAGCTAGGAATTGGCCCAAAACGACCAATAGACTACTAGTTTCTGGCTGAAACTTCACCAATTCGGACAAAAAGGCTGCTCAGTGCTTCCCACTCCCACTGGTAAGCAAAGAAACTTCCCTCCTTCCTAATAAGGCAATGGATCAGTAACAGGAACTAAAAACAAAGCCCAGGGATCAGCAACTCTGAAACTGGACTACTCTAGTTCAGTAAGGTGGGAAAACAAGAGATTTTTTTTTTTTTTTTTTTTTTTTTTTACAGAGACAAGGAAAAAACAGACAGTAAATGCTATAAATGCTTTTAAGCGGCTAGCACACTTGAGTGTGTTAGCCTACAGGTAAAATTAAGCAACAAATAACTTTTAAGAGTGCAAAACAGTTAATCAACACAAAAACAGTTTAAATAGAATGCAGAGCTGTATAAACAGGCTAAGATGCAGTCGCTAAGCAGTAAATATTCAAAAAGCCAGAAAAAATACTTAAATCGGTTATAGCAAATACAGTTATAACAAATGCTCTGAAATATACTGTATATTTCCAATATGTTTGAGAAGGACAGTCAGAACACAAGAAGGTTCAGGCGAAGAAGAAAAAAAAGTTTTGTTTTACTTTTGGAAAGGTAAAAGGAGGAACAGAAGGCCTTATCAAATGTTCTCTCTGTATTAAGAAGAATGAGCTAATGACACTAGACTGGGAGGTGTGTCACAGTAGGGGCAGGCAACTGCAAAGCCTAAGACAACAAGCTATGAAAGTTTTTAAACAGAAAAAGATTTCTGAAGATTCTGAATAGACAAAGTGCTTTATATATATTAAATTAAAAACAGTAATCTGTTAAAATAATCAAAAAATACTTATATTTTGTAGCTCAGTTGCGGTCAAACAACTTCTCCAGCCTGCACCAAAGACCAGAACAACAACTTTTTTTTTTACAAGAACACAAAAGAACCAGCCCCCACTAGCCAAGAGATAATTACACAGAGTAAATGTTTCAGTTTATACAATAGCCTAAGACAACAAGCTATGACAGTTTTAAACAGAAAAAGATTTCTGAAGATTCTGAATAGACAAAGTGCTTTATATATATTAAATTATAAAAACAGTAATCTGTTAAAATAATCAAAAATACTTATATTTTGTAGCTCAGTTGCGGTCAAACAACTTCTCCAGCCTGCACCAAAGACCAGAACAACAACTTTTTTACAAGAACACAAAAGAACCAGCCCCACTAGCCAAGAGATAATTACACAGAGTAAATGTTTCAGTTTATACAATAGCCTAAGACAACAAGCTATGGCAGTTTTAAACAGAAAAAGATTTCTGAAGATTCTGAATAGACAAAGTGCTTTATATATATTAAATTATAAAAACAGTAATCTGTTAAAATAATCAAAAATACTTATATTTTGTAGCTCAGTTGCGGTCAAACAACTTCTCCAGCCTGCACCAAAGACCAGAACAACAACTTTTTTTACAAGAACACAAAAGAACCAGCCCCCACTAGCCAAGAGATAATTACACAGAGTAAATGTTTCAGTTTATACAATAGCCTAAGACAACAAGCTATGACAGTTTTTAAACAGAAAAAGATTTCTGAAGATTCTGAATAGACAAAGTGCTTTATATATATTAAATTATAAAAACAGTAATCTGTTAAAATAATCAAAAATACTTATATTTTCTAGCCCAGTTCCGGTCAAACAAGTTCTCTAGCCTGCACCAAAGAACAGAACAACAACTTTTTTTTTCAAGAACACAAAAGAACCAGCCCCACTAGCCAAGAGATAATTACACAGAGTAAATGTTTCAGTTTATACAATAGCCTAAGACAACAAGCTATGACAGTTTTTAAACAGAAAAAGATTTCTGAAGATTCTGAATAGACAAAGTGCTTTATATATATTAAATTATAAAACAGTAATCTGTTAAAATAATCAAAAAATACTTATATTTTGTAGCTCAGTTGGTCAAACAACTTCTCCAGCCTGCACCAAAGACCAGAACAACAACTTTTTTTACAAGAACACAAAAGAACCAGCCCCACTAGCCAAGAGATAATTACACAGAGTAAATGTTTCAGTTTATACAATAGCCTAAGACAACAAGCTATGACAGTTTTAAACAGAAAAAGATTTCTGAAGATTCTGAATAGACAAAGTGCTTTATATATATTAAATTATAAAAACAGTAATCTGTTAAAATAATCAAAAATACTTATATTTTGTAGCTCAGTTGCGGTCAAACAACTTCTCCAGCCTGCACCAAAGACCAGAACAACAACTTTTTTTACAAGAACACAAAAGAACCAGCCCCCACTAGCCAAGAGATAATTACACAGAGTAAATGTTTCAGTTTATACAATAGCCTAAGACAACAAGCTATGACAGTTTTTAAACAGAAAAAGATTTCTGAAGATTCTGAATAGACAAAGTGCTTTATATATATTAAATTATAAAAACAGTAATCTGTTAAAATAATCAACAGATACTTATATTTTGTAGCTCAGTTGCGGTCAAACAACTTCTCCAGCCTGCCCCAAAGACCAGAACAACAACTTTTTACAAGAATACAAAAGAACCAGCCCCCCTAGCCAAGAGATAATTACACAGAGTAAATGTTTCAGTTTATACAATAGCCTAAGACAACAAGCTATGACAGTTTTAAACAGAAAAAGATTTCTGAAGATTCTGAATAGACAAAGTGCTTTATATATATTAAATTATAAAAACAGTAATCTGTTAAAATAATCAAAAATACTTATATTTTGTAGCTCAGTTGCGGTCAAACAACTTCTCCAGCCTGCACCAAAGACCAGAACAACAACTTTTTTTACAAGAACACAAAAGAACCAGCCCCCACTAGCCAAGAGATAATTACACAGAGTAAATGTTTCAGTTTATACAATAGCCTAAGACAACAAGCTATGACAGTTTTAAACAGAAAAGATTTCTGAAGATTCTGAATAGACAAAGTGCTTTATATATATTAAATTATAAAAACAGTAATCTGTTAAAATAATCAAAAAATACTTATATTTTGTAGCTCAGTTGTGGTCAAACAACTTCTCCAGCCTGCACCAAAGACCAGAACAAGAACTTTTTTTATACAAGAACACAAAAGAACCAGCCCCCACTCGCCAAGAGATAATTACACAGAGTAAATGTTTCAGTTTATACAATAGCCTAAGACAACAAGCTATGACAGTTTTTAAACAGAAAAAGATTTCTGAAGATTCTGAATAGACAAAGTGCTTTATATATATTAAATTATAAAACAGTAATCTGTTAAAATAATCAAAAATACTTATATTTTGTAGCTCAGTTGCGGTCAAACAACTTCTCCAGCCTGCACCAAAGACCAGAACAACAACTTTTTTTTACAAGAACACAAAAGAACCAGCCCCACTAGCCAAGAGATAATTACACAGAGTAAATGTTTCAGTTTATACAATAGCCTAAGACAACAAGCTATGACAGTTTTTAAACAGAAAAAGATTTCTGAAGATTCTGAATAGACAAAGTGCTTTATATATATTAAATTATAAAAACAGTAATCTGTTAAAATAATCAAAAAATACTTATATTTTGTAGCTCAGTTGGTCAAACAACTTCTCCAGCCTGCACCAAAGACCAGAACAACAACTTTTTTTTACAAGAACACAAAAGAACCAGCCCCCACTAGCCAAGAGATAATTACACAGAGTAAATGTTTCAGTTTATACAATAGCCTAAGACAACAAGCTATGACAGTTTTTAAACAGAAAAAGATTTCTGAAGATTCTGAATAGACAAAGTGCTTTATATATATTAAATTATAAAAACAGTAATCTGTTAAAATAATCAAAAAATACTTATATTTTGTAGCTCAGTTGCGGTCAAACAACTTCTCCAGCCTGCACAAGTGATTTTAGTTAAAAGTCATTTTATGTTTATCTTTTAATGTATACATTGTGCTTTCCTTAATATTTGATCTTGGAATGTGGGTTGCAAATAGATAGGTAGTGTTTTTCTTTACTAGGATTTGGTTTGATCTAATCAATAGTAGTGTGTGGGATTGGGTACTCTTTATTCTAAAATGCACTTTTAATGGCCCTGTTTATATTGTTTGCCAAGAATAGGCTGGTTTAAAATGAAACAATATGTATATTTTCCACACATACTTCTAAGTATATATATTTTTAACATTATTAAATACTTCAAACAACACTGCAATGAAAGACCAACAGTGCCAGAACTCCAAGCAACAGCTTGCCACCACAAAACAGATTAAAGGCACTGCAGAGATCTGCAGGATAAAATAGTTTACCATTCCAGGATTTACTAAAAGAAGAATTTAATAATCTCAATCAAAATAAACACAGCAACTTTATAAAATGCACTAAACAGACTATAAAACATAAAACACTTAATGGGATCACCATGTTTTTTGTTCTTCCTTAGGACATCCTCAAATAATTGAATCAACTTAATTATTCCATTATACTTTGTTCAGTAAATCAATCCCCCTCATTATTTAAGTAATACATCAATTAGCTCTATAAAACATGAATAAAAACTCTTTACATGAAATAGAAGGCAACGTGAAATGTTTGAAAATTATGACAGACGGAAAAGTATAGAGAATTTTGATTTAAATGACCCATTAGAATTTCCACCATGACAGAGGGAAAAGTATAGAGAATTTCTGTGTTGTCCAAAGGACTTACTTTTGTACCAAGCTGCAGGAGTGAGGTTGCTCAAGTACTGATAGACCTTAAAATGTTTGTGAGGAAGCTCAACTTAAGGGTACAGTTTCATGACAAAAGTATTGTCCACCACTACATCAAACACTAGCTGCTTTCGAAGTGAAATGTGAGATGGATATCAGGAAACTGCTTAAAAAACCTCCAAAGAAAAAACTTTATAACTTAACACAGGGAGAAAGAAAAACATTGCTTGAGCTAGGCAATGATAAATCCAGGCATGTAATGAAGGCAGACAAGGGAGGAGGTATACTTGTGACTGATACCACTAGCTACAACCAAAAGATAGAGAACAAGCTGGAGGATAACAGATTTTATGAGTTATTTGCCATGGATGACATAAAAAGAGCATATGATTTATGGAACACTAATCTCACCACATTATGGGAAGAAAAACTTATCACTGAAAATCTTTATAATTATTTATGGAGCCCATGCCCACGTTTACGTTACTTTTTTGGAATACCAAAGCCACACAAGAACAGAGAAGACCCACCTTATAGACCGGTGGTAGCAAGTGGAGGTTCTCTTACTGAAGCCACAGCCATTTACCTTGATTACTTGCTGAAACCTCTAGCAGAAAAGAATAAGTCATACATAAGAGATTCAATGGATTTTTTGAAGAAAATAAAAAACATTACATTGGAAGCTGACAGTATTTTGGTAACTATTGATGTAGAATCCTTGTACACAGTGCTCCCTCACAATTACTATATAACAGCAGCTATGGAGTCTTTTAAGAAACATAATCATGGTACACAGGCACAACTGCAAAAGTTAAGCAAGCTCATTAATCTTAAAATTGGACTTTAATTTCTTTACTTTCAATGGCAAACACTACAAACAAAAAACTGGTATAGCAATGAGGGCTGCCATGGCTCCCAGCATAGCTAACATAGCCCTGGGCAAATGGGAGGAGGACTTTGTGTAAAACAACACAGACTACATGCAGCATATCACATGCTATTTACGTTTTATTGACAATGTCTTTATTGTGTGGGAAGCTGACACCTTGCATCTTGAAGATTTTATTACTTACATCAATCAAACAACCCCCTTCCTGAAGTTTACCTCTTCCCATAGCTGTACTTCAACCACTTTCTTAGATATGCAGATTTCCAAGGACACCAACAATAACAGAATCACCACTGATTTATTCAGAAAACCAACGAGGGTTAACTTATTACTCCACAGTAAAAGTCTACATCCTACAAAAAACAAGTATAATGTAGTGAAATCCCAAGGCTATAGATTAGCTCAAATTACCACAGAGATGGAACCATTTTTGAGAAACCTGAACAACTTAGAGAATGATTTTCTAGTGAGAGGCTATGAAAGTCAGATGTTAAAAAACATCCTGGAATCCATTATAGAAGTGAAAAGGACTGAAGCACCTTCACTCAACCTCCCCAGTAGAAAAATGTTAAGTAATCCCACAGAAAATAACAAATGCAAAAATAGCTGCATCCTGACATACACTTTGGATTATCACAGTATCAAAAATATTATTGAAGAAAACTGGGACATTGTTACAGGAAACCCTTTTCTGATTAACATCTGAGGTGAAGCCCCATCATTTGTTTATAGGAAGGCCAGGAATATTAGAAGTTTTGTTGAATTTAAACCTAGACCATGTGAGAAAAGCACTAAAAGATGTGAAACTAATTGTACATTTTGTATATTTATACAGCAAGGTGATAGTTTTTATTGCCCTTATTTAAAGAAGATCATTAAAACCAGTGCAGGGGGTGACTGTAACACTAAAAAAGTAATTTACAGGGCACAGTGCAATGAATGTGATGCATTCTATGTGGGCAAGACTGTAAATAAACTCAAGCGAAGGATTTCATGTCATCTGTCAGAAATCCGCTCTGTACGTAAAAATAATGCACTAGCCAAACACCTTTCTCTTCATAAAAGACACACAGGTTTTAAGTTCCATATCCTGGATCGCATAGACATGGGTGATCTTGAAGGAGACATCCCGAATATTCTGGAGAAACATGAACTCATGTGGCAATTAAAGCTGAACTCTTTTAGAAAGCCTGGACTAAACGACTACTGTTCAATTAAAAGTGCACTGGAACTTAGAAAATTGCCACATTGTTTACATGACTAATTGTATTTTATTTTATTTTTTTCTACAAATTGGTTTTAAATACCATTTTAAATAATTTGAAATTTAAGTGTATATTTTGTTTGCATCATCATACATATATATATATATTTTTTTTTCTGGTTCTCTTTTTTCCACTTTATTCAAAATGATGGTAATAACAATACTAACTAATTATACAATTATATAGGTTTTTAGGGTTCTTGTACACAGACCTGAAGAAGTCTAGAAGGACGAAAGCGATCTTTGTTAACAAAAGGTTATGAAAATAGAAACTGATTTTTACATGCAAAATGTATATGTATATATTTATATATATTTTTTGATCGCAAAATGAACTAAGGTTGATATATTTCCAGCCATGTAGTATGTTGCCTTGTATAAAATCACAGACTTAATAATTTACTTAATAATTTGGTTAAATAAGATGTACCATTAAAGTACATTAGGGCTATATATTATTATGACAGCTACTAGGTAGGGCAGGACCAGCACGAATGTCACACTGATGGGGGAAGGGATGTGAATTTAACATGTGTACCAATAACACTTTGTTTTACAGCACAATAAACCACTCCCATGGCTGATAAAAAGTATATATATATTTAGAAAGCTTGTGAGGAAATTATTACTCTATTTTTGTTTTACTTGGATCGCTTGTCTGTGTAGTTAATAAAGGATTTTCGACTGGAAACAGACTGCCTGCCTTGCTTGGATTACTTTCGAATACTTAGTAATGCTGTACAATTATATATTTTCTATTATTACTTTTTGACTTGACGAGTTTACGTTCGCATCTTCTACTACTATTGTCTGATCTGATTAATATACAGGGATTAACTAGAAATATATGGACTGAAAATCTTCCACACAGAGAAGTTTCTTACACTATTTAGAATTTTGATTGAAATGACCCTTTAGAATTTCCACCCCTAAGAAGGTCATACAAGGGAGGGAAACCTACTGCTCCTAGAGTGTAGCCCACAGGGTGGGTATACATTTCAGGAGGGAAGAACACTCTGCCTGGAAAGAATCGTGCTTTTTGGAGGCTCAGGAAGTAGTCCTCAAAAGGACTTTTCAGTAGATGATTCGTATTGTAGCTGTCCTGAGGTGTCGTTATAGTTGTGGCCCTGAGGAGGGCTGTTATAGTCCTGATGTGGACTTTTGTAGCCCTGAGGAGGGCTGTTGTAGTCCTGATGAGGGTTGTTGAAGTCCTGATAAGGGTTGTTGAAGTCCTGATAAGGACTGTTGTAGTCCCAAGGAGGACTGTTGAAGCCCTGAAGATGGCTGTTGTTGTGTTGGTTAGAGCAGAAGTTGCCCTTACAAGAGCTGCCCTAGGTATCCTGTCAGATCAGATCTCAGTAGGTGCCCCCTTATGTAAGGCTGGGCTCCTGCAGATGTGGTCTGCGGGTTCTTAGAAGAACTTTTCTGGTCTATGTGACCTTAAGAAGGAACCTGGGGGGTATCCTAGTAAGCCAGACCTATTACAGTCGCCCTTTGATCGGCCTTACAGAGGAACCTGGAGGGTATCCTAGTAAGCCAGACCTATTACAGTCACCCTTAGACTGGGTTGGGTTTCCGTGGGTTCTTATAAGAACCTTTGTGGTCCCTTTTAGGGCCTGAGCACTCTTAGTCCTGTTAGTCCTTGCCCTAAATGGCAGGCAGTCGGCATGCAAGGTGTTTGTTTGTTCTAAAAGAAGACAGCAGAGGCAGTAGTGTTTGATCCGTGCTTCTTTATTTCCATCCTTGCAGGTCACAGACTGTAATAAGTCTGGCTTACTAGGATACCCTCCAGGTTCCTCTGTAAGGCCACATAGGCCACAAAGGTTCTTCTAAGAACCCGCAGACCAGATCTGCAGGAGCCCAACCTTACAAAAGGGGGCACCTATTGATATCTGATCTGACAGGATACCTAGGGCGGCTCTTGTAAGGGCCACTTCAGCTCTAACCAACACAACAACAGCCCTCTTCAGGGCTTCAACAGTCCTCCTTGGGACTACAACAGCACTTATCGGGACTTCAACAGTCCTCCTCAGGGCTACAAAAGTCCACATCAGGACTACAATAGCCCTCCTCAGGACTACAACAGCCCTTCTCAGGGCTACAAAAGTCTACATCAGGACTACAACAGCCCTCCTCAGGGCTACAACTATAAGGACACCCCAGGACAGTTACAATACAAATAATCTACTGAAAAGTCCTTTTGAGGACTAGTTATTACGCCTCCAAAAAGCGCTATTCTTTCCAGGTAGAGTGTTCACCCCTAAGGTCAGAAAGAATAAAAAACAAGCCAGTGACCTATTACAATTACAACAGGGAAAGCGGGCAGACGGAAGTTAGATAGATATTGAACATAAGGAAAGGACAGGGGCACATGAACAGGGACAGCTTTGAACACCAAGGAAGAACATATAGTATAAAAAGAAAGTATGTTCACATACAAGAATTTTAATAGTTTTAATTATAGTAACTTAGAGGTGAACAGTACCTATTTTAATTTGTTTTAATTTATTTATGAAAGGGTTCAAAATTGTCCTTAATAAAAAAAGAGATATTAGTAAATTATTAACTGATTTTAAGGTTTTTATTAGAAAAAAGAATTTGGAACTGACATTAAAATGTAGAGGAAGAAAAGAAAGAGAATATGAGATTTAGGAGAAAAAGTATATATAATCCCCCATTGCAACCCTGATTGAAAAACTTCGAAAGGATTGTAGAAAGAGAGGTAAGGACAGCTCTGCAGAAGATAAGAATAATTTCAAACTTCCCCCAGAAAGAGAGACAATTATTGGAAAAATTAAGTAAAAATACTAATATATGGATAGTGAAGCTAGATAAAGGTGGAGGGATGGTACTAATGGACGATATATTATATATAGGTAAAATGATGGATTTATTAGGAGATGTAAGCAAATATGTTAAAGTCTCAAACAATGAAATTAATATTGCCTGTTCTAAGAAAGAGAGTTCATTGAACAATTTAGATATGTATAATTATTTATGGATGGAAAAAATGACTATAAAATATAATGAATCCACCTTTCAGGTCAATAGTGGCAGGAAATAGATCTAAAGCATATCCAATAGCTAGATATATAGATGGAAAGATAAAGTCAATATGGATAGAACAAGATGGAATATTAAATGATTCATGGGAGTTCCTAAAAGGGTTAAAGAGAAAGTTATATAATAAAGATATAATATTTGTTACAATTGGCGTCATTGATCTTTTTTCAGTAATACTACATTAGAAGAGAATGGAATGGTTTGAAGAAGCAATGGTAGAAAAAGGCACACAATTTTAGGGAATTTAGAGTGCTATTGGAACTAATAGAAATAGTGCTTCATAACAATAATACACATTTTGAAGGGGATTTTTTTAAACAAATTAGTGGGGTAGCAATGGGAACATGTTGTGATCCAAGTTATGCGAATACAGTATTGCTTATGTTTGAGAAAAAAAAAATATTTTTAACTCCCCTTATGTTGAATGCTGGAATACACATAAGTGATATCTAGATGATATTTACATATTCTGGACAGAGTCAGAGGAAAATTAAGATCAATTTTAAACTGCATAAGTACAGCTACAGAATTCCTGAAATTTACTTGGGGTATTAATAAGGAAAGAGTGAATTATCTGGATGTTACAGTTCATAAGCTTGAAGATAAGCAAAAGTTTAAACCTACAGTATATAGGAAAGATACTTTTTCTAACTGATATTTATATTTCACTAGTGCACACCCCTCTAAATAAAAAAAAAAAGTATCTTAAAGGGTCAGTTTATTGGACTATTGAGGATGACTTCAGAAGAGGAAGATTTTAAAGAGAAGTGTTTTAGAATAAAATAAATGTTTTTTGAGAGAAGATACCCACTTAACCTTATAAATGAGGTTATTAAAGAAGTAAATGAAAGGAGAAGAGATAGATATACTCCCTTTTTGGGAAATGTGGACATTAATTTGAAGCCTATAAAAATAAAAAAATGGTAATGATGTTAACCCTAACAAATGTTGGAAGAAGGGGAAAGTCCAGCTTACACAGGGCCATTTGTAATGTATTATAACAATGATTACTGTGTCATTAAAATTATTATTACTACAGACTAGCAAATATTTGCAAGTTTATTGGATCTACAGTGGCATATTTAAACAGCCTATAAAATTCACATATAAGAAAAGCTATAATATAAAAAAAAAACATTGTGGAAACAGATCAACAAAAAAGTAAAGGAATTGTAAAAAAAAGGTATATGTAAATGTGGAGCATTTACCCAATTCACCTATATCAGTAAAAGTGAAAGTATTTATATATTAAGTAGGGATAAGTCTATACAAGCCAAGAATTATACAAATTGTAATAGTAAAATACTTATATATTTGGCTCAATGTAAATGCTGTTTAGCATTTTACATAAGGAAGACAGAAAGGGTATTGAAGCATAGGATATATGAATGGGTCTACATCATGTCAGTGAAATGGCATTACAGCAAATGCCGTTTCACTGACACATATAGACCAAAATCGGAAAAGAGCAAAAGCTCAGGTCAGCGATTTCTTTCCCAGGGAAAGAATTTTCTTGGCCTGAGCCGTGACATTGCCCTTCACCCCACTGTAGAGTGATCTTGGAGTTGGTATATTTAGTTAGGGGGTGTGGGATGCACAGCTCCCCCCACATTGAGGTGTGAGGAGACAAAACCTCCCACTTTCTAATGTTTAAGTGATATGTTGTGTTTTTTTTGGTTCACCAATTTTTTTCCATAGTAAAAAAATCTGTGAACTGGGGTTTTGCTCTTTTAAGATTTTGGTCTATATGTGTCAGCGAAACGGCATTTACTGTAATGCCATTTCACTGACATAATATAGACCCTATATGAACATTTATATGTTATCAAAAAGAAATATATTACAAATACCCTATAAAAGCTTACTTTAAAATGTTAAAATGTTAATTTTATATTTTTTGTGTTGGAAGAAGTTCCACAGGAACCAAGAGAAGGACCTTGGGAGACCAAAATAGAATAATGGGAAACATATTAACAGTTACTAATGGAGGCCAATACACCCCAGGGCTTAATGATAATATTTCATTAATACCCATTTTAAAACTGAGGTCAGCTAGACTATAGAGACGTTATTACATAAGTTTTTATTGTACATGGTTTTAGATTTAAAAAAAAAAACAAGTGGATTGATTAAAATTTTACAAACCTTTTAGATGGAAATTATTATATTGTTTGTAGGAAATAGCTGGGTTAAGTAAATAGGAATAAGAGGAGCAAATACTTAAGTAATATTATCAGTCTTTTTTAAAAAAATATCAAGTTATGTACTAGGCAGACCACTGGAGGGCAGTATAAGGTGTTTTCTCGTTCACTGTTAAAAAGAATAATATGATTATGAAATTTACATTTTATACTATAACTATATATATTATATTATATTGTCAGCATATGAGAAGAATAAAGAGATTTTTAATTTAGATATAGTTATAAATGTAGATAATAATGGGTAGGGAGTTTTTATTCATATTTTACAGAGCTGATTGATTTATTGCTTAAATAATGAGTGGATTGATTTATTGAACAAAGTATAAAAGGGAAGGATTAAGTTGATTCAGTTATTTGGGGAAGTCCTAAGGAAGACCAAAAAACACGATGATCCAGTTAAGCATTTTATGTTTTGTAGTGTTAGTGCATTTTATAATGTTGCTGCGTGTGTTTTGATTGAGATTATTAAATTCTTCTTTTATTAAATCCTGGACTGGTAAACTATTTTATCCTGCACATCTCTGCAGTGCCTTTAATCTGTATTGTTAAAATATTTCTGATTTTTTTGTTACTGAGGATCGTTTGTCTGTGACGAATAAAGGCTTGTTGCTTTGGAACACTACCTGGGTTTCATGATTTTTGGAAATTATTGTGACTGAGCTCATCAACAAAGCTTTAAGACCATTAGTTTCTCTGTTTTTTATTTTTTCCTCAACACGTGGTGAGGTTGGAACTAGACAGATGCCTGTTCTTGTTCATTTTGTTATGTTTGTGATCTTTGATTTTGTGCCCAAGGATTTTCTCTGGCATTAGAAATTCACTTTGTTTACTTTTCTCAGCATGGAGAATATATAGCTTTCGAGACCTAATGACTGTACCAATATGGGATGACACATGTTAACGCCTCAACATTACTACAACTGACAACTCACAAGATAATAATTTTGCTAAGCTAAAGAAGCAACTTAAACTGGTACAAGATATACACTGGGAGCAAATATATTTGGAACAGAGTAGAGATAAAAGAAGATTATCAAGGGGACTGAGACTTATTAAAAAATTAATGTGGAACAATGTGCATGAAGAACGAACACAGGAATGGATTGACATCATGAAGAACTAGCACAAGGATGGACTGACATCATGAAGAACTGGCACAGGAATGGACTGACATCATGAAGAACTGGCACAGGAATGGACTGACATCATGAAGAACTAGCACAGGAATGGAATGACATCATGAAGAACTGGCACAGGAATGGACTGACATCATGAAGAACTGGCACAGGAATGGACTGACATCATGAAGAACTGGCACAGGAATGGACTGACATCATGAAGAACTGGCACAGGAATGGAATGACATCATGAAGAAGTGGCACAGGAATGGACTGACATTCTTGAGGAAGCTAGTTTTAAACTAATAGACTTGCTTAACAAATACAACAAAGAAAAACAGGACACCACTAAGGAAATAATTGAAAATTTTGAGAGTGAATATCAGCAGGAGGCAGATTATGAACAAAAATTCCAGAATGTGGTAGAGAAGGTTCACAATTATCAGAAGTCCATCCAAGAGAAAATGAACAGGGATCAAATGAACAAAGATGATCCGCAGCATCTTACAAAGCATAGATCCACAAGGGGAGGTAGAAATGGATGGCAGAACTACAGGAGACATTTTAACAGGAGAGCCAGCAACAGGGTAACACAGACACCTGCAGATATCACCAATAATACCAATAACAATAATTCTGGTGCCAGTAATGCTAACAGTAATTAGAGTTACAATAATATACACCACGACAATCTGAATGTTCAAGCTGGTAAGAGGGTGTTATGAATGAACAGGGTTTTCAGAATGTGAACACACCCACAGGACCAGACAGACAAATGAGGGACAGAGAAATGGAGGACCGACCAACGGCATCCAGTACCCCTCAGACCCTACAAAGAGACATGAGAGAACACCAGAATTCTACCCAGGCACAATACAGTTTTCAGGGCTCATATCACCAGAGCCCAATACATATGAACAGGAATTATCATCACAACAATTACAACTACAACCAGAGATACAGTCCACCGAGGTTCCAGAGAGAAAAAATGAACTAACATCTGAACCCAAGGATGGAGGACCAGAACAACTGGAGGAGGAAGCAGTGGATAGGGATGAGAGAGTTGAGGTACCTGGGGAACAACAACTTCTACCCATCAGGGCCATGAGCCTGTAGATAGAATTAGCTTCCAGGATTTCAAATAATTTGAAGAAACCACTGCATTGACAGCACTTGAAGAAAAAGTGTTTGACAGAGGACTTAAATTCATAAATTCATACCTCAAGGAAGGAATGATGAGACACAGACCATCACTGATTTAAAAATGTATGAGAGGAAGTTGAATTTAAAACTTGTATTTCACAAGAAAAATAACATGGAGCAAGATGAACCCATCATAGAAAAAATTAAGACACAGCAGTTTTTACTCCCCACTGCATCCCACATTTGCAGCCTTTGAGACAAAATATGAGCTTGACATAAGAAAGGCTTTCAAAAAAACACCAAAACTGTAATATGTTATGAAAATAAATTATATAATGAAATGTTAATTTGTGTTGGTTTAAGTAGACACATTTGTAAATAGTTTTCTGTTACTTTAATCCATTGTTATGAAGTTTTTTTTTTCTGAGTAGTAAAATTGTTCAAAAAGTATGTTTCTTTATTTTTGACATGAATTGCTTTATTCATTTAAAAAAAAACTGTCAATAAAAAAAGAAATTGCAGAAAAAATCCAAGTTTTAGAATATTTCAAAGGATGAGATATTAGCATTTAAGAATTTGAGCAGTGATAGAACTAGGTGTGTTATGAAGCCTGACAAGAGTAACAATACTTGTTATGGATACTGACAGTTTTTTGTGTCTTTCGGCTTTTCCCGGATAGGGGTCGCATCAGCGGAACTCCGGTCTGCTAATGATTGGCAGTAGAGTTTTACATGCTGGCTTGCCGGGCCTAACGCACAACCTTCCTCAAAGGAACGCCCATTCACGCATGTCGCCACACAGAAGACACTCTAACTGAGAATCGAATGGGCAACGTCTAACTGTGAGGTGACAACGCTACCGCAGCACCACCACCGCAGTTATGGATACTGACAGTTATATAACAAAAATAGAGAACATGCTGAACACACCTGAGTTTTATTCTAAACATTCCTTCGAGGAGGTTAAAACTGCATATATAGAATGGAAATATAAGCTAACCAAAATGCTTAATGAAGAACTTATTAGTGAAAACTTTTTGTGAGTATTTGAACACTCCTCACCCCAAGTTACTTTGCTTTCTCAGGATTCTCATACCCCCTAAGAATAGGGAAGATCGACCTTACAGACCAGTTATTTCAAGTGGAGGATCCATATCAGAGGCCACTGTCATATACTTAGGTTTTATTCTTCAGCCTCTTGCTGAAAAGAACTCATCTTTTATTTTAGATTCACTTGATTTTTTTAAGTAAAATAAAAGAAGTGTATGTGAATGAACAAAGCATTTTGGTAACAACTGACGGTGGAGCCCTAGTCACTGTGTTACAACACATGTACTGTACTGAAGCAGCTAGAGAGGCTTATAGCAGAAATAACAATGCTAAACAAAGGGCAAACTGAATGCTTGGGAAAGCACAAACCAGATAAACGACCAAACAGCCCAAGGAGTCAAAATGCAGGAAACATTCAAGAAAAATCCAGTAAGTGTTCGAAAATCACTTTTTTAAAACAACCATAAGCGCTTTTGTTCAGTCAGTGTGAACTTCTTCAGACCAGGTCAATAACTCCACCTCCTTTCTGAAATGTACCACTTCCATCATTTCAGAGTCAGTGCAGTTCCTTGATATGTTGTTGTTGTTGTAGTTGTGTCTTTCATCTTTTTCCCGGTTAGGGGTCGCCACAGCAGAACTCCGGTCCGCTAATGATTGGCAGTTGATTTTTACGTGCCGAGTTGCCAGCTCTGATGCACAACCTTCAACGAAGGTATGCCCATTCATGCATTTCTCCACACAGAAGACGCTCTAGCTGAGAATCGAATGGGACAACGTCTTACTGTGAGGCGACAACGCTACCGCAGCACCACCACCTCAGTTAGTGCAGTTCCTTGATATGGCTGTCAGTATTGATAAAGACAGAGGAAAATTAATGAGTAACTTATACAGGAAACCAACAAGAGTGAACTACTTACTTCACAGAAATAGCATGCATCCAGTAAAAACTAAGCACAACGTAATAAAATCACAAGGCTACAGATTAGCATGCATGACCACAGATTTGGCCCCCTTTCTCAAAAATATGAATGATCTTGAAAATGATTTCTTAATCAGAGGATAGGAATCAAACATGTTACACATGATCCTGGATCCCATTAGAGATTCTAAAACTAACAATGACCCTACGTGGAATAGGCCTTTTGGTAGAATTCTGCAACGAGCACTCTCGAACCCAAAAGAAGAGAAAAGTTGCATTCTAACTTGCAGCTGGGATTTCAATACAATTAAAGCCATTATTAAGGAGATGGGCCATCCTCACTGACAACCAGCAGCTTGTAAGGATTTTAGGGGATCACCCCACGTTTGTATATAAAAAGAGCAGAAGCATAAGTAGCGATGTGGAAAAGAAAACTAAAGAACCCCAGGATGACATGAGCACTAAAGTCTGTGGGCCACCGAACTGCACTTTCTGTGAATACTTGATGGAGTGCGACTCATTTGAGTGCCCCATCTTAAATAAAATGGTGAAATCCTCAGCAGATGGTAACTGTAATGCTGACAAAGTTGTATATCGGGCCATTTATAATGACTGCCGTGTATTTTATGTGGGTAAGAATATGAATAAACTGAAAAGGAGGATTTCAGCTCATCTTTCTGACATCAGACATAAATTCCAGAGGAATGCCTTATCCAAACACTTATTAGAACACCCCAGACATTCTGGTTTTAAATGTATCATTCTGAACTGTGTGGAGATGGATGAGCTTTAAGGGGACGTCAATAAAAAAAATTATGTTGGCAGTTAAAATTAAATGGATTCAGAAAATCAGGACTTAACTACTATTGCTCTTTTAAGAGTGTACTAAATTTACATACACTATCACACAATCTGTAAAGATTTTTAGGGAATTTTTTAAAGAATATTTTTATGTACTCAAAATATACTAAATAATAAAAATTATGTGTAGAATGTGTATAAATATATATATATGTTTAGTTACTTTAACCTCAATTCTGCTTTGATTAGATTTATTGCATCACACCAGAGATTTAAATGGTAAATTCAAAACACCCATTGTTTTCATGCCACTGTTATCATGTAGTAGTGGTTCATAGGTTGGTTCATAGGTTGGTACTAGGCTATCGGCCCTAGGGCCTATGCAAGCCTAGCCATAACAATTCCCTGGATATTTCTTCCCACAATATTTACTTCTCCAGGCCCCTGTCTAGCAGGGCGACTGACATGATCCCCGGGGTGAATTTCCTATCTCCCATCCAATCATCAAGGCTCCTTTTGAAGAGGGCCAAAGAGGCGCTCTGCTTGATATGTATGGGCAGTCTATTCCAGAGTATGTGGAGTCATTGGGTCAGGAACCTATCCCTCCAGCATGTTTTGTTCATTGTGATGACAAGGTTTAGATCCCTGGAGCGTGTGGCTCTGAGGGATTGGGATTTCTTTAAGTGGAGCATGTCCAACAGCTCAGGGTTTGACATGGCCTTGTATGTTAAGCAGAGATTGCCTCTGAGTAGACGATATGCCACAGAGTATAGCTGGAGTTTTTTTTAGATGGTCAGTATATGGCATCTGCTTTAGGCCTGTGATTCTTTAAGTGAGGTATTTCTGTGGCCTTTCAAGCTGTTGCAGATGTCTTGTGAGGTACATACCAAACGGGGCATTATTCTCTATAATGGGTCTAATGAGGGATGAGTACAGTGGGACAATGACCTCCTTTTTTCTGCATGAAAAGCCCTTAGTGATGAGGTGTGCCACATAGAAGGATTTCCTGACTGTTGTGGCAATGTGGTTATCGAAAGTGAAACCACTGTCCACCTGTGTCCTTAAGTCTCTCATCGCACTTTTGATGTTTAGTGTCCTGCCACCTATGTGGTAATTCATGGGTACATGTTTTTTTCCAAAGGGGATAACTATACATTTCTTGGTATAATTCTCCCATTTACCATATTGGTGGATGCTCATGCACACAACTGCACACTTTTATACATTACTAGCTTACTTCATCCACTGTTATCTGTATTTTTGTGTGTTTTTTCTACTAGTTTTCATTGTATAAACATATTTTGGGGCTGTAAACATGAAATCTGTCATGAAATCTGTCTTGACAGGTTTTTTTTGCAAAGCACTGATGTTTTTCCTGAGCTGTTAATAATTTAGTTTTTTATACAGATTAATATACACAGATGGATATTTACTAGATATTATTAGACAGATGCATTTTTATATTTATAGCGTTCTACTTTGATTATGTTTACAGTTAGATAGCTATGTGTTTTTCTTGATTTTAGTTCTTGTCACAGACCTGATGAAGGCTTTATTGCATTAGTTGGCAGAAAGTTTTATTTTTTTATGTATGTTATGCTTCTCTTAATACCTGATCTTGGAATGTGGGTTGCAAATAAATAGTGTTTTCCTTAACCAGGATTTAGTTTGATCTAATCAGTACTAGTGTCTGCGGGTGAGGACTTGTTCTAAAATGCACTTTTGAGGCCCTGTTTATATTGTTTGCCATGAATAGGCTGGTTTAAAATTGAACAATACATATATTTCCACACCTACTTCTAAGTTTATAAAAGCTGATATATTTAACATTGTTAAAATATTTGTGAATTTTGCTACTGAGGATCACTTGTCTGTGACAAATAATGGCTTTTTGCTTTGGAACACTACCTGGGTTTCATCATTTACTGTGACTGAGCTCATCAATGAAGCTTTAAGACCACTAGTTTCTCTGTTTTTTATTTTTTCCGCAACACTCGTGGTAGTGAGGTTGGAACTAGACAGATTCCTGTGCTTGATTTTTTTAAACCCTTTAAAATGGATACACATAGCAAGTGGACAGAATGGAAAACTTCTTAGATGGAGGTTAGTTTTGCAGTCCTGTAACATAACTGTCTAACACCGCTGTGTTACTGCCAAACGTAATGCAGGTGGATTATCTGCATAGGGTATGGGATAATGTAGAAAAGACTGCACCTTTGTCTCAAGCTGAGTTTCTTGAGGGATACCTTCAGAAAACTCGCTTGAGGTTCTTAAAGGGGGGAGAAATGTGAAGCCAGAGCTGATGCAAGGCTAAAAGTGATTGTGAAATGTGATTATGCTAGGCTGAAGTAAACAAAATGTATCGAGTGTTGTTTTTTCATCTGTTTCTGGCATGTTGATTGGCAATGTATGTCAGCTAGTAAAAACTTTTGTTTGTCCTGATGTTAAAGGGCAGAGTGAGGGGCTAGTTCACAGATAGGAGGGTCTAGTTCACAGATAGGATGGTACCTTCGCCTATCCGCTTGATGCACAGTACAGGATGGCACCTTCTCCTAAGATAATAGATGAGGATGAAACAGCATTGGAATGCAATCGTCACTGAAACTTTTAAGGCCCGTTTGGGATACAAGTAAAGAAGAAACAGGTGTGAAGGTATTTGGGCAAACTCATACTGTTGTGATGGGTGTGGGGCTAGCTGGTTTATGACCAGTCTCTGTAGCAACAATGAAGTCACACAAGGACTATGGCTATATAACTGTGACAATGAAATGCTGAGAGACTACTGTGAAATTGCTGTGAGAACATCCTATCTGTGGAAATTAGCTAGTCATTTTAAGGTACAGTACTCCTTGTAGCAGTTAGCTAGGAAACTTAGATAGCTGGAGTTAAATTTTTCAGTATGCATTATATCTATGTTTATTGTACTTTACTTTAATCTTCTGTGTGTGTCAAGCTATGTATATTTTATTTGGTATGTATGCTATTTTCTTTAAAGACATGCAGGTAGCTGCGTGCGTGAATGGGTGTGCCTTCTTTGAAGGTTGGGCATCGGGCTGGCAAGTCAGCACTGTAAAACAATCCACTGCCAATCATTAGCAGACTGGAGTTATGCTGTGATGACCCCTGACCAGGAAAAGCTGAAAGACAATTTAAGTAAAACACATTTTAATTATGTTTAAGTTATTGTGTGTGGTATTTTTTATTATAAGAGTATTTATGCACTGTTGCTTAATTGACAAGAGGCTAACCATTTACACTGAGGAATAACACACTGTAAGGGGTACATCTTTGAAACTGCTTCAGCCAACTACCTGTAAAAGAGATGCCAAGTAGTACAATCAGACCATACCAGTAACTGGAAGTCTTTGACTTTTAGTGGTGGAAGTACTACCAGGCCCAGGAAGAAAGCTGAGTGGAACTGGAGCATTCAACAGCCTTCACTGGAAATTGTGCGCATGTGCATGAATGTGAGAAATAATACTTTGAGTGAAAGGCAGTTAACTGTGGCTAGAGGGTGCTGGAAGACACTGATTCACAGAAAGAGTGGTGTGGCTCTATAAGTGAACAGTGTGCAGTCTAATTTGGATGTGGAGGTTGGAGACCTAGGCCCAGGACAGTAGTGCATAATCCCTCTATGCTCTTTGTGCCAAGATTGTGTTTTGTGGATTATTCATTGAAACAGACTGGGTAACAGCATCTTCTTCACATTTAGTGGCATTGGTTGCCACAAAGTCATCAAACTGACCATATTCAGATAAATCCTTTCACATAAGTATGTTTACGTCTTTGATATTAACTTTACTTGTATGGCCTCCATTGTGCATTACTTGTCATGTTCATGTATTTTGAGGTGACACTGATCTTTGCAGTTTACTGTAATGGTTTAACAAAACAGATCCACGTAAACATTCAGAGTCCATGATGCATGTATGTAGAGCCTGTGCTGCAAAACATTGCACAGTGTGTTTTGAAGTCCTCTGTGATGGTTTGAGAAAGAGATGCCATTCAGATTCTACTCATTTGTCTTCCTGGATATGTCAGCAGTTACGAATGACTGTTGTAAGAACACAATATTGCACGGCCAATCTGATGGCACAGATCTAGGTTGTCCTCAGCACCCAGAGTTAAGGAACAGAGTAGTGCTGCCAGTGGAGCTGCCCATGGGGGACAGGATAAAGTGACCAGTGGTCATCTCTTCTATTCTGGGTGCGTAGTGAAGGGTAAACCTAAAGCCTTGGTGACTACTGGAGCAGACCAGGAACCTTGCAGGGCATCTCAGCTTAAACACAAGGAACCGCAATGATATCCTGATACAATTGCGCTAGACAGAAAAAAAAAGTGTGGCTCTATGAATGCAAATATATCTTCGCCTCCATTGCCTATTTAGTAAGCAATTTAATAGACTGCTAGCTTTCACACTCAAAGTGCTTTATCAGGCCTTCAGCATAAAACATTTCACTAAAATTTAAATATACTAAAGCAAAATCACATGATGTAGGTTTAACCAATAATTATTGCCTGCATCACCTCAAGTTTCAATACTCTTATAATGGAAACAAACACACCTTGGACATATATCAGCTCTAAACCTTGGTCATATATCAGCTCTAAACCTTGGTATCCAAACATATTATTGTTCTTTCCAAATAGCTCAAAGCAAAAAGCAGTTTGTAGGAAACCAAGTATATTTGTTCTGATATACAATCCCTTACCAGAGATGTTTGAAAAGGCTTGTGTGGATGATGTGCATTATCTTTTTACAAACCCTGAAAAGGGAAGCTTTTATAATTTGTCTACTTCAGAATCTGAGGCTTTAAAGAGACTTGTTGCTAATAAATGAATTGTTATAAAGAACAAGGCTAAAGGAGGAGCCATTGTTGTGATGAACCTTGAGTTCTACATCAAAAGTATAATATAAATGCTGAATGATGTGAATGTTTATACTAGAATAACACAAAGGAGAGGGGATTGATAGCATTGTGACCAAAGAGAACAATGATATTTATGACTGACATACGAATGGTAGGTTGATGGTGGAATTGTTAAATGATTTTTATGTGTCTTTACCAATATATTATGTTCCGCTCAAAAAATTATAAAAATATTGAGAAGCCACCAATGAGACTGACTGCCTCATCACATGGCTGGATCACAGAACTAATTTCAATATATTTAGAAAAACAATTGAAGCAGGTGCTCCTGGATATTATGAGTTATATAACAGATAATGATAATTTTTGAGGAAATTATGTGTTTGGTATAAAGGGAATAAAAATAGGAGTTATATGCTGTGACGCCCATGCCCTGACCCAGCAATCAATCTCACCACTAACACCAGAGAGGGCATCTCACATGGGAGGAAAGGATAACAAATGCACACAGTAAAGTGCAATTTCCCTTAAGAGCACACAGAGATCACATTCAGTCTGGGGCTGGTTGCTCCCTTGCTCCCCAGGTCCACAATAAGACTCTCCACTGGCACAGTTATAGTATCCAGATCTCAGCCTAGCTGGGCAAGCTAAAATTTCCAGCACCCTCTATGTCCAACCCGTGCTTCGTGTCCCTGCCCAAGTAGCTGACACACATACACTTTGAGATAAGAGTTTATACAACCACACAGACACTTCTGGGGAAGGCTGGCACAGATTCTCCAGCTGTGCCCCTTTTACCCAGACTATACGGTAGTACCACCTGCCACCACCCAGCTAATATGTATCAGCTACTTGAAGGCCCTTAAAAGGATGTCCAATTATTACTGTGCAATATTATTTTCCAATTGGTAAGTGTGTCTAATTAATCAGGACTTATTTGGAGTGACTTGGACAGTACTCTAGAGCCTAACTCATCTCTACACAAACCCAGCCACAGTTGGAAGGTTTTAAAATATTTAATAATAAATAATTAAAACCACAAGACAATGCTTTCTACTATACAGTGCTAGTCAAAATTTCAGAGATCACACATAAACACTTAAAATAAATCAGTAGTACAGTTCTGACATCACAGAAAAACACTAAGTCTAATCTTTCTATAGTTTCTAGCTATCTCTAAAAGAAAACACAAGTCTAAGATAACTTACATAAGACAACAGGCAGAGTGCTGAGTTGGATAGTCAAACAAGAATGCTTAATGCTTTCTGATTCTCTCTGTTTAAATTGCTATTGCAGTTCTGATAAACATCACATCATCTCTTTTACACTTTCCTGGAGCTCCCAGGCTGACAGAAACTGCATTTACATTATTTAATACTTAGAGCAATTAAGGACATTCCACATGTAAATTCTAGTAATTATTCCTTAAGTTAAAACAATAGGCAGGATGCTTACTCCAGACTCATCGACACCAAATTCTAACTTCAAAGGAACAGACATAAAGTAATTTTAATTTCAAAGGACCAACAAGAAATGCTTGACTTAGCTTTCTTTACAGCAGAGGGCAATGTTGCCACATTGTTTTAATTTCAACATTTCACAGTATTTACAAATGATAGAATTATCTGCACAATTCTATCTGGCTAGGCTGGCAGCCTTCACCCATCTTTACCAGTCTTCACCCCCCCCCAGAACTCAAGCTAGTTTTTCAAGTGACTCTTGAGAAACACCGCTTGAGAGGGTTAGGTCTATCTGAGTATACCTACCCCATTCCCTGTCTTGAGAGCCCATCTGCCTTGGTATTGCTACTCCCACTGGGTGCTGCACTGACATATCATATGCTTGCAACCCTAGGCTCCATCTTAGCAACTTGGCATTTTGCTGGCTGACTCTGTTCAACCATGTTAGGGGGTTGTAATCTGTCATAACAGTGAATTTCCTTCCATACAGATAAGGCTGAAGTTTTAGCAGTGCCCATACTATGGCTAGACATTTCTTCTCTATAGCTGCATAGCATTCCTCCCTGGGTTGGAGCCTATGACTGAGATAAACCACTAGGTGCTCTTCCCCCTCTGAAGAAATCTGGCTAAGTACAGTCCCCACCTCATGGTTTGAAGCATCCACCTGCACAACAAATTATTTGTTGTAATCTGGACTGGCTAACTCAGGGGATCCTCCCAAAGCTTCTTTAAGTTTCTGGAATGCCTGCTCACATACTGGGGTCCACACTACCTTATTTGGCTTGTTCTTCCTTGTCAGGTATGTGAGGGGAGCAGCTATGGTACTATATCTGGGGATGAACTTTCTGTAGTACCCTGCTGTCCATAAACATGCCCTCACCTGCTTTTTTGTAACAGGTGCATGCCATGCCTGAATGGCTTTCACTTTGGCAGGTTCTGGCCTTATCTTACCACTCCCCACTCTATGTCCTAGGCAGGAGACCTCTGCCATACCCACCTGATATCTCCCCGGCTTAATGATCAACCCTGCCCTTTGTAGTCTGCCCAGCACCTCCCTGATATGCTGAAGGTGCTCTGGTCAGGAATGGCGGTAGATGGCAATATCATCTAGGAAAGCAAGGGCAAACCCTCTTGCTCCTGCTAGGATATTATCTACCAGCCTCTGTAAAGTTGCTGGGGCATTCTTAATCCCAAAGGGCATCTTTGTGAACTCATACAAGCCAAAAGGAGTCACAAGGGCTGACTTCTCTCTAGCACTGGGAGTCTAAGGCACCTGCCAGTAACCCTTGGTAAGATTGATGGTTGTAAGATACTTAGCCCCACCCAGCTGCTCTAGGGCCTCATCAGTCCTAGGCATGGGTTAAGCATCTGACTCTGTGTGACTATTTAATATCCTGTAGTCCACACAGAACCTGGTGCTGCCATCCTTTTTTGGCACCAGCACCACTGGGGAGGCCTAGGGACTGTTGGACTTTTGAATCACCCCTAGTTCCAACATCTCTTGTACCTTCTCCCTCAGAGTCTTTTTGACTTTCTCAGGCACTCTAGAAGGGGCCTGCTTAATAGGCCTTTGGGGTCCTCTATCCACCTGGTGCTACACCAGGTGGATGCAACCTGGTTTCCTAGTGAACATGTCCCCAAATTCCTGCAACACTGCTTAGATTTCTCGGACCTGGGTAGGAGATAGCTGCTGGGACATTGTTACCCCTTCCACTGAGGTGTCAGCCCAAGCCTCAGTGAAGAGATCAGTCTCCAGATCTCCTTCAGACTCCTCCTGTAATCCACTGCAAATGCTCAGCACAAGGGCCTCCCTAACATGGTAAGGTTTTAACATGTTAACATGGTACAATTTGTGCCCCTGCCATCTGCCTAGCAGTTCCACCATGTAGTTAATACCACTTACCTTTCTTACCACCTTGTAGGGACCCTCCCAAGCTGCTTGCAGCTTGTTGTGTCTGACAGGAATGAGAACCATTCCCTGCTGCCCCACAGCATACTCTCTAGCTCGAGCATTCCTGTCATACTGCACCTTTTTCTGTTGTTGGACTTCTGTCAGGTTCTTCTGGGCCAAGCCCATGAGTTCCCTGAACCTTGTCCTGAGGTTTAGGACTTATGCCACGACAGACTCCTTGTGAGACTCGCACTCACCTTCCCACTCATCTTGAATTAAATCTAGAGGTCCCCTCACCCTATGCCCATACAGCAAGTCAAAGGGTGAGAAAACAGTGGATTCATGAGGAACTTCTCTATAAACAAACAACAGATGGGCAAATATTTGTCCCACTCCCTCTTAAACTGATCTGCAAATGCCCATAGCATGGACTTGATTGTAGAGTTTAACCTCTCAACAAGACCATTAGTCTGGGGATGGTAGGGGTGGTGTTCATGTGCTTCACCCTACAGGACTTCCACAGACAAGCCAGCAGGTCTGACATGAAATTGGCACCTCTGTCAGTCACTATTTGTTTTGGGAAACCTACCCTGCTGAAAATCTCTAACAAAGCATTTGCCACCTTCTCTGCCTCAATGGAGGACAAAGCCACTTCCTCAGGGTATCGTGTAGCATAATCCACTACCACTAGGATATACTTTTTCCCTGTGGAACTTGGGGTACTCAGAGGACCCACAATATCCATAGCTACCCTCTGAAATGGCTCCTCAATCACAGGCAAAGACATCAAAGGAGCTCTCACCTTGTCTCCTGCCTTGCCTACCTTTTTAGCACTGCTCACAGATCCTGCAGTACCCTGTTACAGCTCTGGAAATTCCAGGTCAATAGAAGTTCTGCATAATATGCCTCTTTGTACGTTTTTTGCCCATATGACTTGCAAAGGGAATGTCATGGGCTATGGCTAGAAGTGCCAGATGGTAGACTCTAGGCACTACCAACTGCTGTCCTTTCTCACCTTCTAGCCCTCCCTCAGGGGTTCACTCTATGTATAGTAACCCTTTGTCCCAATATACAGATCCCCCCTTTCCTTGAGAATCAGGTGCCTCCCTAGCTACCTGCCTTAGGCCTTGCAATGTACGGTCTGACAGCTGAGCCTGTCTCAACTCTTTCCTTGTAACCCTTTCCAGCTTCCCTTCCACAGGAAGTCTGGCATCCTTTGACAGTGGTGTCTCACTGTCAACATGGGTACTACTTCTCACCTCTACCTTTGCAGTCATTCTATCCATGGGACCATCAGTACCCACAAGCAGCTGTGGCTCACCTTCAGCCTCACTGCTACAGCGTAGCTCACTTCCTGAAGTAACCACCTCAGCAGTCCTGACTGCAAGTATGTAGTCTGTCTGGGTCTCCCCCAGGCTACCAGACCCACATGCTTGTCTCCTAGCCTGACCGTGTGTAACTGCATAAGCACATGGTACTGCCTCATCCAAATCCTTCCCTATAAGGACATCTGCAGGATGGTAGTTCCATACCCCTGCTGTCTCAAGACAACCTATTATTGGCATTTTGTCTTTCCCACTTACTGGCTCCCTCACCTTTGGTTCCCCACCGTACCTCCGTGAACACCTGTATGCCACATGGTCCCACTGGTTGCATTCAAAACATTTCACCCTAGGTCCTGGATGTGTACCTGGACTAGTGGCTTCCCCTGCTATTGGCAGATTTTTTTGTGGCAGTCTGTGCTGTCAACCATGGGTTCCTTTAGATCCATGAGCAGTACTGGGGGCCCACTTCCTGTGCAGGGCTGCCCTGCTTGCCAGGTATAGGTCTCCCTTCTTCTTCAACTCATCTGAAGTAGCACATTGTCTATCAGCAAACCAGATTCTCATGTCCTCAGACAAAGTGCTAAGGGCTTGTTCCCTCACCAAAAGGTCTGCCAGCCCTTCAAAAGTGGTGACCTGACATCCACTCACCCACCTATGGAATGAAATGCTCAATTCAGCAACATATTCACACACATTTTCATCTGAATTCAGCAACATATTCACACACACTTTCAGCTGCCTTGCGTCTATGCTCTTGACCCTTTTTTTCTGTATGTTTCAGGTGTTAGCTTAAACAGTTCTAAAAGGCATTTCTTAACAGCAGTATAATCAAAACATGCAACATCAGACATTTTAGTTAATGCAGTTACAGTTTACCATGGAGAAAGGGATTCACTGACCATACCCAGAGCCCTTGTTCAACTTCATACTGTTTACATACCCTCTCAAACATATGAATGAAACTATCAAAATTATCCCTCTCTTTAAACTGCGGAAGAAATTTACTGACCTTTTCTGCTTATGGGGTCCAGTTACTCCCTTCCCCATTACCTCCATGACTCTGGCAAAGAGTCAGCATCTCCTTCTCAGCTACGTGAAAGCCCTTAAAAGGGTGTCCAATTATTACTGTGCAATATTATTATTCAATTGGTAAGTGTGACTAATCAGTCAAGACTTATTTGGAGTAACTTGGACAGTAAACTCTATAAATATGCAATGTACTCTAGAGCCTAACTTATCTCTACACAAACCCAGCCACAGTTGGAAGGTTTTAAAATATTTAATAATAAATAATTAAAACCACAAGACAATACTTTCTACTATACAGTGCTAGTCAAAAGTTCAGAGATCACACAGAAATACTTAAAATAAATCAGTAGTACAGTTCTGACACGACAGAAAAAACACTTAGTCTAATCTTTCTATAGTTTCTAGCTATCTCTAAAAGAAAACACAAGTCTAAGATACAAGACAACAGGCAGAGTGCTGAGTTGGATAGTCAGACAAAAATGCTTAATGCCTTCTGATTCTCCCTGTTTAAATTGCTAGTGCAGTTCTGATAAACATTACATCATCTCTTTTACACTTTCCTGGGGTTGCCAGGCTGACAGAAACTGCATTTACATTCTTTTACACTTAGAGCATTAAAGGACATTCCACATGTAAATTCTAGTAATTATTCCTTAAGTTAAAACAATAGGCAGGATGCTTACTCCAGACTCATCGATTCCAAATTCTTACTTCAAAGGAACAGACATAAAGTAATTTTAATTTCAAAGGACCAACAAGAAATGCTTGACTTAGCTTTCTTTATAGCAGAGGGCAATGTTGCCACATTGTTTTAAGTTCAACATTTCACAGTATTTACAAATGATAGAATTATCTGCACAATTCTATCTGGCTAGGCTGGCAGCCTTCACTCATCTCTACTAGACTTCAGATATGCCAGTAACACTGTATGCAATCTCACTTTTTACAGTCATACCAGGTGCATATGGAGTTGAATCAGTATGGAAATTTTTAAGAAAAATCTCGACAATTGCATGGGAAATAGGAAATTCACCCCAGGGATCACTTCTGTGGCTCTGTTAGACAGGGGCACAGGAAAATAACTTTCTTGGGTGGCAAAAGCCAGGGAACTTTTTTGGCTAGGCTTATATAGGCCCCAGGGCCAATAGCCTAGTACCTATGAACCTATGAATCTTTGCAGCATGCTGACAGAGGTAATATATTTGTGATGCATGGAGCATGGTGATTATGCTCTAATATTCAGAAAAAGACAAATCAGTTAAGGGCTAGAGTGACGTGAGACCTGATCTTAACAAATGTTAAGAACCCCCTGCTAAAGGTGTTAAGGATGGATCTTTGGCTAAACAGTAAAACCTGCCAGTACTGACCAGCAAAGAGAGATGCAGTATAAAACATTTGTTTATATCTTCTGTCTGTTGGCAACTTGTCCCTGACTTCCTGTTCTAAACTTTGAAAGTTACTAATAACAGGATGAGTCTTTGTCTCATTTTCTGAAGGATACAACATCAGGAGCCTAAATATATGCCTTTATTTAGTGTCTTCATTCCTTAGTAGCTTTTCTGAAAACCTTGGACTTTAGGAGAAACACACCCAACATCTGTGGCAAAAATCTGGACATTCTGCGAAAATCTGTACAGTCCAGAGTCATGGAAGGTAAGTGTAAACATAAGGGACTGTGTTACACTACCTTTCTGGAAGTGCTCGCTAAATGTTTTAAAGTTTTAAAAGTCAGTAAAACACTTAGCATTTTTTTTTACTGTAACTTGTAGTACATGGAGTACATGTAATACATGGAGCAGATAAAGCTTCATGCACTATAAAGAATTATGAGCGGTTACCAGTTTGCTAACCTGATATTATGTGTTCTCGACATGCATGTTAAGATAAACCTTGTGATCGAACCATGTCTAGAACACATAATAATGTTGTTAGCACTGGTGGATTGCTCATAATCCTCTGTATTAGAAATGTATGCAATTTAATACAGATCATTTTAGAAAACGGATGGTGCAGTGGTGCATCAGTAGCATTGTCGCCTCACAGCAAGAGGTTCTCCGGTTTGATTCTTGGCTGGAGTGCCTGCTGTGTGGAGTCTGCATGTTCTCCCTGCCTTCATGTGGGTTTTCTCTGGTTACTCTGGTTTCCTCCCACATTACAAAGACATGAGTCTGGAGAGTTTCTCCCCAGGCCTCCTCTGAAAATTAGCTTTGTTTCAAGTCGGACTTTCCTGATAAACAAATGGTAACTAAAATAATGTGTTTATGTTTCAGAGATACTGTTATTATTTACATGGTCAAGGACTGACCATAGATACCCCTGTAGTAATATGCATACCAATATTGTAATGAGTATGTGGGAAGAGGAACATAAACTTCCTTATATAAATAGGATTTATGCTCATATTTTATTGTGTAAGCAATCAGTTGATGACATTTGTATGCTGGGGGGGGGGGTCTGAATTAGAACTGTATGAATTTATAGAGTTTATGATGAACAGTTAGTTTTCTCATTTTTAAGTTAACTGCATCAAATAGATTGATACATTTATTGGCTATCTAAATATAAACATTTTGAAGATGTAAGAATCGTTACAACAGTATATAAAACAGCGATAAAGAAGACTATGTACCCTCACAAAGGAAGTATGCACTCTCTATTCATATTTCAGAATATATTAAAGGGACAGACGTCATGAACAACGACATTAAATACTAACGAGAGCGCGTTGGATACTCAGTTATATAAAATCTGTATTAAGTTTTTGAATGAGGTTATGATGCATGTGAGATAAAGGAGGCAAGGGATGCGGGTATGGGTGCATGCTCAACAAATAATGCTCCCATCTTCTCTAAGAGAAGAAATATATTGTCTGGTAGAAGGCAAGATGCAAGTAAGTTAAGATGTACATTAACTTATAATGATAGCACTAGATTGATTAAAAATATCGTTAAAAACACTGCCATATAGTTAATATTTCTCTTTAGGACCACAATTTGGCTATAAAAACAGAAAAATTTAAAACAGATGCTCTGTTATAAACAACAGAATAAAACAGATTCTCTGTTATAAAGAACAGATTAACACAATCAATAACTGGTAGTACCAAAAACACGCAACATTTCCCTGATGTAGATGTTCTTGTATAATGAAGTAAGATTTCTAACATGATTGCTAGTTGTGATATAGAAACATTGGTTATGCTGACATTTGTAAGAATTGTCCATTTTTTATACAGGGAATACAAAAAGAAAATTAAAGGATATAATTTGTGACCATCTATCAGATATACAAAGAACAGACAAATGCACTGTGCAGACATATTGGGAAACTGATAACACACATTCCTTTAGCTCTGCAATTTGGCAAATACTATGTGACAATGGTGGTGGTGGTGGTGGGGGGGTGGCATTTGAAATCTTAATCTGTAGAATAAGATTATATTTGACTATTTGGGTTCAGAGTGGATAAATGTCCAGGACGAAATGGATGTGTTTCCATAACACATTCTTAAAAGTGAGGCAATGTTGTTGTATCCTTCGGCTTTTCCCGGTTAGGGGTCGCCACAGCGGAACTCCGGTCCGCTAATGATTGGCAGCAGATTTTTACGTACCCAGTTGCCAGCCCTGACGTACAACCTTCAACAAAGGTACGCCCATTCATGCATGTCTCCACACAGAAGATGCTTTAGCTGAGAATCGAACAGGACAACGTCTTGCTGCGAGGCGACAACGCTACCGCAGCACCACCACGGCAGATCATTGTTGGTTAAAGCTTTATCTTGTGATCTTGCTTTAGTATATTTAAGTGTTGGTGTAACACTTTATTCTGAAGGTCAGAGGAAGCACTTTGAGTGTGAAAGCTAGCAGTGTTTTAATTGGTTTAATAAATACTTTTTGGATATGAAGATATATCTATGTCCCAGAGATGCATTTTTTTCCTGTTGCTGTCTATAAACAAGTAGACAAAAAAGGTTTATGCTTTCCAATGTGATTCTATAAAAAACTTACAACTGTAGTTACAGGGAGACCAGAGTTTTATCCTATTCTCTCACACCTTGTGATAGTATTTCTTCTTAGCCATATATGCATTACTTTTATGTCTGTTTATCTAATTATTTATTTATTTATGGACATAGTCACACACAACCCCCTCTGGCCAGATGCCTCCTGTCTCTGAGGGTTGTCTGGTTGGTGGCAGTCTTCCTAATTTTGCACATCCCATGTATGCCGCTATGTATGCAGCCCACATACTTTGCTTCTTCTGTGCCTGACAAGGCTTTGCTAATGTTGTTCTTGCCGGTAGTGAGTATATCTAATTAAAACAGGCACTTAAAGTGCACCCATGTTTGATTTAAAAGCTTACATTCCTTGCATTTCAGTTTTGTCAGCTACTTTAATATAAAACTTTGTCTTTCTGTTTTCATATTATAGGCCATAGAAAATAAACCAAATACCAACATTTCATTCTGAGGGAAGCATCATTATTTCCTTCCATAATGGAAAGGCTGACATTTCTGAGCACCATTTCTGTCTGTTTCATCAAATAACTGCTGCTTAATGAAAAGGGCAGTGAAACAATTGAAAATTGCTGGAACCTCACAATTACCAAGCAGTCTTTGCCTCTGTTTATACATGGCAATTAGGCTGCTCATAAAAAAAAAAAAAATGTATGGCATGCCGTGCATACACTTGTGTTTTTGTTAGACCTGAGGTAATATTTTACTTTCTTTAACAAAGGCTGTATTGAACAAATCACATGACAATAGTGGGCTTCAGTAATATTAATAAATGCTCAGGAACAGTATGCTTAATTACAGTTTCATGTTTCATAATTCACAGTCTCATGACCTTTTATTTGACTTTCAATCCAAATACAGACGTACATCAATCACATAACTTCAATAGTGTGCAAAAATGAACTGTTACATCTGTCATTTTGCATGTTACTTAGATTTTTAAATTCTTTAACAACTGCAGTTTTTTTTTGAGTATCTGTATTAATTCATTTTAAATAATATCGCTACAGTCAAATAATTTTACATAGCAGGTTTGAATCCTTTTCTAATCTGGCATTGTAAGAGTAGTGGGTAAAGCAGATATAGCAACTGTTTTTTTAATGAAATTCAGAGGTTCTGTTGAATGTATGCAACTTCTGGAAAAGGATATATGATATATTAAAAATAGATTGTATAACAATGTCAGTATCAGAAATGGTGAAAACAAGAATGTACTCTTTGTAAATATTAAAAATACCCTAACAAAAACAAAATACAATACAACTACAGGACTGTGGTTCAAACTGAACCACTCACAACTTAGCCAATCTCAATTTCAACAAGGGTGTTAGAGAGATATTATCATTTAAACCAGGGGGTTTATTCACCTGTAAAGTAATCTGCCAAAATGTTTCCCTATATGCCAGTTGGGATTTTCAAGGTCCTCCCCCTTCGGATCCCTAGGGACCATTTCTATTACAAAGAACCCGTACTTGGCATTGGGACAGGACGTAAGATGTCTAGATAATGCATTGTGATTATTTTTGTTACTAATATTATTCATGTGCTCGTAAATTCTCCGTTTGAGCTGCCTCTCAGTTTTCCCCATGTAAAAACCTTGACATACACTGCAAATAACTAGGTAAAACAACCCAGAACTATTGCAGTTAAAATAACCTGGGGAAACCATAACCTTATTTTTAGAGGCAACCAAAACTTCTTCCTGCTGGATTATATGAGCACACTGCCTACAGGCACCACACCTATATGTCCCTTTTCTTTTATGTGAAAGGGCAGATATATAATTTGCCCTCTCCAATAAACTCTTGATGTTTCATCCTCTCCTGAAAACCACCTTAACTGGTTTATCTTTAAGATTCGGCAAATCAGTCATTTCAAAGAATTTTTTGCACTCATTCTCAACAATTTTTTTGTTGTAATGTGCATTATCACTAAAATTAGTGATAAAAGCCCTATTGTAACCTACATCCGTACTGCTGAGTGCTCCATGTGTGTTTGAAAAATCAACACCCCTTCTCAGTATGAGACTATATTTGTCTTTCCTACCCTCTGTTATTTCCTGATGAATGCTAGAAATTAAAACATCAAGGTAGCCTCATTCCAAAAACATGTCTCTCAACAATGAACATTCCAAATGAAAATCAACCTCATCAAATGTCATGCAACTAGCATGAACATACTGGCCTTTAACAATCCCCTTCTTTTGAAAGAAGGGGTGCACACTAGTAAAACTAATGTATGTATTCCAAAAAGAAGGTTTTCTGTGAATAGTTGAGTTAAACCCTTGCTCATGTTTGAACCCTTGCTCATGTTTAAACCCTTGCTCATGTTTGAACCCTTGCTCATGTTTGAACCCTTGCTCATGTTTGAACCCTTGCTCATGTTTAAACCCTTGCTCATGTTTGAACCCTTGCTCATGTTTGAACCCTTGCTCATGTTTAAACCCTTGCTCATGTTTGAACCCTTGCTCATGTTTGAACCCTTGCTCATGTTTGAACCCTTGCTCATGTTTGAACCCTTGCTCATGCTTACTTATATGAACATCTAAATAATCCACACATTCAAAACTAACTTGGTAAGTAAACTGAAAGAACTTGGTAGTATGATTAATATACTTGATAAATTCTTCTAATTTCTCCAAGCTGCCCATCCAAAAAATGCAAATATTGCCCAAAAACTTGGTATATATATATATATATATATATATATATATATATATATATACAAGAGTCAAATAATGTCAAGTGTCAGGTTAGATGTACTTACATTGGAGAAAAGAGCACATTAAGTGGGAATTTATTTTTTAACACAAAGGATGCTAAGGTCTACCACAAATGGAGGTAAAACTACAGAGACGAGGCAGGGAGAGGAGAAGATGATGAGATTTATAGTTTGAAGGGGAAATATACAAATAGATAATGTGAAGATCCTATATTGCTCCCTCTGTCTTCTTCGATGTATGGGTCCTCATCCTTCATGTCAAGACGGCAACCTTTTCTACCTCACATCTTCTCCTGTGCTGAGGTTCCTCCCCATTCTCACAATGCTCTGCATTCCTTCCTTCTGCAAATCTCATTTACTGCCATCCACAACAGATGTGATCATTACGCTCACAGAATTTTCACACAGATAACGCTTTACCTTTTGTACTTTTTGTGTCTTCTGTTCTTTATCACCTTGTCTACAAAAAAGAGTCTTTCATATTTTGTTAGGATTTTTTTCATCTCAGCCTCCTCCCTTCCTCACTAACAGTCTGAGGAGTACTACTTCTCTAGCACAGAATGATAACTTCCTTATTATTTTAGTTAGCTACAAATCTGCCCGATTCTAACCGAATCTAAAATATTTTCTGCTTCTCAGTACATACCTATTGCTAGTTACTTGTGTGATGTTTGTACTTTGTCATACAGTAAATTGGGGGTTTCCATAAGTGCTCTAAGTAAATTCTGCACAAGGATTCACCCGACCGGTGTGAAGCATTCCTTGGGCCAGAACATTTGCAATCTCCTTAAACCACGTTTCCTTTTGGAACATAAAACAAGGTAATTCCTGAAGGTCTTCTGCCTACAAAGGCTTTGGACAAACCTGAGGACAGAAGGAATGAAAAAATAGGGCTAATAATTAGGACAGTGAAAAGAATAAAAAAACAAGAGAGGGAAAGAGAAAAGAGAAATAAATGTCTGGAGAATCCTAGTCTCCATCTCCTACTATCATGATTCTCACGTCTTCAGATTTGGAGAACTGTCAGCTCTAATCTATTCAGAGTCAGCACCTCTTAATCCTTCAGGGCCACTGCCATTAGGCACCCAGCTCCTTCTTTACTGAGCAGATATCCTTGGAGGGAAGCCTTTAGCAGCAACAGATCCTTGCACGGGGAGTTCTCCAAGATTTGTGGCTGTAGACTTCCTTCAGCATCATCTTTTAGGGTTACCAGGAGTGTTGCTGATGTCAGTTAGGGCTGATTGGACTGGACATTTGCCAAGGCTCAAACAGATGTGGATATCATTCCATCACCCTTTGTTTCCAGGGCAGCAACTCCTGGTTTGAATTCTCCTTCCATGGCACATATCCTGGTGCCAGGGTTTTGGAGCTGAAGGTACCCTTGGAACATCCCCTATCAGCACTGATCAGAATCCCACCCATCAGTGCTGACTTTGTATTTGACACACTCAACCCCTATTCTCACAGCTGACTGTGTCTTGGTGCTGAACTCTAGATACCAAGACCCAATTCTAATTCATACCTGTTTAGTGTCATTATCAGTGTCATGGACCTCATTGCTAAATGTGTTGGCACCAATCATGGTGCCAGAGCTGACTGGTCTATATATATATATATATATATATATATATATATATATATATATATATATATATATATATACCAGGGGGCTCCATGAAGATGGAGTCAGTACCAATTAGAGTATCCTCAGCAAATTTTATGTCTGCAAAAGCATTCAAGTTTTTTGAGTAGGTATTTACTCATCCATTAACTCAAGAAGGGGATGGATCCTTTGTTTCAGTGTCTTCCTTGGACACCAGGCTATCTGAGTAATCCAGCCTTCACCATCTTCCCAAGGAACAGATCAGCACTTTACTCCTTGACCTCATCCTTCAGCGAGGATCATAAGACACTTTTGGTCTTTGGAGATTCCCCCTAACTTCCCATGAACTGTACATGTAAAAGGTTGCACACTAATTCCCCTATAGAATTGCTCACCCCAGACACTGATCTCATTGAATGGGAGGGGTTCCCTCAGTCCCCTCCAGTAGACATCAGGCTTGGTGAAATCCTTGCATTGGTGGATTAGAGGAGAACTTGGCCATCAGACCTCCCTTCCTGGATGAAGAGCTATTCATGTTCAGTTTGTCCTGTCTACTTTCAGGGTGGTCACTCCGACTGAACAGATATTCAACCTGGTGCCAAAGAGGGCAAAACAGGAGCTTGTCATTATGGAGCCAATCCTCCATAAATCAGACAAAAGTTTGCACCCACCCAATGACAGAATTTCTCATTGATCTTCTCATTGAATCTGTAATGTGCCAGTCACCATCAAGAGAGAACTTCCAGAGGAAAAGGCCACAACCTGTCTTCCCAACAGAGAATCACAGACTGTGATGGATCAGGCCAGTGCCTTGGGAAACTTTTCACTCTGGGCACTGAATTATGCTACACACATGACAAGGTCCAGATGGATCTGGAGGAACAATTTCTGAGGACTCTAAGATGACTTCCTACTCTCAACACAAGCAAAAAACTTGAATCACAAGTGTCACCAGATTATCCATGACCAAGTTCTCCATGAGGCTGGTCCATAATGCAGCAGATGCTGCAGATAAGCAGTAGGCACTAGTATTATGATGTCCCCCATGCTTGGCATGAGGCTGGTCCATAATGCAGCAGATGTTGCAGATAAGCAGTAGGCACTAGCATTATGATGTGACCCCATGCTTGGCATGAGGCTGGTCCATAATGCAGCAGATGCTGCAGATAAGCAGTAGGCACTAGCATTATGATGTGCCCCCATGCTTGGCATGAGGCTGGTCCATAATGCAGCAGATGTTGCAGATAAGCAGTAGGCACTAGCAGTATGATGTGACCCCATGCTTAACATGAGGCTGATCCATAATGCAGCAGATGTTGCATATAAGCAGTAGGCACTAACATTATGATGTGCCCCCATGCTTGGTTTCATCTCTGAGCCTTCATGAGCAACTTTAAGGCATCTTTCAATAATGCCCCTTAGGATAGATCCTTACTTATCAGCTATTTGGTCCTTTATCATCTCTATTTGGTCCTAATGTAAAGGAAACATTGCTGAAGAGTGAGCAAGAGGGTATTGTCTGCCATTAGATTTTGCTTTTTCTTTGAGGACCTCTCAGATGTCCTTTTCCTGGAGCAATTAAGGTAACAAGCTACTGTGGTTTAAGATATCACAACACCTTACATTTGAGCACTTTTCAGACAGTTCTTCCCATGGTGTGTGTGTGGGGGGGGGGGACTTTCAATGCATACTGCCTCAGGGGCAAAAGTGGTTTACAAAATCAGGGGTTTAAGGGTCCTTTCTCAGAAATGTCTCAGCAGTACTCATGAAGTCTTGCCTGACTGCTCCATTCTGTAGTCAATTAACTCCTGAAGAATTGCCCAACTGCTCCATTCTGGAGTAATTTCTCTCTTTACCTGGATGCTTGTTTGCCTATCACGTTAGACAAGTATGTGAAGAGGATAATATTCAGTGCCTACACTATTACTTTCTTAACATTTCTCAAACAATCATCTATGCTCCTTCCAGATGTGCCACTTTGACAAAATAGAGAGTGGTGTGTCAGACAATTCTCAACTCCTTCAAAAAAAGAGCCCACCAGACCAGGTTATTTTTAATACCAAAGAAATCCAAGGACCTCATGCCCATTCTTGATCTAATTTTCCTAAAATGGCAGATAAAAAAATGTAATTTTAATGGCCATGGCACAGTCCATTCTTTAATTTTCTTCAGGAAATTCACATTGTTGTGTATGGGGGGCATAGCCTCCCACTTAGTTTGAGTACATATTGTTTTCTAGAGAGAGTTAGTCATTGGTGTTGCAACTATGCATGTCTATTGTTTAAAATGAATATAAAACAAATATGGTGAGGAGCAATGCCCCCACATCCTCAATGTGGGGGGGGGGGGCTGTGCCCTCCATCCCCCCAACTATATATACTAACTCTAGGATCACACTACAGTGGGGAAAAAAAAGCATATACCTTTTAATTGCCTTACAGTACTTTATGCACTGGCATATATACTAACTGCAGTTCAGTGAAATGAGTTTTCAGTAATTTGCGTTTTCAGCTATTTGGTCGGGGTGAAATGAAATTCAATGAAATGAGATTCAATGAAACAAAGTAGACCCACATATATATATATATATATATATATATATATATATATATATACACATACACACACATATATATATATATATATATATATATATATATATATATATATATATATATATACATATATGTATATGTATATATGTATATGTATATGTATATATATATATATATATATATATATATATATATATATATATATATATATATATACATACTAACTGACATTTGATTTATTTGATTTCCAGAAAAATTCGACTAGGTAGATGCCCATTTTCAGGGGTGGCCCTGGGAGAAAAGCTCCAAAGCATTGTAAAAACATGCAAACATGGGTTGAGCATAAGTTGATAGTTAAAAAGCCATGTTTTAGCAGCTGTTAAAGCTTCCAGAGTAATTTTTTTGGAGATGTGTCAAGTTGTCTGATATGCATATGTGTGTAGACTCATCTGCATATTGTATTAGGGAGGCCTGTTGTGTGGTTGTGTGGTGAGTTTTGGTGAGAATGTTAAAGAGGAGGAGACCAAGAATAGTGTGTTATGGTACACCAGTGGTGCCTGGGAGGTATGGAGAGAGGGTGGAGTGCCACTTTGCTGACTGATACCTATTGGCAAGTGGCTTTTGAACAATAGAATGATGATCTCAGATAGATCTAGTGAGGACATTTGTCACAGTAGAAGGTTGCTGTGACAAACTGTTGCGAAGGCTTTAGACAAATAAGGAGAATACTTATCTCTAGCTTTACTTATATCTATTTTGTATTGCTTTCTTCTATTTTGTATATTGTAGTGGAAATATATTTACACTGTGTTAACTTGTATTCTACTTTCAACTGCATATTTAAACTAGGAAAGAGACCACATCTGTGTCATGTATTCATAGTTCATAGTTCAGTACTAGGCTATTTGCCCTAGTAGGCCATTTTAACCCAAGCCAAAATTCCCATCCCAGAGGTAAGAATCAAACTCTGTACCTTGTGTCTGTGAGGTAAACACTTTAACCATTATGCCAACTCCCTCATAGATTCACAAACTGTTACTAAGCTAACGATCTTAGGGGTGGGGGGCTTTCTAAGCCTAGCCAAGTTTATCTGAAAGGATAATCATGTCCTGTATCTAAATCGGACACTGAGGGACAGGAAGTTATGAACTACCTCTGTCCATAAAGAACATTGGTGCCAGGCCGGTATACATTTCCTATTCCTCATCTGCTTGTCTAGGTTGCACTTAAAATGGGTAATAGATGAAGTCAGCTGCACATGGATGAGAAGCCTGTTCTATAGGAGGGGCAGTCTCTGGGACAGATATCTGTCTCTCCAGCATGTTCTGTTTAAGTCAGAGACAACATTCAGGACTCTAGACCTTGTATTTCTTTTTTTATTTATTTATTTAGACACTTTTATTACTTTTATGTAAATGTAAATGTGCCTATGTCACAAGGATAATTCAATAAAACTATATTAACAAGTTAAAACTAACAAACATTATGCTTCACATATATTGCTATGTATCGTATAACCTAAGCAACATTACATAAATTATTCAATTCTTGCCCCTTTTTTTAAACAAGAAACATCTTTATTAAACCATCACTTAAGACATAAGCAATTATGCGTTTATATAAATAAAAACAAACCACACTGACACAATCCTAGTTGCAAGCATTTTACATCACAAACCATACTGACGCATTCCTAGTTGCAAGCATTATACATCACTTATAATCTACCCAATTGTTTTCAGTCAGACATTGCACATTTCATTTAAGTCCTGTCTTCTTTTAAACCTCATTCCTCCCCCTATATGTATTGTTACCACAATTCACATTTTTCCTATGTAGTTTGCTCCTACCTTTTTCTAAAGATCTCAATTCCAGTTGTTTTATCTCTGTTACTATATTCACTACTTCTAATATAGTTGGTTTAGATTCTGATTTCCATTCTCTCGTAACTGCATTTTTTGTCAATCACCATAATTAGAGACAGCAAGGCCTTACCATGTGTAGGTAATTCTGACTCAGTATCATAGCTCAGAAAAATCATCTCCATCATCACACAATTCTGCCCACCCAGCATCTTCGACAGTGCACCCCGCAGGGAATCCTTAAAGCCCTTCAACTCACTGCATTCCCAGAAAGTATGTTGCCAAGTACCTCTTTCTTCCTCATCATACTGCCAACATTTGCTATCTACCTGAGGAAAATTTCTCTGGAGTCTATTGGGGTATATTTATGGTATTCTTTGACTTATAAATATGTAGAAGATTCATAAGTTTGTGGTTTGCAGATGCCTTGTAAGCCAGGCATAGATCACCCCTCAGCACTCTATAGGAGACTGAGTAGAGAGAAATAGCTTTAAAGCACTCTACATAAGGCATGTTTGTTACACCTTGCATTCTTTTTGTAAGGAACCTTTGAGGTCACTCTAGTTGCTGCATATGCCTGGTCAAGTACATACCAAGGGAAGCATTGCACTCTATGACTGGTCTGATAAAGGCAGAGTACAGAGGGATAATGACCTCTTTGGAACTTGATGCCATGACCTTACTTATAAGTTGTGCAACATAAAAAGACTTCCTCACCACTGTGCCCACTTGGTGGTCAAAGGTAAGGCTACTGTCTATGTGCGTACCCAGATCCCTGACCACTGGGTCGACTCTTAGTGGTGTATTATCAACATGGTAATTAGCCGGGATAGTTGACTTCCCAAAGGGTACAGTTATGCATTTCTTAGCAATGAGTTTAAGACCGTGACTTTGGCACCATTTGTTAGTCAGAGATAGACCTTCTTGAAGAATGCTAGTGTCTGCAGGGGAGTCACTGATAACCCCCAGCTTGCCATCATCTGCAAACTTAGTCAGCCATAAACCTTCAAATTTGCTTCCATTTCAGAGAAATAGATGCCAAAAAGGAGTGGGCCCAATAATGAGCCCTGGGGGGACTCTACTAATGACTGGTCTCTTGGTGGAGGTGGCCTCAACTATTTTGAACACCTGGGTCCTATCAGTGAGCCAACTGGCTATTCAGCAGGTGATAAAAGTGTTTATATATAAACTAATAATCTTTTCTATAATGCTGAGTGGGGTTTTGTATCAAAAGCCTTGGCTAGGTCGAGGTAAGCTATGTGTTTCTTGTAAGTCACACAGAAATTAGACCATGTCATTTAAGGTTAATTACCTGTCAACTGAGGGTGGAGCTAGGAACTAAACCTTCTATTTAAGGGGTAAAATAAATAATTTCAAGGCTTTACTGGAAAAGCTCACTCAGACTATGTCAAAGATTGCTGTGAGGGAAAATTTTGTTTTTGGTTTCTTTTACTTTGTATTGCCTTCTATTTTGGTGTATGTTCTTTACACTGTATTTTAATTGTATTCTGCTTTAATTTGCATGTTTAAACCAGGAAAGAGACAGTAGCTGTGTCTTTTTAAGTCACACAAGTATTAACCCCCGCCCCAATACCATTGTGTTTTTAAAATCAAATGTCTTTCTAGTTGCCTACCTCTCGTGTTAATTTGTCCACATATTTCCTTTCCTCTCATCTTTCATTAGCTGCTGTGAGCAGGCACAAAATTATCATTCTGCAAAATCAGTCCCCTTCAGCTATTTAAATTTATTGGTCATCCCATCGCATTCCATAGAGCCAGATGCCCACTCCCTTCCAGTCTATTTTGCTCTTTTAAAATTAGTGACTCTCCCCTTAGATTGCTACAGCCTGAGTTACCCCATTTCATATATAACTGCTTAGTGCACACCGAAGTTAGGACATTAACCATCTTTTTCCATCTTACCTTTAAAATCTGCAACATCTGGTCTAAGATAACTAATTGTTGGAGAGCCCATAATTTGCCTCTCAGTAGTCATCTTGGGATTAGTGCTTCTGTTTTGCTCCTGGTGAGAGAAAGAGCATGGGGACATTATTTTCTGGAGACTGCTGATCACCAGAAATCCTGATAACTGCTTCATAAGTGCCAGCTTGGAATTTCAAGAATTCCTCTGTTTTGTCCCTGGTGAGAGAAGGAGCAGAGAACACTGATTCCTGACTGTTTCTGATTAGGCAGTGAATGCCTTAGTTGGACGTTCCTAATTGGTCTAGTTACTATTCGGGCAACTACCAGGAAAACCCTACAACAAGCCTACAAATGCCTGCATCATCTGGGACAAGACTATTGATCAGATCACCAAAGAGCTTCTGACCTGCTTCTCATCTTGGGATTGCATGGGTGCAACCATACTGGATCTAGTCCTCAGTAATATGAGAAACTGCTGCACGACTCCTAGTGCAATGCCTTCTCTGGTAAGGTCAGACCACAAAACGTTCTCCTTTGAAGTAAAAACCCCAGCTAACCATGGAATGTTCAGGAGCTACTTTAAGGCTAAATTTCTACTATTAAATAGCACTGTGGTGGTGGTGCTGCGGTAGCTTTGTCGCCTCACAGCAAGACATTGTTCCGTTCGATTCTCAGCTAGAGTGTCTTCTGTGTGGAGACATGCATGAATGGGCGTACCTTCGTTGAAGGTTGTGCATCAGGGCTGGCAAACTCGGCACTTACAAAATCTACAGCCAATCATTAGCAGACTGGAGTTCCGCTGTGGCGACCCCTAACCGGGAAAAGCCGGAAGACACAAATGTAATAACCTGGCAAAATGTCAAGCTGACATAGACCATGAGAACACTGCTGCCTCTGTGGAACTGCTCACAGAATCCCTATGTTAATTGCTGCATAGAGGCAGCTATATCTACCAAGAAGAAGTAGAGAACTAGTTCAAAAAACAAGGCACCTGGTAGAACTATAATGTCAATAGGTTGTGTAACAGAAGAAAATCATGGCAAAAATTAGGAGGTGTAGCACTCAGCAGGATAAAAGCAATCTCATCAAACTAAACAAACTAAACAAACAAAAACTCAGTGGACATATAAAGTCTACCAAAGCCACTTTTGAGGTAAATTTGGCTCCCCAGGCCAAGGACAACCACAAGGCATTCTTTAGTTATGTCCACAACCTAAAAGGCAATACACAATTGTGTGTGGAGCTCATTGTTAATGGAGCCACCTATACTGAGCCAGAAGACATAGCAAACGTAGTGGCAGACAAAATTCATCTCAAACTTTACCTTTCCCTCCCACTCAACCTCCCCTCAAAGAATAGCATCAAATATAACTCCCCCCTGCTATCACTAGGGAACAGGTCCTCAATGCTCTCTCTAAGGCCAAGAACACTGCATCCATGGGCCCAGGCAATATTCCAGGATCCCTTCTAAATAGCATAAAACACGACCTGTCAGTCCCTCTGGAATTCCTATTTAACTGCAGTTTCCAAACAGGCTTCATGCCTCACAGATGGAAAACAGCAACAGTCATCCATCTACACAAAGGTGGGCCATCTACAGACCCTGGAAACTACAGACCTATAAGTTCATTAGTCTCATATGCAAAGTCATGTAAAGAATTATCATGGAAATGATCAGTAATGACATAGGAAACCTCCAGACACTGGACCCAACCCAGTTTGCTTTCATCAAAGGCAGGTCATGTCTACTCAACCTGGTGTCCTGGTGGACTTCTTTGAGAACGTCACCAAAGCAATGGATAAGGGCAAAATGGTTCACCCTGCCTACCTTGACCTGTCAGGCATTTGACACAATACCGCACTTGGGCACTGTTTACAAGATCTAGAGGTTAGGTATTAACTGTTATGTCACCCAACGGATAGCCAGCTGGCTCACAGACAGGACCCAGGAAGTTAGAATGGGTAGTCCACCTCTACAAAGAGGCTAGTCATGAGCAGAGTCCCTCATGGATCGGTCTTGGGACTGCTTCTTTTTGGCATTTACATCTCTGAAGTCAAGGTCAATGTCAAGGGCCTCCGGCTGAATAAATTTACAGATGATTGCAAATTATGAGCAGTCATAGAATCCCCTACTGGTACAAATGTTCTCCAGGAAGGGCTGACATGGACAAATAACTGGTGTCAGAGTCATGGACTAAAACTCAGTGCCAAGAAATGCATAATAGTATCAAATGGGAAGTCATCCACCCCTGTTAACTATAATATTTACAGCATGGCCTAGTAGTCATGGACTTTGGGACACACATACACAGTAATCTAACCTTTGACCATCACATGTCTACAGTAGTGATGGAATCATTCTATGTTGTGCTACTTATAAACAAAGGTATGGCATCTGGGTCCAATAACGTCATTGTTACACTGTATTCAGCATTCATCAGACCTATAATTTAGTACAATTTCCCCTTTTGTATGTACCTAACCAGGCATATCCAATAACTGGAACATCCACAGGGATTCCTCACTAAAAGAATACAGGAAGTAAGTAATGTGTCCTATGCAGACAGCCTCAAGCCCTATCCCTGTATTCTAACTACTACATGATGTTGAGAGGAGATCTATGTCTGGCACTTAAAGCATTGTCAGACCCCACCCTGATGGACCTCCTGTATATCCATAAAACAAATAGGACCAGAATTACTCATTCTAAAGATGTAAAACTTGCCTGTAATAAAACTAGGACCTACTAGAGAGAAAGGTATGTAGCCCAAAGTCTGCCCTTTTTCTGTAACAGGCTCTCCAACCATATGAAGAAGAGTTCCTCCTTAACCCAATCCAAGTGTAACTTGGGTAATTGGATAGAGAACAGGAAGTTTATTTCTGGTTTGGCATCTATGCTTCAAATGAACACAGGCATCCTATAAATAGTTCATCTCCAAAGCTCCTACTTATACTTATCGGGGTTACCAGAACATGTCAGAGATGTAGGATGCATTTCTAGATGTAAAACAGCCTTGTGGTCATTAGCCTGCTACATACCTATAAACCTATTGGACACTGTATCATATCTCTCAACTTTTTAGCACAACAAATCTAGACAAAGCCAAAAATAATGTGGCCATGAAGCCCCAAAAATATAGACATATTTTAAATATTGCTCTCTTAAACTTTGAAACTTGCTACAATAAAAGCTATTGAGCTGACATGCATTTTTCTGAGGGATATGAAGTCTGAAACTCAAATGCTTGTCATTATTTAATGAATTCAATCCTCATTGATTTGACACAAAAAGTCCAGAAAAAACACAGGTTTTATGAGGAACAGACCAAAAATATGAGTAAAAAATTTGGACATTTGAGAGGTATGCATATCTAGTTGTCCAATGCCATACATCACAAATTGGCCTCATTAGAATGCAATGTTTCAGAATCTTGTTTTCTACAAAATGTGTACTTGCCAAAGACTGATAGCATACAGTGCCAGTATTCACAAACACTTGTTAATCTAGCAGTATATGCCAATGCCTGCAAGTCTTGCAGAGAAAGTCATCTACGTTGATGTACAAGGATGAAGTTCTAACAATGATCCAGGCCTGGGTTCATTTAAGCAACCCAGGTACCTGGGTACCTGTTGGAGCTGGGAAGGTAAAGAATTATGGACTATAACTGCTCGGTTCTATTTGAGGGGAGGGGTAATAACAGTGTGCTGGAGTGAAGCAGATAGTCCTTGTACCCTGGACTTTGGTCAAGACTGGTTCTATGAAAGGCAGCTGGACTAGGTGAATGGGAAGACCATGACATGCTATTTTCATTTTAGCTGGGCGGGGCAGGGACACACATAAAGAGAGGCCCATACCCAATAGCACACAATCACTGTTTGAATAATGCCAGCCAATAGGGGTAGCGCCATCTTGCAGTGTTTCAAGATGTCCTACCAAGCAACATTGAATTGCTCCCGGGCTTACCTCTCTGCTTCACCCAGGCGGTGCCCGCAACCTAAAGGAGTTACTCGCCTAAGTGACACTGAACCTCTGTGCTATAAGTTAGAAGAGGGTTTAGGATCAACACATCCCTACATAAGCCAGCCCAACCCATGTAACTGCCATTGATTTGCTAGGGAAAAAAAGAAAGAAAGAAAGGTCTTGCAGAGGAATATGCATATGGCGGAGAAACCTGACTTTGAGGGTATGCCTAGATTATCACAGGTAGTTAGAATACCTTACAGTGTGGTCAGGCTGCATACACATACAGCAATTGTCCGTTAGTATGCAGTACTTTGAGCAGTATGAGCACGCGTGTGTACAGTACTGAGCAGCATACCACGTAAACCAATGTAGTAGTTCATATATGTGGATGTGCAGTGCATTGTGAAAATGTAACAATATACAGACACACACATACCACTCTAGAATACTAGTAGTACTATTACCCCTTATCCTGGGCTATAATGCAGCATTTGTCATGCAGGTAAAACTTAGTTAAATGAGTAGGGAACTAGGAAAATAGCATTGACTGTTGTAGTTAATATATTACTTAATTCCCCTTGAGTGCATGTTGCATACTGGTAGGAATGTTTATGACTGAGCTGCACAATGTACTGACAGTAACAGTAGACACAAATAATATATGTTTAGCATGCATTATGTTTATCAGGAAGAGTAGCAGCTACATGTGCAATTAATGTTATAGCACTGTTCACAGATAGCAACATTCAATGCATCTCTGATGGTTGTTAACACTAAGAGCATTAATAATAAAGTGTTTTATTGGAAAATTTGCTACATTCCCACAAGATTGATGTTGTTATAGTTTGTGAAATATGGTTAAAGAACAAAGACTGGAAACCAATTCTGTCAAGACATAAATGTTTTTACAGTAACAGACATTCTAACATAAAATCAGGTGGAGGTGTTTTAACAGGGATTAAAGATAGCTATGAGTCCTGTGATTATTACGTGTTCAATAATAACACCAGTACTATAGACTTTGTAACTGTGACAATAAAGACAACCCTGGAATACATAACAATTGTCGGAGTGTATAGACCACCAAAGTCAAGTGCAGATGACTTAGAGGAATTCATACATTTCTTACATGAAACACAGGAGGGAAGAATATTAGCTGGGGACTTAAATTTACCAGAAACAGACTGGAATAATATTGATTCAACAACCTTAGTAAGGAAATTATTCATGGAGTATAATCAGGAACAATTGCTTCAGATTGTAAAAAATCTACTGGGGGTTGGAACATACTAGATATTGTTTGTGTTCCCAAAGAAATCACTGTAACTTCAAGTGAAGTTTTACAACCATTGATGTGCAGTTATCATGAGTTATAATGGGGTTAAGGTTAATTTGTTGCTAGATAATTCTGCCAAACTGAAATCTAAACCAATCCACAGAAGGTTAATTACAGATTATATGGAAGCAAAACAGTCAGTATGTAAAACTATCCGGAGAGAGGTGCTCAGTGGCAAAACTGCAGATGGAATGTGAAAAGTTTTGAAAGAGAAATTGTTTGAGTGCAAAAAGTAAAAAAAAAATGCTTAACATCAGGATCTAGGCATAAGACATCAGGGAGATATATTTCCATAAGAACTAGATATCTGATTAAGATTAGAGACAAAAAATATAAGAAATGGAATTGAGGTCGAACTACAACTTTGAAAACTGAAATTAACAAGCTGGACAGACAGAATAAGCATAGTATGAAACAAGATCAAGAAAAATTTGAAGAAAATTTATATAAAGATATTGAGCATAATATGAAACCTTTTTATAGATACATATAATGTTGAAGGAGTAAAGACACACAAATTGATAAACTGTGTGCAGATTCTAAAATGTATTCTCAGACACAGCAGATTATAAATATATTTACAATCTTATGCAAATAAGTTTGACTCCACAAAAGGGGTGATAAGTTGTCCTAGTGACAGCTAGGTAACCCCAGATACTGGAATCAAATTAGATTATATTGAAAAAGAACTGCACAAACTAGATCCAAACAAAGCACAGGGAGTAAATGGAATTAGTAACAATGACCTGAGAACACTTCAGGAAGAACTTACAGTACCATTATATCTATTGTTCACTAGGTCATATAAATATGGGGAGATTCCTCAAGATTGGAGACATGTGCTTATTAAACCTGTCTTTAAGGGAAAGGGGTGTAGGACAAACCCAGAATAATATAAACCCTTACGTCTACTTTCATGTTGTGGAAAATTAATGGAGAAGGTAATATTGGATAAGTTATTGTCAGAACTGGATAGTTTGGGACTAGAAACCATATATCAGCATGCATATGTTGAGAATAGATCTATTACCACCTGTAACATGATGTTCTATAACAATATAATAACAGCTATGAATGAAAAATGATGCTGTGATATAATTTATATAGACTTAATTTCAGCATTTGACAGAGTCATAGACAAAAGAATGACCAATAAATTAGTACAACTAGGTATCGATGCACTCTTGATAAGATGGATAGCGGCATGGCTTACAAATAGGACATGGCAAGTATCATACAGCAACTGGACGGGTGAAATCCTTGGTTACAGTCAGGGTGTCTCACAGGGCTCTGACCTAGTCCCTTACTTTTTTAGATTGCATCTTTCAGACCTAACTTATTAATCTGAGGTGTTCTACAGTCTATATGCAGACGACCTGAAACTGGGTAAATTCATTACAAGTGTTACGGATAAGGCATGTCTGCCAAATAACTTGACTAAATTGACCATTTGGGCACAGGAGAATAATATGCTGATAAATACATCAAAAACTAAGCATATGAGATTTGAGAGACATAAACTGAAAGGTAAATATTTAATACAGCACACAGTGATTGAAACTGTAGACTCATTTAAAGACCTGGGTATATGGGTAGATTCAGCTATGAGTTTTTCTAATCATATCAACCAATTGGTTAATGATAGTTATAGAACTATAGGTTGTATAAAAAGATTTATAAAGTCTAGGAAATTACAAATAATGAAGTCATTGTATGTTAGTTACATTAGACCCAAATTTGACTTTCAAATAACAATATGGAAACCCTATAAGAAGACAAGCATGAGTCAACTGGAAAGAGTACAGTGGAAATATACCAAGGGCATCCATGGATGTGAAAATCTAAGTTATTATAAAAGACTAAAATATCTGAACTTGTACAGTGTCTCTTACAGATATTTAAGAGGAGATCTTATTCAGGTATATAAGGCATTTAGAGACAACTACCTCTGGGAATGTTTGGGGTTATCAAAAAGTACTAGAGAATCATCAGACAACCTGTGTAGAAGATTCCATAGGAATAGGAAGTGCGCTAATTGGTTCTCTGACAGAGTAGCTGATGCATGGAACAGACTACCAAATTACATTAAAGCAAGTACTAGTTTAGATATTTTTAAGAACAGCCTGGACAGTTATTATGTGAAAAAGTCTTTTGGTATATTGGCAAGCTAGAAGGGCATTTATGCCAGTGTTTGAAATATTTGTATGCATGTATATATAGTACGATTTTTACTGGTTGTCCATTTGTTTACTGCAAATAGGGATGAATGTTTGTCACTGTTTATGTTAAAATGACTTTTTACTGTCCTAGTACTGTAATCATACAAACCATTATACAAAACTGGACCTCTTGTTGTCTATGTTGCTTAAGTTCCTTTCAGCCTTCTTAACTCAAATTTGTTGAGCAAGCAGTGCAAAGTAAAGGTGTTGTAATTCAGAAATCTCAGGTGGAGGTCTGGTATAAAGGTCCAACAGAGATGTGTTTGGCTATAGTTTGCCTTTTACTCATAAGTCATTATCGATAATGATTAGAAATGCTGGGACCTGCTAGAACAAATTGTGAAAAGCAGAGACTGAATGGCCAAAACTTTAGGCTTGTATATATTAAGTTCAGTATGCCATTTCCTTGGAATATTCCCTTTTCTCCAAGGTATGGTGATCTTGAAGTTGATATATATAAGTCTGGGGGCTATAAGGGGTGGTGGGTGGCTGTGGGTGGGTACTGGGGGTCTTCTTCTGCAAGATGATGTTTAAAACAGAAGAGTGATTTACAAGATTTGCTCTTCTCTGGGTTTATTTGTTTTTTGGCTTTTCAGCACTCAGCATTTTGAATGTTGTCATTTCAACAGGGAGCCATCGTTATCGAATAGATATGTATGTTATGTTAACAGATCAGGTATATGAATACCTATTTATTAACATAAACGTATCCTAAAATGTAGTTAGAGTGTACTCTGATGTCACTATATTATAACATAGTACAGTATGCACATGCTGTGCCAGTATGTAATGTTGCCATCACAAATGAAGTCAATATTGTGTATAGTCAAGCCATAATGATAAATCAGATCTTCTAACTAAAAAGTGTCCATATATGGTGTGTCATGTACTAAAATGTAAAGACAAGTTTATATGTAAAATAAGGTAGATATAAATAGGGAGAAAATAGCTGTGTTCTTGTTATATTTTTAAAGCTACTTCACATGTGCATAGTAGACTTACACACACAAGCCAAAAATGAAGAACATATAGGGTTGCCACCCATCCTGTTATAAATGGGATACTCACGGGTTGAGCTCCCTTATCCCGATGCCCACTGTACAAAGCAGCGGGACTTGAAATCACACTGAATTGCAGTGGAAAAAACACAGTTTCTTCTGGCTTTTCCATTGCAATTCAGTTACGTCACCAACTCAGACCTGCAGGTAGAATTATTCCCTGTTAGGTCCGGGTGTTTTAAATCATGCAGCAATTTGCTATAATTCTTGAAGGGGTGGGGATTTGGGCAGGAAGAGCACTACAATGATTGCAGCTGTAGAGAGGTTTGTTTTTAATGCTTCTACAGCCATAGGAAAGTAAGACTGAGATTTGTCTTTTTTTCCTAACAGCTGAGCCAGCCAGCATGCAAGCTAGCCAGCCAGCCAGCTACAGAGCCAGCCATCCATTCATCAGGCCATCCATGCAGTCATCCAGTCAGCTATCCAGCAATCCAGCCAGCCAGCTAGCCAGCAAGAAAGCTAACCAGCCAACCAGCCAGCAAGCAAGCTAGCCAGTCCACTACAGAGTTATCCATACAGTCATATAGTCATCCATCCAGTCATCCATCCAGCCAGCCATCCAGCCATTCATCCTTCCATCCAGCAAGCTAGCTACTCTAGCAAGTCAGCTAACCACTCCAGCAGCCAACCAGCCAGCCAGCTAGCCACTCCAGCAGCTAGTCAGACAGCTGTTGCACCTATAACCGCATCTCCTTCACCACTCCTGTGGTGATGTCATAGAAGAGGGTGTGGGCAGTGTCATATTGGCCACATGCCGACAACCCACTTTGGCCCACTTAAAAGGTGGCAACTCTAATTATACATCTGGCAAACTAACACACCAAGTAACACATAAGCTATCTAAAAGAAATTAACATCTACCAGAAAAATAACATAGACATATTCAATATCTGGACTGTATAACTGTGCAGTATGTGCATGGTATACTACAAATACAGCTGTATACCTGAAAGCCATGAATATACACTGTTATATTAGATAACTGATATTATAAAACATGTAACTGTTATAAAGACATCTGTGTAATACACAAATTAATATTAGTGACATCACTAAGCTGTGTACCAATAGAAAGCTGATTCTTATTTCAGTGTCTTACTTACAATTCACTCCTCATAAACCAGATTACAAGCTCAAGCAAATTTAGAGGAGCATAAGTGCTTTGTATAATTCCTACAATCATACCCTGTGGACTGCACCACCCATCAAACATCAACACCATGAATGCATGAGCAACATACCCCTGCCAAACATATGGCTAACTTAACTGCATACATTTTCCAAACAAACAGTGTGGTACATTCAAACTAGAACTTATTATTTTACATAGCCATAATATTTATATATTAATTACTGTTTACCTTTAAAATGTCGCAACACACCTGTGCGACTGTTCATGTACCTGACCCAAAATGTCAGAAACTGCGCTGTCAAATCCTCAGAAGAGCGAATCTGCTACCCAAAGAATGTAAACACTCTGGGAATGTCAACTTTGTTTGAAACACCCATCACTTCCGGATGTCTCCTATGATGGGCAAGCCCCTCTGCACTCCCCCCATAACCCTTGCTAATTATATACACTAACTCCAAAATCACACTACAGTGAAAGAAGGGGTACATGTCCCAATCCCCACTGTAGTGTGATCTCCACTCAGAATGCCAAATTCACATGAGCGAATGCACACTGGCATTCACTCTTTTGTGAGATCGGCAATTTTTAGTTCACTAATACAAACTTTTGAAAACAGCCTTTCGCACATCTGACCATTGCAGATGTATACCTTGACATTTTAAAGGTGCACCGTTAATTACACATGTGGTTACCAAACTCTGAGTGCAACATAGAAGGAAATATTTTCATCTTACTCTTTTGATTTTCTATCAGTATTTAATTTTGTATTTTTTCTACACTATATTTTCTGTAAAAGCACATGTTTTTTCTGGTATTTTTACAGCATTTTTGCACTGCATTCAGTATTTTCTTGGGACCAGTCAAAGAGTTGGGGGAAAGAAGATTAAAATCAAATACTCTAATTCTAGCTATAGTATTACAAACTTTGAAAGCAACAAAAAAACAGCTCAGGCCACATAACACTTATTAATCACAAGGGTCAGATTTCTGTTACATGAACTACAGTTGTGACTTTGGAAAAAACAATTAACTCAGCTACATTTTCAAGGCTGTCATTCAAACATCCCTTAAAATGCTGTATTAGAGATGTTCACTAATAAAAATCAAAGGAAGCAACATTATGAATAATATAGATTGATGCTGGCAGTCACAGTACAGTTGTAAGACGATGACAGAAAGCCACAGTAAATGATCCTCTCATCAGATGTGCTTTTCTCTGTCCTTCTCAAATGACATCAGGGAATTAAAGGCATTGACAGTAGAATAAAATCATGCTACCTATGGCAGCCCCCCATTCAGACTGTTTTGGTGTATAAGAAATTTGAAAATAATAACAGCCACTTATTTTGATACAGAGATATTAGTAATACAGAAAAGGTCAAAATATGCTGAAAAACATGTTTTTTTTTCAGTTTTTGGGTGCAGTTCTACTCACCCTTTCCATTTGCAGCCTGTTATTAGCTGATCAGTCACTAAGTTAATGAAACCAAACCCAAAAAATGTCTGGACACCATAAGGTGCTATGGGCCTTAAATGGAAGTATACAAAAAGGTGATATAGGATTGAGTAATTTAAATGCAGCAGAAGCAGTTTCATACTTCCTAGAAAGATAAGTTGATAACCAGTTCTTGCAAATAGAACTTCACACACTGAAAATTAATACATGCTGACATGTAAATGAGAAGAAGCTCCTACATAGTGGTAAGTTATTGTGATTACCCATAATGCATCATGGGTGTATACAAATCATTGCTAAGCTTTCATTTTATTTTATTTAGCATTTGTTAACTGGTAAAGTCTGACTGGGCAACTGTGCCTCTTTTCAGTGGAGGCCTTGGGAGAAATCCTGCACAATATAGTACAAGCATTCTTTGGGTATGGTGCCAGAGAGAAACTGAGCAGACAGTGGAACTAAAAACTCAAAGAGCACACTATAATCTTTATGTTTTGAAAATCACTTGCAACTAACATGAGAAGTGCAACAAGAAATTAAATTAATTGCAAAGCAAATGCACTTGTAAACATGACCAATGCACTTTGGATTTTGAAAATACCTTACTAAATAATGGTTCAGTGAATAAACTAACAAACCTAGGGCCCACATTGGCCAATTTAAAGTTTGCCTAATAGACATCAATAGAGAATATATAACTTTAGAAAACCAGCTATCTAATGACCATGTAAATATTGATAAATCATTTGCTGATCTTACATGTCTAGGTACTGAATTCCATATCTTTCCTCACCTAATATGAAAGAACAATATCTTTAACTTCAAATTTGATATAATAATTCTTACATCTAAAGTTTTATTCTTTGTACAAATATCATGATAAATAAAGTCACTATTTAAAATGGCAGCCAATAATTTGTCCTAAAGGCATCTATATATTATAATAAAGTCACATTTTAGAAACTGATAAGCCAAAGAATACAAAGCCAAATATATCATTCTTTTTTTGGATATCTGTCTGGTAAACATTTTCTGAATCAATACCAGCTTCTTCATTTGCAAAACATTTAATGCACATAAAGGCCCCTATATTCAATAGCAGGTCTTATTATTGTTAAACAGATCTTTACTAGCACCCAACTACCATTGCTTGAGAAACATTGAAAGACATAACATTTCCTATTCATGTTTGTCATGTTAACTTCAAAGTTAAGATTTGTATCTGCCATGATACCTAGATCTCTCATTACATAAGAAGAAACACACATTTGATTGTCCATATTGTAAGGATATTGATTATTATTATTATGTCCAGAATGTAATATAGTACATTTTCCATTGTTTAAATTTAATACTGTTATCCATTCATATTGGTTATCCAAGTAGGACTGCAACAGATACCAGTCACTAGTATTACTTACTGCCAGCCCTATTTTAATATCTTAATTAAGAACAAGACATTTTAATTGTAGATGAGCTGGTGTTGTTTGTATTGCATTTTATGTTTCCTGCCTTTTTCTGCATTGGCATAACTGAAAGGAAACTTCAGTGAAGAATCTGTCAAAGTGAAGAATCTGTCAACATTTAATCTGTATCGAGAATAAGGATGACAACAAGGCACCTGCTAAACACACTTTATTATGTTAAAATTCTCAAAAGTCTTCTGTAGCTAACTTACAATGATTCATTTTTCTGCACAACCATGGAGATATGTAACTATTTGAATGCAGCATGCTGTTATGGGTAGCTGTGAAAAGCAAACAGCTTTTTGTGCTAAGAAAGTGACATACCTATGAGCAACATACATTTGTGGAAGCATACGCATCTATGTAATGAAAAGGTGGCCTCAATACCCTTTGCATTGAATGCATTGCCATCTAAATACACGGGTTTCCAAAGGAAGCCTCACTAATGTAGACAGCATCATAATACACAGGTTGTATTTTCCATGCAAGTGATACAGCACAACCAATGTGACATAAAATAAGTGGCCATACCTTGGCATCAGGCAGCTGCATTGTTTCCCCATGTAGATTAATCCCACATCAGAATACTATAGACAGATATGACATATTGGTTGCCTTTACTCTTCAGCGCCATATGTCACAAGTGGATTTCATTAGCATGAAATGATTCAGACGTCTGGGAACTAATGTCTACCAACCCTTGTAGAGTATGTTATTTGTGCAAAACGGTGCAAACGGAAAAATTAGAAATTGTCCATCTATCCATTCATCTTCCATCCATTTCCAATAACCTACCATATCCTTTACAGGGCCATTTGAAATCTATATGACTGTAAATATTATGCAAGTACCATCTATGAGAAACATTTTAAAATGCACATTACTTGTGAAATTACTTTTAAAGATACAATCTTACTTAAAGTCTAAGATCACGAGATCTCTCTAATTTACTTGCACTTTTACTGCTCCCTCTGTAGCTTCAGCTGCTACTTTTAAACCTGAGCTTTATTCCTTCCTAAGGAAGGGCCTAGATATAGCAATCACTAGAATAAAACAAAATATAAAAGGAAATAAAAAAATAAACTACCTTGGTGATTTATCGGTACAAATAAACTGTATAACAAAAGAAACAAACTCCTACAGTCTCACAACAAATCTAAGCCTATCCATTTTAAAGCCTCTACTAAAATGGTCAACAAGAAAAGTAATTATCAGGGAAATTAAAGCTAAGTATGAACTGAAACAAACATCAGAAAACAAAAGATAACTTTATTTATATTGCAAAATTTTGAAACAATATCATCAGTGCTCTGAAATACTTCAAACAACATTACCTGCTCTAAGGACATATGTAACACTCTTGTGAACAGGTTCACTGATAATGTCACACTGCACTCCACACTCATTAAGAACTAGAATAACCCTGTTAAACAGCACTACTTTAGGGGGAAAATCATTAAATGGAAGAAGTGGTAAGCTTTGTAATAGTCTTTCACTGGATATTAGAAAAATTGGACATCTTCAGGCATGTACGTGTACTTTTGACAAATGGATTAATTTGGGTGTTTATAGTTATTTGACAATTCTTGGCAAACTCATATAAGGTATTTTTAAGGCACTGAGGTTGAAATATAGAACAGTGAATACTGAATATAGAAACAATCAGTGAAAATCTGGAAATCACTGATTCCCATGGACTCACAAATATCAAGAAACAAGTCCTGAATTGAAAACAAAAAGAGTACCTCCGTGGGCCAAGACAATTTACCTGGATATCTAACTAACAGCACTAATATGCACTAGATAAACCCCTGCATATTTGTTCAACTTAAGGCTAAACACAATTTGAAGTATGGAAACCAGCTGTTCTAATGCCCCTGCATAAAGGGGCCTTACCACAGGGCCTGGGAGTTATAGACTTAACTAACTAGTTTGTAAGACTATGATGCCTATCATATTTACCTTTATGAATTGTGATATTGAAAATCTTACATAATTGGAACCACAGCAGTTTGGTTTTGTAAAGAATAGGTCATGTCTACTTTATTTAGTAAAGTTCTTTGAAAGGGTCATATAAGTAGTGAGCAGTAGTCACATGACTGCATGACATATATGATACAACATGGCTTCAAAAAGAGATAATAAAGAACTAAATATAAATCAGTGGTGTACAGAGAAAGGGCTTAAATTAAATGCAAAATGTGCAGTATTGTCACATTTGGCAAACAGTCCTTATCTACAACTTACAGTATTACCAGTACTCTACTCCAAATGGACATGGTTGTCAGAGATCGTGGCATCTGGGTTAACAACTCCCCCTCCTTTAACCACCAAGCGACAACAGTAGTAAGGAAATGCTTCTATCTATCCCAGCTGCTTTCTAAAGGCATCTTGCCTGGGTCAAAAGAAGTTATCATCCCTAACTGATGAACTATTGAGTACAGTGCCTCCTTTGGCATGTACCCAACCAAGGATATCATACAGCAGGAAAGGTGCCAAAGACTCTTGACAAAAATGATTACCTAAAGACCCTCAGCTACTAAAGCAACACCTATAGCACTTTTTATATTATTTCCTTTAATAACAATAGCTCATAGCTCCTTATGGCATTCTGATATTTTAGGGGATGGATTTCTTAACTAAGTGATTTATCAATTTATATAGCCAATGTGATAGGGCAAGGTTAAAGAAACTAAATTACACTAAGGTTGTTAATGTGTAGATTTATTAATGTCAGTAAAAACTGCATATCATTGCTATATTCGCACAAAAAACAACTAACTTCCAATTACGCAAGGAATTAAACTTCAGCTACAGGTATATGTCTCTATGTACATCTACTGCCCCTTTCCTACTGCCTAGACACAGACACCATCTAGCTGACCTTACAGACCATGGTCTGAACATGAACAAATGTGAATAAAACTCAGTAAGGAATATGTTAGAAGCCTTAAATTAATACTAAAAAACAGCACTGACATATTGGAATAAAGACCTAATTATAAACCGATTTGCTCTTCTTGTCCTAACTTACAGTTTTGGAGTGATTAACTGGCCCCAAAAGGTGTGTGTGTGTGTGTGTGTGTGTGTGTGTGTGTGTGTGTGTGTGTGTGTGTGTGTGTGTGTGTGTGTGTGTGTGTGTGTGTGTGTGTGCGCGCGCGCGTGTGTGCGTGTATACATATATACATATATATACACACACACACACACGCACACACACACACACACACATATGTATATATAATATATATATATATATATATAAATATATATACATGCACATCCAAACACACACACACACACACACATATATATATATATATATATATATATATATATATATATATATATATATATTATGTATAATAACTTGTTACAGTATGTATATGTGTGTCTGTGTTTGTGAATCTCTCTCTCTCTCTCTCTCTCTATATATATATATATATATATATATAGAGAGAGAGAGATAGATAAGTAGATAGATAAATAGATGGATAGATATAGATATAGATCCATCTATATATTGTTTGAAATTAACTGAATATTAAGGCCATTCAGTATGTTAAAGATTACCAGATTAATGCAGCTGAAGATGTCAACGGTGACAGCTTTCACAGCAATGAGGACATTAATTCATAAAATGTGTTTGCATAACCTTCACATCTGAGAAAAACAATTGTTTACAGCTTAAGCAAGTTTTCCAGGCTGGCACAAGAAGTACTTATCCTGGGGTTCAAACAGTGAACATGTTGTTGAAGCCAACACCTTCTGTATGGCACAGCAGTTCTCCTTGAGAAAGTTCTGATGAGTGTGCACAGAATACCTGATAAACATGAACAACTATGGAAAACATTATTCTAGCCTGATCCTGTGGATTCTTATTAACTTGCAATATAGATTAGATCAGAAGTCTGAGACTAGACTGGTATAGGTTTTTGCTGGATACTGAGAGAATTATGTACAGAAATAACTATGGTCCCCTCAGGGCTAAATGCCTTCTTCAGGCTATCTGTGCTGTTGTATAGCTCCTCATCAAAGTAAATCTAGAATGACTAGGAATGTTCATTTTCTATTGTGCTAACATTTTTTGGTATTATGTTTTCCATTTTAATTAAAAAGACATTGGTCTCAGATAATCTCTTCGATAGGATAAACTGTAGTATGTTAATTTTAACTCTACTTATTAAATCTCGTTCATATTCAAGTAATTTTCTTTATTTTCTCTCGTTTTTAATATCTCACTGCAATTACAGGAAATGCCGTTTTGTTTTTATGCATATCGCTGTCTTTTTTTGTAAATGTTAGCACCCTGTCAGCAATGCTGCTAGATTTTCCTTTTACCTTTTGATTACATACTAGTCAAATAATCCTGCTGTAAGGGTGGCCTAATGGTTAAGGTGTTTGCCTTACAAACACAAGGTGCAGGGTTTGAGTCTCACAAGGGATAATTGGCTAGGCTTAAAATGGCTCGCAAGGGCAGTTAGCTTAGTACTAATCTATGAACCTATGAACCTATAAAGAATTGACACATAATGAGCAAACACTGTTTCAGTTTGTACTCCTGTCCTGTTCAGTTGACATAGGTTCTTATAATCTGTCACAAACTGCATATATGTTTATTCATATCCTATCTGAATCCGCTACAGCATTTGAAGAAATCTCAGGATTAAAAAAAAGCACACACACCTCTTCCTCTAAAACTAGGCATTAATTGCCCCAAAACAGCTATCTTAACCTAGCTCAACCCACTGGCTTAGCTAACAAATCTGCCACTATTTTTATTACATAAAATAAAACAAAAAAAGCTGTCAGATAGAAACCGCAGAAAGACATATTCACACCACATAATTTACTGAAATTTATTACAACTCTGAAACAAATGGGAAACAGTAATTCTAGCTAAAAAAGGAAAAAAAATGGAAAACTGGAATATGTGAGGTCTAGTTTGTATGATATATAGAACGTATTGCACTGTGAGGATAGGGAACTTAGTTTAGAACGTGTTGCACTGTGAGGACAGGGAACTTAGTTTTGAGATATTTGTATCATCAGGGAAGTTGTTCCCTTGGATTACTTGGATATATAATTGTAGGCAGAAATGCTATACTGAGAAGGGGGCAGAAAATCTGGATTGGAAGAATTGGAGTGAAAATTACTATAATGAGTATGGTACCAAAAACATTGTATTATAAAAATTGAGAATGCCACATTAGCTAGTTTACCACCATAGCATAGCTAGATAAATGTCATACTATATTTTGTTAACAGTATAAAAGTGCCTTCCCCTGTTGTGCGTGACTGGCAGAAGAACTGCTCTGACCATAATTAGAAGATCCTACAGACACAATCAACCACGAGATCTGTGAGCAAAGGCATTTTTTGCATAAGATACATGCAAGACAATATTATAGTCTGTAGTATTTCATGCTGACCTACAATAACTGGTATTCGTACGAAGACCTCATTTTTCTGAACTTGATGTGATCTCTCTTCTATTCTTTCTTCCCTTCAGATCTCATCTCCTATTAGTCACTGAATGGAAACAGCAGGTAAGATGTAACAAAATGGCTTCATCTACATCTGTCTGAATGGTATACTATCAGAAAATCTTTAGCCCCACACTCTACCCAGTTCCTCTTGCACTTAAATATTGCACTTCTCTGTTTAAGCAGGACACCCAGTCCCTCATGGATAAGCCAAACAGTTGTCAGGCATGCTAGAGCAAATGTTCAAAGAGGGGATCCTGTACACAGCAAATGGCAGACGTTGGAGGAGGAAGCCAAACAAAAAGCATAATTCATTTTTAATCAAGTAGGAGTGTTCCAATGTTTCAATTCTTCAACATAAAATGCTTAATTTTGTTTTGCTGTGGCTTTTACACCACTATGTCTCACCAAATAAATTGTGATTCTAGTAGTGTCGGGCTACCTGGTGATATTGTTTTGCTTTTCATGACATACGATGTAGCATTTTCTAGTTTAAAAGAAAAAAAAAAAGAAAAGGAAAAAGTGGAATCATTACAGAAAAACATTATCTGTGTACACTCCTATACTTGTAAATTTCAGTTAGTGACTATTTTATTTTAACAACCCCAGAGTGTGTCCTGAAAGTAGGTGAGATAGTCCTAGCTGATATCAGCTCCTTGTAGAATTCTGGGGTGCTGGGTTTACTGGAAGCTTTGGAAGCAGCTGATAGTCAAGTACTGCACTGTAAAGAGGAATACAGACCAAGACACTAATGATAGCTTTGATGACATATCTTCACGTCATTTGAAAGAAGATATCATTCACCTATGCCCCCAATGAGTGAGCCATTTATCGCCACCTACTGTACATCCTGATACAGCAATAAATTTCAAGAACTCCTCAATAGCAGGGTGCTTTACTGTATGCATAGGATAATGGCCTTGTTCTCTGTGCAGAAATTGATATGAGGATGTCTGTGTTTGGGGATTTTACTACTTACATTATAACACACAAAGCAACTGTGAAGATACAATAGCTGTCTAATATCTGATTAGGACTGCAGCTGCTCTATGTTCTTGTTAGACTATGACCTGTTGATGAACTCCCCCTCTTATCTTTGGTAGCTTTGTAGAGGAATACATCTCTGATTACAACACAGGAGATGTGAGTTCTAAAACAGGCTCAGGTAGGGAGGTTGAGTAAGCCCATTCATTGGGAGACAGGGAGACACGTGCTTCAAGACGCATGTATTCTGGTTGAAGTCTATCATGGAGTTCAACCAGAATACATACATCCTGAAGCACGTGTCTCCCATTCATTGGATGACAGGGAGACACGTGCTTCAGGATGCATGTATTCTGGTTGAACTCCATGATAAAGACTAGGATAAACAGCTGTAAAGTGTCTCCTGCGGGTAGGTGGGATAGTCCTGCTGATATAACCTTCTTGTTGAATTAAGAGGTGTTGGAGTGGTGCTTCAGAGTTGATGCCCATTGCACGTTCCATCCATGGGCCATCACAAGGGTGCTCATAAGGCTATAAAGGGAAAACTAGCCCCTCAACTGCAGTGCACCGCTCTCCCAGGATGCCTTGATTTCCTCACTTGCACTGAATATAGTCGGGGTAAATAAGGAGAGGATAGGCAGGCTTGGTAGACACAGCGAATGAGAAGAGGCATTGAAAACAGCTGATGGTTAGCTGTGCAGAAGCTATAATATGGACAAAAATGCTGAATTTATACTGTAATATTAAATTCAGCAGCAGGCTTCTCATTTCCCTCACAAGAGCTAAGGGTTACATTAGATCCTAAACTTTTTGTACTTCCTCGTATTGGTTTTGCATTATGTACCCTATTATTGATATGTATGTGTCTTGTTTGAATGTATTCATCTGGAAGCAGCTGAAATGAGTCCTTGTTAACAAATAATAAATCATTGCCAATTCCCAGCTAGAGATAGGTACTTCATCTGATTGCCCCATTCATATCTCCTGCCCTGGTCTCCACATATAATCCTTAAGAACTACTTTTAAATTATTGTATGTGGTTGTGGGATGATGCCTATCCAAACATGCATCCTTTTCTCCCTGTGTCCACAGCATTAAAGTCACATGATTATTTCTCATATAAATATAAGAACTGACAATAGTACAGACAATGAGATGTCATAAGGTAATTGCATCACATCTTATGACTGCCATCCCATAAATATAGTCCTTTATTCCAATGGCCATTCTTCACCACTTGGTTACAAAAATGTAGCTAGAGTAGGGTGAGGGGACCATCTGCCCTGGCACAAGCTGTTAGGGGAACAATAGACAGGTGTCAATGATGCAGTATCAGAATGGATTTATGACGAATGCTGGCACTACATTTGTGGTCATGCAAGGTATTCATTGTGTGAGTATGTGGCAGTAACTGTAGCAAGTTGCTTGCCACAGATTTTTTTTCTGGTCTTCAGGTTTGGGAAATAAGCTTTTTTAATGCTCCTGAATTTTGAGTTAAGGGGGCGTCAGTCTGGCAAACTGTACACTGCAACAAAAACCTAGACACAGTTCTGGATATTAACAGGGTACAAATGGTCTCCTGACTCTCCTGCCTTTTAACTCCTATGATCTTATGATCCTATAATCCACATGCAAATGAATTAGAGCATACAGATAACAATTTGTGAGGTTAATGAGTTGCATAATTCATTGGTGAGAGATAAAACTATCTGTGATCTTAATAATAAATTTGATTACAATCTGAATGGGTGTTAATTTGTATAGAGCAACTGTATTCATATGAAACAGCTTGCTGAAGATTTGAATGCATGCAAAATTAAAATTAAGTTTGTTACTACTAGACAGAATCATACCATTGGGGCAAAATACTAAAGGTGAAATGCTTCAAAAAGTATGGCAGCAAAAAAAAAAAAGTTACTGCTACACAAGTCTGAAGACTTAGTTAAAATGTTATTATCTTATTTGTTTATTTACCAGAATAGTCAGAGTGTGCTATGCAATACCCTTTTTTATCCAAGGCCTTGGGAGGAGAGCACCAAACAGTGATACATAGCTGTTAGAATTGAAAATAATAAATATATTATGATAGCCAGTCATAAAGGATATAGACACATTATACATTACAAATATAAAGGAATGATAAATGGTTTAATTTAAAAAATATAGTGATGTATAATAAATAGATAACCGATTATACGTTTAAGAGAAAAAAAGTGGAGCAAATGTGAGGAAAATAAAGGGTTACAAGAATAATGAGGTAAGCTGGAGTACAGTTTAGGTGCTTAGAAAAAGAAAGATACAGAAGAGGGAGTGCGGATAGACAAGAGAACAAGGCTGATGGTGAGGTGTGTAGAGGAGAACAGGAGAATGTTAGGAGAAAGTTGGTCTAGCCTGGGGACGAGCTACACGAAGTGTGTTAGAAACTGAATAGAAAATATTTTAGTTTTTCTTTGAAGGTCTTGGGGGAGATTACTTGCTTAATGGATGTGGAAAGTGAATTCCATATCTCGTTACCACGGGAGTTGTGTGAAGATTATTATTTATAGAGCAAGATGGCCTTGGAGGAGCGTACCACTGAAAAAGATAATTAACAGCGTCATTTGTCAGAAAAAATAGATTTTTATTACATAGTTTTATCTGAGAAAAAACTTATATAGTTTGAGAATTCAAGGCAGTTTAATATTCTGAGAGCTAAACAGTGATAAGATGAATGGGACATATTAGTAGCAATTTTGTTACAGCATTGCTCAAGGCTTTTGTAGTTGTAATACGTTAATATTAGTGAAAAAAGGTGAGACATAAATAAACTGGTCAAAAGATAGGTTGTTACAGCGGTTTTATTTGAGCGGGAAATAAGAATGTTGGAGACTGTATAGAAGGCCTAATCTGTGATGAGTTTTCTAGACCATGTTTTGAATATGTGTATCAAACTGAGGTTGATCATCAGTGCTAAAATCTAGCAGCTTAGTTTGGGAGACGACTTCTACGTTTACATTTTGAGAGGAATACACTGTGAACTTGTTCTTACGCTATGTTTGTAATATGTGGATTCATTTAGTTTTCCTGGGATTTTGAAGTAGCTCAGATTGTGAGAGCCAAGTCTCAATGGAGGTAAATGATTTCTTAACAGGGATGGTGCAGAACAGATTTGAGTGGCATTATCAGTATAATAGATGAGTGGTTTGCGATGAGGTAGAAGTTTATGAACAATGTAAGTAAGATAGGGTCTAGTACAGACCACCGTAGGACCTCAAATGATATTGGCAGGTAAGTAGAGAAGTCAGAGCTTCATTTGACTTCATTTGAACTGTTAGAGAGATAGCTACTGAACCAGTAAATTAATGGTGAGAAGAAACCTAATACCTTAGAGAGATCAAGGCAATGGAAGAGACAAGTTTATTTTCACTCCTTTCTTGGTAAACAGTGTTAAGGAAAGATGGGTTGGCAGCAGTTATACTATGGTTGGGGCAAACACTGTGTTGTGTAGGAGACAATAGTACATTGGTTTGGAAGAAATGAAGAACCTAATTTTGGATGCATCATTTTAAAATTTTGGAAAGAGGTGAGGCAATAGCAATTTGGAGGAAGGTTGACATTTCTGTGTAGAAACCATGTTTGTGAAGGGGAGATATAAGTGACTGTTTCCAAGATGTAGGGACAATAGATTGTAATATAGAATTTATTAGACTGGAAATGGGATAAGTAAGAAGTTTAGCAGCAAGCTCTAAGGATTTAGCCAGTCTGTTGTCAAAGTTAAGTGTAGACAGCATCAGTACGTACAGGTTATAGGATGAAGGTGAGAGACTTTTCTATGATGGGCAGATTTTAAAGAGTTGTCTGTACCCACTGTTGTTCAAAAGTGGCCACGCTACTGATGAAATGAGAGTTAAATCTATAGCAACATCTTGGTTGTTTTGCTTACAAAAGGGGTTAAGCTGAGAGTTTTTATCAGGTTTCTGTGGTTACTGACTGGGGTCCAGAAGGATTTTAGGTTGTAGCTTTGGGGTTTTTAAAGAGAAGTGCAGTAATTTCCTTTTCTAGATATGATACATTTTCTTGAGAGGTTGTGAAGCTGCCTGTATGATTGGAATGAGGATTGATTTCCTGTTATGTGCAAAAGATTTTGATGCTTTGTCTCTTTATTGCAGTATTAGTCTTTTTTCTGGTTTTAACCATGGTGCTAGGTTAGCATTGTGTTTTCTTTTTGTAGCTGAGGCAAGACCATCAAGTATGTTAAGAAATATAAAGTTGAATTTCTTAATTGCTTATTTAAGCAGTAACCAATTGTGTTGTGAACATAAGGAAATTAAATTTTGGGGGTTAAAGTTCTTTGTGTTCGTAATTTAGTTGAATAGCTTTATGTGTAGTAGTCCATTGTCGAATAGCTAATGTAGGGTAATGATCATTTAAAATGTCAGGGAGTGTACCTGAATTGGTTATTTTATCTGGTGATCCAATCAAGGATGATATATTTGTTGTTGGGCTTGTTGAATCTGGTGGGAGAATTTATTAGTTGAGTAAACCCAAACAAGTTGATTGATGTTGGATGGGAGTTATTTGGCATTCCAGTCATTGTTGAAATCAACCTAATCTGAATGTTACTTGGGTTGTATTAGAAATTAGCCAGTAGAGGATATTTTCTATTACAGAAAGTTTATTGTTGGGGGAGTATATAGTGTTATAATACGGGTCTATATTATAACTGCAAAACCGCAGTTACGCGAATACAAAAACATCAACACATAATGAGCAAACCACGAAAACACCGAACATCCTAAAGTGTGAAATTTGAAATGTCAAATCGGCATAGTTGGCCAACCCCACCACCCGGTACATACTACATACCCAAACAAAATAAATAATCCACATACATGCACTTAACAAAACCCTACTTTTAACCCTAAACTAAACTTTACATATATTACTATGTATGCACTTACCTTAACTCGCACCCTAGCCCTAAGGTCCGTAACTATTGCACACTTACCTTAAGGAGCTATACTGGATAAGGGCCAACTATGACGAGTCGTCATTTTGAATTTTGCACTTCAGGACATTTGGTGTTTTCGCGGTTTGCTCAATATGTGTCGATGTTTTCGTATTCGTGTAACTGCAGTTTCACAATTATAATATAGACCCTTATAATACAGAGAAATTTTCTATTGTAAAGTTTTAAGAGGCTTATTAGTAAGTCTGTGTTAGAAAAGGTTGGTATTTTGTATGAGTAAGGTGTTATAGTTGATTAAGTGATTGGAGTAAAGTAGTACCACACTCCTGCCTCCTTTGTTTATTTGATCAGCTTGAATGACATAGCTAGGAGAAAGAAGAGTGTTGTCATTAAGCTTAAGCCAGTTTTTGGTGCTGAAAATGATGTCTGGGTTGTGTGTTGCAATCCAGGCAATGAATTAGGAGATTTTATTAGTAATGCTGTGGGTTCACCATTTTGTTTAAGGTGTTGGCATCAACACAATAAGAAATTATGCCCAGCACTCTCCATAGTGAGCAACGTACTGCTTAAAAACTGGATGTCAGCAAAGGCTGTTCTTTTGCATTAAGGCATGCCTAGGTTACAGATACATAAATATCAGCATGTTAATTTCACTTTTATTTGCAGGAAACATCTTCAAAAAGTTTCTAAATGTTAAGTTCCTGAATGGTAATTCTCTGCTTGATGACAAACATCATGAACTCAAACACCATAGGCTTAGCCAGTCCAACCTGAGATGGATCTACGAATAGTTTAGCAATAAGATGGGCAAAGGTAAGACTGTTGTGATATAGTGGAACATCAGCATTACCTTTGATGCTGTGATTCACAGAAGGTGCTTAGGAAAATTAAGAGTAGGGTATATGTTCCAAAATGTAAAGCAGACTGGAAACAGGACATGTAGTTAGATATAAATGATGGTTATTACAAAGAAATGGCAAAGAAAAGGCAGTAAGACTTTGGAGTGACAGAGAGTTAAGTGCTTGGAGCATTCTTGTTTCAAATGATAATCTCAGCTATTAAATTCCGTTTCCTTTGTGTTTATTTATTTTATTTATTCATTCATTTATTCATTTCATCTGTTCACTGACTAGGTACAATGGTCTGAGGACCTATTTCAGCCATATGTTTCTCCTGAAAAGATGCCAGCTTAGTGGCACTGGTTGGGATATTCACAGATTGGAAAGCTGAGCTCTGGAGAAGCCTACAGTGGCTGACACTGTGACAGTGTGAGCATTAAGGCTGTAGCTGGGATTTACTGTAAAAAAAGCACTGGGATATACACTTCGCAGGTGAGAGTAGTGGGTGATACATATGCCTAGTGGGGTCTCCATAAGTAGGATAGAAGATGACAAAGAATTATAGGTAATAATCACACTGAAGTATAATTATGTTCAGTATGAGGAGATACTACCAACAGTCAATAAGATGTTGGGTCATATGGTAAAGGATTGGATTTCACAAATGCTTGAGTATTCCTTTCACTAAATTGGATACGCGGTATGGTTTCATCTGGAGAAATGTGTACAGTTCAAGAGGTGATACTGTTAAAGGAAAATAAGGGTGGAAGAAAACATGCAATGGACACTTGTATGTATAATACGTGAAGCTAATGAAAATGTTTACAATGGTTTGCTTTCTATTCTGTGACTGAATGTGTACCCATGGACAAAAGGTGTTTAAAATGGGGCAGAGCATGAAGAAGCTAATATTTCTGCAGAGATGTAGAAGGCTGGGAGAGTATGCAATAGAAAAAACTAGAGAAAGGTGAAAATATGATGTGAACATTTTACATTGTTTTGGGACAGGTGGCAAGGATGACGTTTGTGAGCTAGAAGCAACTCAACAGTTTTAATAAATATTTCAGGCTTTCCCATATTACAAACTCTCAGGCGGTAGTCGGTACATTGTCTGGCTTTACATCTGTATATTATAGGACCATGCTATCCGCTGTGAGCTGCTGCTTACTGAGACACACTTAACAAGCATCTCAGTTACTGAGGAGATGTTCCCTTAGTCAGCTGCCCTGTTTTTGTTGTTTTTTTTATATTAGGAAATCATACAACCAAGGAATGGGGAGAACGCTCAGTTTTACAGAACTCAGGCACTTCTTTTTCTAAGTGGTTTCATGATCTTGTGGCTAGCGTATAAGTAACAAGAGGTGTAAGAGTGCAGTCCATCGCATAGGATGGTGCAAGTCAGCTTTTCTGTTCAAAAAACAATGGTTTCCATTGGCATATAATGAATTATTATATGCCACTGGAAATTAAAGTCACTTGGTTTTACTTTTGTGAGTTTCATCTTCTTTATTTTAGCTGCTTTGTGCAGTTTTCCATATGTGTGGCTGATTGATAAGCAATTTTTAATGAACAGTCTTGCAATAAAAGGTTTATCAGCTGGGTGGCCTAAATCCCAATGCTTCTCGCCTGTGAGAGACCTGGCTAATTGGTGGTACTTCATTTCTGATTTGTCTTGCACGTTGATGACAAGATGATGTATGATTCTTGCTCATGTAGTACTTTAGACAGAAGGATGCTATTAGTCACTTTTAAGCAGGCTTTGGAGACAAATGTTTCCTAGACTTGCACAGCAATCTAATCCAAAGATGGTCTTTTTCACAGCAGCCGTAGATTCTGTAATTAATTGCAGTCTCTGATCAATTTCAGCGCCTGGTTCCTTATTAGTAATTTCTGCTATGGCCATTCTGTCTGTTTGTTCACTTTACTTAGTGGTAGAAGAAATAAAAAGGATGGTTTGGCAGTATTTAAAATTAGCCAAAATCCGTAAATTAAGTCTTGCAGTTTTCTGAAGCTGAATTGTAAATGCTTTTGTTCTTTGCAAATTATTTTGTTATATAGTAAATGGTGGAGTTATCTGTGTTTTGAATGTAAATATCCACTAAAGCTGTCCCTGGGCAGTACAGGGATGGAGTCTTGACAATGAATGTGGTGAACCACACTCAGGTAATGGTCCAGGTACTAGATCCAGTTAGAAGAGGGAAATCCATTCTTTCTTCTACCAGTGGACAGGTGGAGGGGCTTGTCAGAGGGAAATATGCAGCCATGATATTTGCAGCTATATACTAGCTTCATGGATGTAGCCCCAGCATCTGAAGTGAGCCTGCTGTTTTCCACACACAGCACTGTTTGTTCACTGTAGCTTAGGTGCTATATGGAATTTGTGATGCTATTCTACAATGAAAGTGAGTGACAATGTCACCCTGCAACCACTGCCAGCCCTCCACTAACCATTTATGCAGCACACAGGGGGATGGTAGGGATGCATCACAAAAACACCTGATGAATGATGCATGTGCAGTCATTGGCTGCCAGTCTGGACAGAGTGAATGGACAGGGATCAAGGAGAATGGCCAGATGACTGGAACATAAGGAGGCAGAAGAGAAAAACAAAAACCACTGTAGTGGTGAAGTGCTGTCACATGTTGTTTACAAAAATGTAAGAATAAGACTGGACCAAGCTCTGACCGATAGGTTACTCTGACTGTGGAGCTGACTGCCTCAGAGGACTGACCATTACTTAAATGTAATTGCGTGCAGTTTTAAATATACTTCGATAGCTATATCTTGAATGCGGTGCAATTCTAACCAGAGATTATCTCTTATTTAGTAGTCTATATTCACCTGAGTCGAGATCTTTTGAGAGACCAAGAAACACTCTGCCTACAGTATTCCTGTCATTCAGCACTGAAATTGACCAGCACTGGATGTTATCGACCTGCATCTGAAATTTGATTATCACATTATTGTTGTTTATACACTGAAAAGGTAAATAAATAAGTATACTTTCTCCACAATATTGCCTATTGGAGTAACAGCATTACAGGATGATAGTTGTTAAGACCATTGCTTTTGCATATTTGTGAACAGGGTGGACAATAGCCTGCTTTAACAGCAAGGGTATATCATCATCTCTGAGGCTGTCAGTGATTAAATGAGAAACGGGACAAGTAAGGAGAGAAGTTTCATACCTTAAAATGTGTTGGGAATGCCCTTTGGGACAATAGTGTAGCAATATTTCACTTGTGAGAAAAGTTTCTGGGCAATGTTCAGATTAACTGATATTAAGTAGAATGGGGCAAGGATGTCTGTGCTACCATTCTTATTAAGGGGCTTGCTTCTTGAGGAAGCCAGGTTACTTCAGCACAGTACAGATTCTATGCCATTCATCTGTACCAAAATACCCTATTTGCAGAAACATCCAAAAATAGCACTTATAATTGGAATAAATGTTACACTATTCCAGAGGCTTGTATACAAGCCATATCATTCCAGAGCTTCCTAGCACCAATTGCTTTTCTCAGCAGTGGCTATTAACACTGTTGCTTGTTACTTGTGATTTGTTTTTAAATTTAATTCTAAAGATTTATGTAAAGGCTGAGATTAGTCTGAGTATTCTAAGTAATATTACCAACCCTGTCTCTTCAACATAGATAATTTCATCTCCTGAGTCATCAGCCTATCAACAATTTAGCTTAGAAGAAAAATTAAAATAATATAGAGTAGCATCAGGTAATAATATTATTAGTACAGAGGAATCAGTCACATCTGTTGAGTTAATAAACAATGCACCAACAGTATTTGTAATACAGTACTCATACATAGCATCGATAATATTTATAATAAAGCATTCATATATAGCACCAATAGTATTAGTAATAACGTACTCATATATAACACCAATAGTATAGTAATAAAGTACTCATACATAGCACCAATAGTGTTAGTAATAAAGGGCTCATACATAGCACCAATGGTATTAGTAATAAAGTATTCATACATAGCACAAATAATATTTGTAATAAAGTACTCATACATAGCACCAATGGTATTTGTAATAAAATGCTCATACATAGCACCAATAGTATGACTAATAAAGTACTCATATATAACACTAATACTATAATAATAAAGTACTCATACATAGCATCGATAATGCTAGTAATAAAGTACTCATACATACCACCAGTAGTATTAGTAATAAAGTACTGATACATAGCACAATAGTATTTGTAATAAAGTACTCAAACATAGCACCAATACTGTTAGTAATAAACTACTCATACATAGCATCAATAGTATTAGTAATAAAGTACTCATGCATAGCACCAATAGTGTTAGCAATAAAGCGTTCATACATAGCACCAATAATATTAGTAATAAAGTACTCATACATAGCACCAATGGTATTAGTAATAAGGTACTCATACATAGCACATTGGTGTACTTATAACCTTTGCAGGTCTTGCTATAATTCCTTAAGTCAAAAGTTGGAATATGGTCAGTAAGTGAGTCTGCTGTGGGCCCAGAACCAACAATGATGTCAGAATCTAAACATAATGTCTAGAAAAGTGTTATATACCTTCCTAATTTAGTGTCCTTACAAATAGTGTTTCCCACATTTCGAGAAAAAACAGGTTTTGATATTGGGAAGGGAATCAGAATTCAATCAGTGCTAAGATCCTTCAGAACCAGAGTTTCAACTGATGGAGTCATCAACCAAAGATGAAGGGTGTTTTTTGGGGGAGACAGAGAGAGAGATAAATTACCTTCACTGTTTTAATTATCTGATGTAGAATGTATGATAATTCTGAGTCACTGTGATTGTGAAACTGCCTTTGTCCCAGTCCCCTTCAATAAATGCATTGCACCGAATGACGTTTGACGACCTTTATTAAACTTCCATAAACATAACTTTGTTAACCAATATTTATTAATTACAACTGAAACATAGTATAGTTGATATTAATCATAGCATAAACATCCATGTAATGTTAACCAGGACATCCTGACCCAATAAGCAGCATCCAACCTCCACTCGCTTGTTTTACTTATGAAGCAGCATCCTCATCACTCACTTCATTTACCATTCATTGAATTACACATCCCACCAAATAAGCAGTGTCCTTACCTCCACCAAAACACCAAATCATTAAAAAGATTGCTCTGTTATGAGAAGAGAGAAACTAATAGGCTAACCTCATCCAGAAAGGGAACGTATGCATGCCGTAGCTGTAACCAATGTGGGTTAATTATGAACACCACTGTCTTTGAACATCCTGATACAGGTGTTAAGTATAAGTTCGACCATTATGCTGACTGTAAATCTAGGAATGTAGTTTACCTGGCTCTCTGTAATAAATGCCAATGTTTTTATGTTAGCAAAACCAATAGGACATTAAGGGAACGGATTAGGGAACACCTATATGCTATCAATAGAATGAGTGTAATGCCCTAGCCAAACATGTCCTACAGAATGACACAACATATACTTTTAGGTTCATGGTTCTAGAATTTATATACACCACAGAAAGGTTAGGGAACATTGGTAATTATACTGAAAAGGAGGAAGCCAGATGGATGATCAGACTATCTGCGGACAAAGGACATGGTTTGAACGACAGGTTCACACTGAAACCATTTCTTCTGGATAATCCTTTGAGACACTAATGCCATTCAATATTTGATGGCATAATTATCTTGGGGTTTTAAAATATAATTTTTGTAATGTTTTTGTCTTTGAATGCATGTTTATAAGTGTTATTTACTGTTGTTATTTTATTTTCTATCATAACTGTCATTTATTCTAGAGTGACTGATGTGAAGGTTTTTATGAATGTTTTTAAATCACATATTAGCTATACATCTTTAAGGATGTAACCTTATTTTATCAGGTGTCTGATATGAGATGTTTCATTGGTTTATTAAGTGAGTAGTGTGGTATTTAAGTGACTTTGAATGCTGTTGTTATCTTAAGTCTGATGAAGCGTCCAGAGAGACATGAAAGCGCTTACTTCTTTCAATAAAGAGGTCATTATTTTCTCATTTTTGTGGATTAATTGTCACACAGATTGACTGTCCTCCTAGGTTGCTTCTATTGTCGTGAATATTCACCTTTCTTCTCCTTGGTCTTGTCAGGCAGTGTCCAACTGTTCACTTTTCTTACCCAACTCATTGAAATGAATATCCAACACCAGAAGGGGAACAGAAGAGGGCAAGCCTGCCCCTCTTCTCCACCCACCATCCTGTCCAGGCTGTTCCCCCTCTTCCCCACCAACTTCCAACAACCTAACTGCTCATTAAAATGCTTTAAGCCAAACATCATTTGGTGTACATTCCATCCTCTCTAACCAAACTGGATTCATGTCATCACCTCCCAAAGCCCTATCACTGAAATAGCCAAAGTAGCCAATTGCCTATACTGCCGAAATTAACCAATGATCCCTCTCCAGTGCTACAGTAATAACAGTAACCTTGTATAACCTCTGTACATTAACTAAATTCTCACTTATGCTAACCATCAATAGAAGCTTTGTAATGATTTTCAGGTCATTACCTGTTCAATGTACCACCAGAACACTAAACCCAATGCCACATGAAACCATGCAAGGGCAATTTCATACCATCATGCTTAACTGTAGCCCTGTTTAACCACCCAATGTATATAATAATGACCAAAATGAGATTTCCTTTCAAAAAATCAATTTAATAACAATACTACCATCACATTATCCATTATAAGCAAAAATCATTTAATGACCATCATAACATTTGGTGACCAACAAACCTCTCTCTGAATGACTTCAATACATCCATAAAATAAATGCCACATGAAATGTAGCCCAACAAACCTCCATTTATTAACACCAACCCTCACAACAAAACATATCTTGTCAATAGCCAATGTCTTTCAATCTTCACACTATCAAGCCTACCCCAACCCTTCCAACTAATGAACCAATGACCCAGATTTAGTAAGTTCACATAGCTTTGTCACCCGTGCAACTATACTAGTCGCAGCTAAATTCTCCTTGACCAACTGAACTGCCTTACCTTGTTCCCAAGCCTAACAAATAACTAAATCTTTCCCACCAAACTCCTCCCCACAGGCAGCTGCAACACAAATTTAACCAATATGGCAATGCCCTACCATAAGCCTTCTATATAAAAGGTGCCCCAAAAGCTTGCAGCAAACCTTTAATCCTAATGCCATCTGACACACCTCATCTAGCAGCATGAACACAGCTCATACCACTGCCATAATAAACAGATGAAAATGAACCCTAATCCCCAACAACTCCCACTAAACCTCTTATGCCAGATTAAATTGAAACTCCAAATATTCAACATCCCCAATCGTCATTCCTTCCTGCCATCCAACAAGCCACAAACCAACCCCCCCAATCATGCCCCTCAACCCAACACCTCCTGCCACATTTGTAAACAAATACAACCCCCCATAAAATCCCTATCCATCAGCCAAAAGGCCATCCCACCGAAATGCTCCAAAGCAAAATGGTAAAAACAATGCACAAACTTAGTAACCCTCACCCAAGAATGACCCGAGAAAACTGGCCAAAATGCAAATTCAGGAGAATATTCTTAATCCACTGCTTGTCTTTGGCTTTCCCCTCAATGCTTTTATTTCCATGTGTTACCTTTGCATTTGGTAAGGAATTAAAACATGGCTTAAATCTGCAAAGAATCCCAAAACAATACCTTGCTTAAGCCTTCTAATTTCTGTGTAGCCAACAAAGCACTCAGTTCCTCACATGTCCCCCAAAACACCCACATACCTAATTTGTTCCATCAAACCCTTCCTACTCAAGTCATACATGTTGAACCACCTCCTATCAGCCCAAAATATAAGTCAAATGGTACACGTGTTACTCGCTCTAAAGACCTTAACCTGATATGTGACATTAGTAGAACCTGCTTGAAGAACAGAGTTGTCTCCCAAAGGATACTACACCTTTGGAACAAACTCAACCTCATGTCAAGTAGAACACCTCATTGGCCTGCTTCAAACACAGTTTTGACAACTGGATGGGTAACCGCAAATTCACACCATGGGTTCCACCCATATCCCCTTGGACAAGAACAATAGGTGCTGCACTTAAAAATAAGGGTTGAACTTGGCTAGCTTGCAAGAGCCCTAGAGCCAGTAGCTTAGTAACTTCCTATGATCCTATAATTGTTGTTACTCCACCCCACCTGTGGGAACTCCAGACTCCCCCTTAACAATCCCCTGTCCCCAACATATCTCCTCCTCACTTGTCCCCACGCTACTCTAAACTGCACTAACTCTGACATGCCTTAATGAGCACCCAATAAAGTAAGATTACCTGGGACCTCATTGTACACCACTCCAAAACATCCACCCCTACAGAATCCATTACCTTTCACAAAAATACCTTCAGGCCACTGACTGTTCTTCAGGTCACTGGCTGATGCCCACTCTGTGCTTCCCCAACTGCAAAAGAAAGGAAAAGTGTAAATTATTGGCACACATGTAACCAAAACTTCTTAATGACAGCATTAAGCTCTGCCAGTGACCTACCCTGTTCATCATCTGCACAGCCACTACACTGGCCCGCAGTCCCCATCCCCAAGAGAGTGCAACCCTGGTAGCTTCACCCCTATGCTTTGCTCTATAAGTGTCTATAACCCAACATGCACACGTAATGACCCATACCTCTCATGTATACTGCATCCCGAGGAGCATTCATTATTTCGGGTCATAACTTTCCATGTACAAACTGAATCATTATTTCCTTAAAAATCCTGTTCTATAGATAGGCTAATCACCTGTTAACTGTCCTACGAGACTCATAGTTAAAGTTGTTAATGAGCCACTAAAAAGTGTTCCACTTATTGCCCATTTGTTCCACATTATAAATGGCAGCATTCCTAAAGGTATTGTGCTTACCAGTTCAACCCCTTCATACCTGACGGCTGTAAACCCCCCAATGACTGCTAACCAATGATGGAAATGAAGTCCTTCACCTTATGTCTATGAAGCAAACTTTTCACTCTACCCACCCCTTACTGTCTGGATTAAGATAGCTATCAGGTCTGGAGACTCAACAAAGTTTGCAGAATGGCCCTAAATTATGAGGTAAAATTCTGTCCATGCTGCCACTTCTGGACAACAGCAATGTCTGCATACTGCAACTAGCAGTAAACATGTGCACGGACCATATCTCTTACCCTCTTAGAGCAATGCCACAGCAGTAAGAACACAAGGCCAACCTGACCAGCAAAAGACTACAAGACCCCCAACTCAAATGAACATAACAAAAAGAAACCACTAGCCAACCACAAGCCACCACAAACACCCCATCCAACCAATGGAGCTGACAACCATTTAATAACCTGCTAGCATAAAAGGACTTATATTACCAAGATGAACTAAGGACAGTACTGGATTATTTAAAGTCACATAACACCCTATATTATAAAAAGTTAGTGATTTAACTAGATCAAAAATGCATAAATTGTATAAATAAATAAATAAATAAATATACATATTAAATAAATGCTTCACATCATTTTAAAGACAACCATTTCAATAAAAAAATTACAAAAAAGTATTTGGATGGTTGGACTTGTCTGAAGAAGTTCATTTAAGTAAGTGGACGAAAGTGCTAACGTAATAAATATTTTTGGACCCTTGCCTTTTCCTGTTTGTTTTTTTCATTACTAAATCACATTACAAATCACTAAACAAACTATCTAATCTAGATCTCACTAACACAATATTTTGGTTTGCATTATACCTTGATAACAAGTCAAACTGGCAAATGGATACAGATCATATCTCCCTCCCTAAATCAGTGGGACTTCCACAGAGCTCTATCCTTGGTCAACTGCAATACCAAACAATGCACAGCCCTAACTTTTCTGTTTGCAGCTCTCATGTATGCAGCATCCATACTAACTAACTTACACATAACCCAAATGTCTAATCTCAACCAAACATACAATGGAACTGTTAAATCTGCAGCCATCTCTACCACCCAAATTCATCACTGTGACCCACTTAAACAACTTAAATGGCTTGAGTTTCCTAACTATCTCAGCTCTATTTAACTGAAACAAGTTCACACCAGCCTCTACTATTCTGAAGATTGTCCTGCTCTTAACTATCTCTTATCGTGGTATCTTCCAACAAGGTCCTTAGATCCTGAGAACAGACCTTGAGTAATGACACCTCAGTTGGTAAGTCACATGGTAAAGCTGTCAACTCAAACAGAGTGGCTGAACTTCGGAATTCTCTTCTATTGCCTTTCATTGAAATCTCTAACACCAGACAATTCAAACTCCAAATAAAGTAATCTCTTCATCCCAAATGGTTATGTCAATGCTCTTTCCTTCCAAGTGCAATATCCTCAGATTTTACAATAAGACCCAATAGCTTCCCTAACCCCTATACAGTATTAAATTATCACTCACATAGTACTCTATCAATTGCACTAGGGTGATTACCTCTCAGTGTATCCCATCTTCATATCTCCTCCACAGTTCTCCTCCTGACTACAAGTACTACTTAATTTCTGTAAACTATTACTAAATATATCACTAAATCATCTCTCCTATCGTTTTTCACTCCAGTGCTAATTACATCCCAGATAGTGAGCACATCTTTTTACCCTGCTTATCTCTATAGATGCAAATATGCTTCATTTCTTTTCAATCGACTTTTCTGATTTAAAATGTGAAATTGTAAATGTGTTAGGTTTTCTGTTCATCACTTTCTAGTCTAGCTGTCAGTTTTTTGCTTTGATCTCTATTGTTAAAAAGTTAGATTCATTTACTTCTATTGTAAATATCTGTTACCTGTTGGAACTTTCCTTCCCAGGTCTGTGATGAAAAGGGTTTTCTTATGAACCAGTCAGACTTTCCTGCTAAACAAATGTAACCAAATGACTTAATAAATAAATAAAGTAAAAGATATGAGGGTATCACTCTATTTAAAATGTAAGGGCAATATGTTCCAAATCTGGTGTAACCATTGTGCAATAAATCTGTCATGCCAACATGTTTTATTTATGTCCTGCTGGACATTTACTTTGAGTGCATGTGGAGTTGTTTGTTTTTAGAGGTACAACAGGTCCAGAAGGGCAGGGTCTTTAATTACACAGAATGCAAGACATAGTTCTCCTTGTGGGAGCCTATTATAGACAGAGTATAGGGATAGGAGGGGCTTCAGTCCTGTCTTGATATCTAAGGGGGTTTAGACCAACAATCTTTTTTGGTGCAGAACATTTGAGGCTTTTCTAAAAGCACAATTATGTGTGGTTAGGTGTATACCAAGTACATTGTAGCCTTTAATAAATCTAATTAGGGCTGAGTACAGAGGAATGACAGCTTCTTTTAATCTGGATGAAATGCAATTAGAAATTAATTGAATTACATACAAGGATTTCCTAACTATTGTTGCTGCATGTTAGTTGAAGGAGTGAGAATGGTTGACTGAGATGCAAAAGTTTTTCATAGGTTCATAGGTAGGTACTAGGCTATCGGCCCAAGGGCCTACGTAAGCCTAGCCAACAAGGTTCCCTGGCTTACGCCTCCCAAGAAAGTTATTTTCCTGTGCCACTGTCGAGCAGAGACACAGAAGTGATCCCCGGGGTGTATTTCCTATTTCCCATCCACTCATCAAGATTTTTCTTGAAGAGTGCTAATGAAGAACTTTGCTTGACATAGATAGGTAGCCTGTTCCAGAGTATGGAAAGTCGCTGGGACAGGAATCTATCCCTCCAGCATGCCCTTTTTATTGTGGTGACAAGGTTTAGGTCCCTAGAGCATGTAGCTCAGAGGGATTGGGATTTTTTTAGGTGTAGCATGTCCAACAGCTCTGGGTTTGACATAGCTTTATATGTTAGGCAGAGATCACCTTGGAGTAGGTGATATGCTATGGAGTAAAGCTGAAGTTTTTTGAGGCGGTCAGTGTAGGGCATTTGTTTGATGCCAGTAATCCTCTTTGTGAGGTACTTCTGTGGACTTTCCAGCTGCTGCAGATGTCTTGTGAGGCACATTCCAAAAGGGGCATTGTACTCTATAATGGGTCTAATGAGTGTCGAGTAGGGAGGAACAATGACCTCTTTTTTCCTGGATGAGAACCATTTTATGATGAGGTGTGCCATGTAGAAGGACTTCCTGACTACTGTGGCGGTGTGACTATCAAAGGAGAGACTACTGTCCACCTGGGTCCCAAGGTCTCTTATCACACATTTGGTGTTAAGTAGATTGTTGTGGTAGTTCATGGCTACAGAGTTTTTACCAAAGGGAACTGCACTGCACTTTTTGGCATTGAGCTTGAGGCCATGGCTCTGACACCAGGCATCTGTCTCAGTGAGGCCCTTCTGTAGGATGTCCACATCATTTGGGGACTTGACTATGGTTCCTAGTTTGCAGTCATCTGCGAACTTCATTAGCCAGAGGCCTTCTGTGTTAATCTGTACTTCAGAGAAGTAGATACCAAACAGGAGAGGTCCCACGACGGAACTCTGTGGTACTCCAATTGTCATTCTTTGAGGTCAGATTTGGGGTCTGCAACTTTTACAGTGTGGGTTCTGTCAGTGAGCCATTTGGCAACCCATCTTGTGATGTAGGAATTTATACCTAGTTTAGTGAGTTTAGCTATAATTCCAGAATGGGGGATGGTGTTGAAAGCCTTGGTGAGGTCAAGATAGGCTGTGTTAACCACCTTACCCTCATCTATGATTTTGGTGACTACCTCAAAGAAGTCGATCAGGTTCTGCTGATGATCTGCTTTTCACAAACCCAACTGGGTGGGATCCAGAGTTTGGAGGTTACCAGTGTCTTTGTTTATGAGTTCCATGATGATAAGTTCCATGGCCTTGCAGACCAGGCTCATCAGGCTAATAGGTCGATAGTTCCCGGGATCAGTTGTGGCTCCCCCTTTGTGGAGTGGGATAACTGTTGCTGTGCACCATTCAGTGGGCACCACACCTGATGTGAGGCTATTACTGAACATGGTGCTTAAGTGGGGAGCCAGTTCGTTTGGAAGTTCATGTAAAATGCACCCTGGGATGTTGTCCGGTCCCATGGATGCTGTGTTTTTGACTTTAGAGAGTGCAGCTTTTACCTGCATAGTTGTGATTACAGGGACTCTGCATTTTTCCTGTATAGATATGGACCCTTTAGGGGGTGAGGGGGGGTAAAGTTAGCACTGAGCCTATCTGCCAGGATGATGGCAATATCAGTTAGTTATGTAATTTTCATGCCTTTGTGCTGTAACTCAGAGCAGATATGGGTGTTGCCATTGATATTCTTGACATAGCTATAGAATGTTTTGTGGTTGCCCTTAGAATTAGTGGCAGTTTTGTTTTTGTAGCTAGCTTTGGAGGATCTTATAAGGGATCTCAGCTTCTTACTGAGGCTGACCAGGGAGCTCCTCCACTCATGGGATTTTACTCTCTTTTGCAACAGTTTCTTCCTTCTGTTGTACAGTTTGTTTATGGCAGGGGACCACCAGATTGGCTTCCTTTTTTTGGAGGATAGCGTCTTTGTTCTGTTTGGGATAGCATGATCCATGCACTCGTGTAAGTGCTTATAGAGTACATTTGTGGAGGATTCAGCAGTTGTAACTGTACTGTCCATCTGCATGGGTGTCATGAAGTTCACCACTTCTGTCTTAAGAAGTATGAAGTTGGCTTTGGAGAAATTTTTGCCATGGTTTCCTTAATGGGGGGTGAGGGCGGGATGTGGATATCTATGGTGATTAGCTTATGGTCAGATTGGACCAACGAGGAGATGACTTCAGGTGTGGAACACCGGTCACTCATGTTAGTAATGACTAGGTCTAGGATATTTTTGCCCCTGGTGGGGGTGTGGATAAGTTGATCCGAGGCATTGGAGTTTATGAATTCCAGAAAGCGTTGAGGTAAGGAGTTGGTACATGAGTAGTTTTCCCAGTTAATGGGGGGTAGCTGAAGTCACCCATTATTAGTGCATTTGGTTGAACCCTAATATTTTCCAACACATCAAGAAAAGAGGAGTGGGAATCCTGGGGCATGGTGGGGGATCTGTAGCAAGCTACAATTTGGATTGCAGTTTTGCCCAGAGTTAGTTGCACTTGGATAAGCTTGGTTGCATTATGCTGAGCAACTAGCCTGGAGGTGTGGATATCCTTAATGAATATGGACACACCTCTGCCTTTGGTGTTTTGGTCCAGGTTGCATGGCCGAAAAGTGTGGTATGTGTTATAGCCCGGTAGTGCAGGGGTACTCTCTGGAGCCTTGAACCAGGTCTCAGTCACTGCACAGATATCGATGTTCTCCATTTTAAGGAGTGCCTCGAGTGAGTGTGTTTTGAGATTTAGACTTCTAGCATTGAGTAGCATTACCCTCAGTTTTTGCTTGCCTGTTCCTGTTACAGTGGTGAATTTGTTATTTGAACCTTGCCTAAAAAGGCACTATAGGGGCAGCAAGAGCCTTAGCCAGTATCCGGAATCCCAGGGGCAATAGGTGCAGGTCATCTGTGGCAAAGCATCGTGGTCTGTCGACCATGTCATCCCAAGCAGACAGATACTGGATCCCCTTAGAATGACACCAGAAGCATAGCCAATTGTTGAAGTCAATCATTTTGTCCTTGTACTGCCGTATCATTCAGGGCGATGGCAGAATGCTACACAGGGCTATGTCTATTTTGAATGGGATACTAGTTATAATGTAAGCTGCTAATACACTCATAGGACAGCTGCCTTTGTGGGCTATTTTAAGCTTATCCAATTTTCCTTGGTGAAAATTGAACTCTGCACTTTTTGCCTGTGAGGTAAACACTTTAACTATTATGCCAACCCCTCCCCCAGAAGTTTTTAACAATTGTGGCTATATTGCATTTTGTTGTATTCAGTCTAAGCCCTTTTTCTGTGCAACATTGCTTTGTAAAGGTTAAGTCTTGCTGAAAGAGTTTTATATCTGAAGGGGACTAAATAATAATGCCCATCTTAGTCATTTAAACATCTAGTTAGCCATAGGCCTGAGTTTATGGTATGGAGGCCAGAAAAGTATATGACTAAAAGGAGGGGTCCCAACCCCAAGCCTTTGGATGCTCTGCTCTTTACTTTCTTACTTTCTGAAACAGTGTCTGCTATCATAATTGAGTGAATTCAATCTTCCAGACAGTTTACAATCAATCTAACCTGGCCTTGGCCAGATCCAGATATGTTCTATGGATTGTCTGGCAGTTGACACAGAGGTCAGGGTTGTGAACTCTAGTTCCTGTGGTGCCCTTGTTTACTTACCATGCGATTATGAGCAAGTCACTTAACCAGACTACTTACAGGTTGTCCCCAAAAATGGATTGTGTTTCCAGTGGGTTTATCTGTTTAACAAATAGAATTATTATTATTATTGAGTGATCCCTACCTACTGTGTCTGTAACCTACCTTTGACAACACTAAACTGCTGTGGGTCCAGTTGTATGATGTTATGAATGGACTTGCAAATTAGGCTAGTTAGGCTGATGGGTTTACAGTTCAAATGGTCTGTGACCAGGCCTCATTTGTGAAGGGACATTACAAAAGCTGTTTTCCATACTTCAGATACATATCCCACAGTGGGGCTTTAGTAAGATCATGTTTAGTGTTTTTTATTAGACATCCAGATAAATTGCATGGGCCAATAGAATATGTGTTTTCAGTTTTTAATTTCACAGTCAGGAATTCAGAATTTGATCTATGATGATCCTAAGGGGTTTATGGGACTTAGTGATCTGCAGAATTCCAGTGACTGACTTGGGGGTAAAATTAGCACTACATATGTCTGCAATTAGCAAGGTATATCCTTAGTGTCTGCCTTTTTAATTTCTCCATTTCTTTTTTTTTTATAATACCATGATGGGAATGGACCCCATTCCTAAGTCAAGGCGTGATTAAGTTTGTGAAATTAGTATCATTTCATTCTTTGAGGTTAGCTGAAAGTACTCTTCCCAGCATCCACAATGTGCTCAGAATTTACTCCTACTGCAATTTATATGGAGTTACACATATAGGTAGCATATTTAAAAAAGACTGTAAATTCTTTTTCATGAGACCCATTGCTCCTACTACTACCATTGGAACTGCCTGGGTATCCTTCTTCCACAATACCCTTGTTTCTGCCTACAAATCCTGGTATTTTATGACTTTGTGTCTGTCTGCATGAAAAGCACTGAAATCTTTTCATGGACTACTATATATGGTTCTCTTGCATCTGTTTTTTGAACTGCTGGTAAAGTGAGCCCATGTAATATAAACTTCATCATTCTCTATAATGCTTTATGGCTCATGTTTCCAATTCTTCTCAGGTACTTCACAATCCCCAGTGCAACAGTCTTGTCACATTTTTATGCCTTTCAGTGTACAAACCCTCTACCCTTAATGTATCATACCCAGCAACAAGATGTGTGACTGTTTCCAGTTCTGTTTTACAGAACCTGAGTTTGTCTGTTTCTCCCACATGTTCAATTTATTTTATAAACTGACGTGTATGTAGTCCACTAACCTAGGCTGCTAATATTAACATTTCATCTTCTTGTTTAAATTCATCACTCCTTGATCATTCCTGCATCAGATCTTGATTGACATGAAGTCATTTTAGGAGTTTTCTGTATTGCAACTATATTTATGCTTTTTCCACATTTCTTGTCTTTGCAACTGATCCTTCTCCTTATATTTTTTATTTTTTTTTTTGTTTGTTTTTTTTGGCACATTCAGTTGCTGCCTGAATTTTGTCTACTCTGGTTTGGTTTACATTCCTGCTTGACACCAATATGCTTCTGCAAAACTAAGCAGGGAAGTCATGTTAGATTTGTTCTCTTTATGTTTGGGCCTGATGAAGTCAGCAGATATGCATGCAGTCCTAAGATTCAATTTCGAAGAGGCCCATATCTCCTTCAGAAAAACAGATAAATAATCTTGGTATACACTGATTTTTAAATATCATTTGATAAGCATGAAGCATTTTTCTTGTTTTCCTGTCCAATTGATCCAGTACCTTTAGGAGCCAGTGAGTCACCTCAAAACTGTAAGTTAGTACAAGAAGAGCAATTTGGTTTATAGCTTGGAGTTTGTTCCTAGATGTCAGGGTTGTTTTCAGTATTAATTTTAGTCTTCCAAAATATTCATTACTGAGTTTTGTTTGCATTTTTTCATGCTTTGTTGTCAATCCTTCAATTCCCAAATATTTATACACTCCCTCCTGCTTAAGTTCCTTTATAGCACATTCCTGCCCCAGACTGATATTTTCCTGGTGCTGCATATTTCGTGCTTTAATTATTACTATTGTACAGTTATCAAGACCAAATGACATTCTTATATCATCTGAGAAAGTTTTGGCACTTCCCGTTGTGCTTCCAGCTCCTCATCTCATAAACTATACAATTTTAAATCATCTACGAAAAGAAGGTAAGTCTTTAGACTTTGCTGTTATCTGGGAGCCAAATTGTAGCCATGACCTAAAATATTAAGTAGACAGCTTAAAGGGTTAAGGGCAAGACAAAATAGCAGTGGGAGAAAGAGTCACATCCCCCTTTGAAATTTTATAAATGGGCAATAATCAGCCCTTCATCATGACTTAGCTGCAAAGTGTTTTGCCACTGTTTCATGGTCACTGTAATGTAATGTAATATGTAATTCATCAATGTAGGGTGTATCTCATTCATCTGTATGAACTCCTGTATCCATAAGCAGCAGATGCTGACAAATGTTTTTTTTGTAAACTATCCATGCCATACTTAGATTCTTTCCCATTTTTACAATTTTCCATTATGACTTTACCAACAAATGATCCTTTGTTCTATATGAATTTCTTTTGTTACCCCTTTGTTCTATTGCTATGATTGCATTTTCTTCTGAATGACAGTGGTATCAATTTCAGTACAGAGGAGGCAAGTTATTGGTCTATAGTTTTTAAGTTAGCTTGCAGGTTCACACTTATGAGGATTATTGTTTTTCCTGTAGTTAGCCAGGTCGATGTCCACTCAGAGTGTGCATATGAATATTTCTTACTAAGGGCTAAATTTTCATCTAATGATGTTAACACTTTTATCCAGAAATTAGTTAGTGCATCTAGGCATGGAGTTTTCCAGTTAGGAGATTTTCTTAATGTTTTTTTTTTTTCAATTTCTCTGGCTGTTACTTCATCAGATTTCATTTCCTGTACATTTAAACTTCCTACTGTGTCTTTTACTTTTTCTCTCCATTCAGCATCTTTGTTATACCTTACATGGTCTTCATATTTCTCCAAAATGTGCCTATTTCTTCTTTTTTATGGTATTTCTATTTCTTTTGCTTTGTTTCCTAATTCTCTATGAAACTTTTTTAGATCATCAATGAATTGCTTATTTTGTACTTTTTCTTTATATTTATCTGGATATCTTCTAAGTTTTTCTGCCTATGCTGATATCTTTAGTTTATTATTTGCAATGGTGTACAATAGATCCTGGCTTCTTCTAATTATGAGCTTTGCTTTTATCACATCTATCTTTCTAAGTATTTTGTCAATCTGTTCCCTCTTCTATACTCTAACAGTGACACTTATTGTCTTAATTGCTTTATAGTTTTCTCTGTTCAATAGTTCCATGATGGTATTTGATTTCATCCCTTCCTTTCCCTTATTGCTCTATATTTTTATGGCAAGACTTTATCTGTCATTAATGTTGGTGTGCACTAATATATCTTATTTACTTCTGTTGTATCAAGTGAATTTCTGTTAATAGTCTTGATTGCTGTTGTCATTTGTTTTATCAGATGTCTAACATGTTGTGTTTAACTGCCTTTCTGAAATCTGTTTCTTTTATTGATCTTAAATATCTTGATCCATATGTATTAAATCAAGCAACTCTTCCCTTAGATCTCTGTATTCTAAACTGAGGGCACATTCTTTAGTCACCGTTTCCTGTGGATATTTTCAAAAAGATCCAGAGCATCTTCCTATGACACATTCTATTCAGCTACATCCTGCAGCATCTATTGCTCTTTCATTTATTTATTTAGTTATTATTTATTTGACATTTGATAAGCAGGTCAGTCCAACTGAGTTAGAAGCCCATTTTCAGTGGTAACCTGAGGTGAAAGCTCCATAGTAATGCAAACAAGAAATTATTATTACAAAACCATACCATATTAAAAGACTTGCAGACATATAGCAAAAAAATAGATAAATATATAAGGTAGAATAAAATATGTAAAAAGTGGTTATAACAAGACAGTTAAGTATTACTAAATAAGAACATTTAACATAAAAAGTAGATAATAAAATGAAAAAAATAAAGTATAAAATTGAAACAGGGGTATGACAACAGCGTGAAAGAGAAATAGAGTTGTAGGAGTTGTACATTAAGAAGAAATGTGAATATAATAAAAGTAGAGTATGGGGATGAGGGAGTTAGGTAGGGTCATGACAGGAGGTGAGAAATCACTGGCCTATCACTCCACATTGACTGAGTCAGAGTTGCAACCATTTCCTGTTCCTTCCCTTTCTGTGCAACTCCAACTGAACTTTTATACTAGTTTCCTGCTTTAGGTTCCAGAGTATCTTCATGTGGCAACTGATGAGATACTTCATATTCTATCTCTTTCTCTTTAATTTGGGGACTCACTGTTCCATCGTGCTGTGATGTTACTAGAATTGGATTATCTACATTAAATCCTTCGCTTTGTAGGTAATGCATAACTTCAGTTTTTATTTCTTTATCTCCTCCATTATTAATCCTCTTTTTTTACTTTCCCCCTCTTTTTCTTATTTTTTGTATTGTAAACTTTTTCATATTCAGATGCTTTTGCCTATTTCTCTTCAAATATCTTTGGTGCTGATTTTTTTGTATTGATTATTTTTGCTTTCTTATTTGCATAAATATTGCACCATATTAAATCTCTTTTTTTCATGTGTCCATTTGTCTTCTTCAGAATTCTCCCGCTCCATCTATTTCTCCTTACATTAGGGACTCATTGTTCCATCATATTGTGATATAACCCATGACAGACTTTCTAAACTAAATCCTTTACTTTGTAGGTATTACATAACTTCAGCTTTTATTTGTTTAACTTCTATTTTACTAATCTTCTGTTCTACAGCCCCCCTTTGTGATCTTATTTATTGTACTGTGACATTTTCCATATCTGGATGTCTTTGCCTGTATTTTTCATCAAATATCTTTGGAACTGTTTTTTCTTTTATTGATTAGTTCAGCTTTTTCCTTTGCATAAGTATTATACCATATCAGATGTCTTTTTTCTTTCCCATGTCCAAGTATCTTTTTCATACCTATCACAAATCTCTAGTTTTTGTTCTTTACATTTTCACATTTCCTCAGTTGTTTCTTTTTCCAAATGGCCCAAAGTTTCTTGGTCTATATAGTGTTTTTCATGTATCTGTTGAATTAATGAACACAAATTTGCATTTGAAGATTTTGACAGTTTTTCTTGTGAAAATATTTTTCTTTCCTCAATTCTTTTCTCTTACTACTTTTGTTATCCTCAGCAGTCTACTGTATCATCTGTTTGGCTCTTTTTTGGCCTGTCAGTTTTTGTATTTTTTGTGGTTTTAGTGTGTGCATGGGTAATGCCGTGTGGGATTAATTTAGAACACAGCTGAGTGTTATTTAACATCAATCTGATGTAATTATAGAAGGATGGTGTTAATGCAACAATAGATTCTTGTGAACCCTGGTTTCTATTAAAAAAACAATTGTTGAATGTATAGAAAATTCTTCTTGGACTCACAATAGTGTTGAACTTAATTTTATTAACCATCTAATTTAGCCTGCTACTCTTTAATATGGCTACTTGAACCGCTTTACATTTTCCCTATTAAATCTGAAACAATGTTTAAAGATAGAATGTCTGTTTCCACTCTTTAAGGATTTCTGCCAACTTACCTTTAATACCAGTGAGGCTTCTGGAGTTAAGTGGCAAAGTGGACACCATGAGAATTAATACTAGAAAAAAAACCCTAAATAACGGGCAGGAGAATACCAATAAAATTAAAATAACCAAGCAGGAGAACAGATATTAGCGTAAAATACTTTTAATCATATGGAAGCACACAAAGGTTCACAATTCCAGAAAATCAGAACTAATAAACCACCACTGGAATGGCCAGTAACAAGGATAGACCAGGAAATTAGCATAAACTTGCGTTTATTGCTCACTTTCATGAAAGACTTCTTCAGAAAAAACAAATCCATGTGCTCACTTACAATACAAGTTTAAATACTGAAGAAAACCAATAAAAATGCACACCAATTATGACATCATTGAAATTAATTAAACTGAATAAAATCACATTAAAAAATGTGAATGAATTATTTCCTAAGATACACCCTACGGTGTTTTAAAAAAAAATGTTTTATATTCACAACATCATTTAGGCCAGGTTCCTGGTCAGAATTTAACATCGTATGCCATGTAGCTTCTCTTTGTTCTAGTTGAGTTTTAAAGTCACCACCTCTCACATCCAATTCCTTCTGTTCCAACACTGAAAACAAAAACTTGTTATATTGGGGACATTTTAACGTATGCTTATAAAAAGCATTTTTAACATCTTTCTTTTTTATGTCATAATAATGCTCCCTTATCATAGTGTGTAATGTTCGAGTGGTCATCCCAATGTAAAAGGCATTACAGCGGGAATAAACCCTAATGTATACTAACCCTTTACTACTGCAATTGAAATGACCAGGGACTTTGTATAAGGTAGGTGTACTAAACAAATGTATGGTCCTTTTAAAATGTACCTACAGGTATTGCAACTACCACATTTAAACATACCAAAAAGTCTGTTGATGTTAGTTAACCTACTTCTTGTTAATACATCATTCTTTTCAAATAAAACATTTAAGTTACAATGTTTCTTAAACACAAAATAAGGTCTAGTGCCAACTACCTTAAAAAGGTCTTGATTTCCCTCCAAAATTCTCCAGTTTTCCCTAATAATATTTTGAATAAGGGAAGAATCAACTGTCATATCCAGATTATAATATATATTTCCTTCATCAGTCTTATTATTCATATTGTTAATGAAGGGAACAATAAAAATAGGGGGAATAATGGGACATCCTTCTACTAATAACAAACTCAGCTGTATTTTTTAACTGTACTTCACTGCGGTGGTGGTGCTGCGGTAACATTGTCGCCTCACAGTAAGATGTTGCCCTGTTTGATTCTCAGCAAGAGCGTCTTCTGTGTGGAGACATGCGTGAATGGGCGTACCTTCGTTGAAGGTTGTGCATCAGAGCTGGCAACTCAGCATGTAAAAATCTACTGCTAATCATTAGTGGACCGGAGTTCCTCTGTGGCAACCCCTAACCAGGAAAAGCCGAAAGACACAACAACAACAACTTCATGGTAGTCCCTTTCAAGAAATAATTGAATGATAATCTCTACTTCATCTAAAAAGTGTGAGTCTTCAATTGTCATATGGCTTGCTCTTATAAACTGCCCTTTAGGAATGTTATTCTTCATAAAAGAAGGATGTAAACTCTGGTAGAGTAAATAACTATTGGTAAATGTATTCTTACAATGTATTCGACTAGCAAACTTATTTAAGCATAAATCCCAATGTGTCCAAGGGTAAATTTCAAAAACTCAGAGCCTCAGTTCAAGGGCCCTACAAACCCATAGACTCTGTATATATTACCCTCAATTATAAAAAATAAATTGTCCGTGAATCTTTTGTAAAACATAACCTGAAACTGGTTGAAAAAACTATTCAAAATCTGGTACCCCCACCAACCCATTACCACGTTAGCAAAAGAGGGGGCAACGGGAGACCCCATTGCGACCTCCTTAAGCCATCTAAAAATCTTTCGGTTGAACATGAAGTAGTTGTTATTTAGTAAAACATCCAACAGTTCAGAGTAGAAATTAACTTAATCATTAGAAAATGCAGAAAATGTATTTAAAAACTGTCTAACATAATCTACACCAGTTCTGTGTGGAATGCTGGTAAACAAAGATACCACATCTACTGTGAACAAAATGTATTTACATGGGTCAAAAACAAAATTCACTGAAAATTTTCTAAAATAGTTCAAAAAGTCCCATGAGTCTTTAAGGTAAGAGTCCAGTTTGAATATTAAAGGCTTAAAAAAGCGATCAACCATCAGTGAAACACCTTCAGTTATGTAGTTTGGGGCAGATACAATGGGTATGAAAGGGGGATGAACTGGATTCTTGTGAATCTTTGGTATTCCAAACAAGACTCCCAGTCTAGGTTTTTCAATATTACAAAAGCCATACATAGTTCTATCTAAGTTACCATGTAGGAAATTCTCAAATAGGAATGAATAAATCCCCCTATAACTGCTATCAACAACATTTAAATTTACTTGCTCGTATTCATGCACGTTGTTAAGCATATTTTCAATATTGTTAATGTAACATTCGGTATCCATTACAACAATGGTTCCCCCTTTATCACTTTTCATGATTCTTATTTTCTCATTACTAATTAATGCAGTTAAAGCTTTTTATAATCCTTAGTAAAATTATAATACTTGCATCTGTTCATTAAATTATCATGATGTAAGACTTCCCTTATCTGTCTCTCAGAAACAGTTTCAAAAACTTTTAAAGTGTGAGTAAGCATAGGGTTAAAAGATGAAGACTTAACAAAACAACTGCTATTAGTATTAACATCTCTCAAAATGTAATTTAAATTTAAAGACCTGACAAATTTCTTTAAATTCAACAGTGTGTTACTCACATTAGCTTTTTAGCTGGTATAAAGTTCAAACCTAGATTTAAAACTTTAAAATGTTTTTCATTCAAAGCAAAACTAGATAAATTGACAACATTGTGAGCAACTGTGTAATGCTCTCTTAGCTGTCCATGGACGAGTCTGATGTCATTCTGTCCTTCTTCCTTGCCATTCTGGTTTTGGGACCCTTCCATCTCCGTATTTAAAAAAAATGTTTGGCCTGGCTCCTAATTGAATGGCATTGCTAGAAGAGGTTGACACTGATGTCTCGCTGCGAGAAGAAGCAGCAGGTGCCTCTTGACAAACCAGATCCACTACAGAGGTATAGCTTTTATCATTCGTTGGATTTAAGTTGTGATTATTGGCCATTGAAGGTCCTCGCACTGCTCTCTTAAAGTGGGACTGACCCATTTTAGAGTTTTGTCCACAAAAAAACACCGTTATATTTATTATTGGTGTTGATTCCTGATTTAGCATTTTTGGCAATGATTCAAACACTGGATAAGCTAGATCATTCTCATAAGCTGCTACATCCCTTAACCAGCTTAGAACATTTGCGTTTAATGACAGTCTCTTCATGCTTTTCAACATCTTCTAAAATACACTGGCACTCTCTACGCTCACCTATTTTACTCTGAAAATCATTTTGAATACACCCGTCAAGTTGGATGATATTTTCTTTTAACTCAGCTAAAAAGTCACAATTATTGTCAATTAACAGTTTCAGAAAGTTAATACCAGCATTATTGAAACATTTTTTCAGTGTCTCATAAAAGGGCTTTGTAGATTCAACACCATTTGGGCATTTAAAGAACCTTAACCCTTTTGTGACTATTTTAGTTCTATACAGCATTGAAAATATTTATTTTCCAAGTCTAATCTTTTATACTTTTTGAAAAGTCTACTGAGACTCTCACATTTCTCTTTATAAAATGTAAGTTCTGCAGTACTTACAGGTTTGTCAGAAACAGCAAAAGGATCAGAAACACTACTAAGCACAGAAGCAATGTTCGTACATGCAGAGTTATTAGTCTGCAATCCTTCAGTACGATTACATTGTGCAGTCACAGGATGGGCATTAAAATCCACTACAGTGTCCTCATCCGAACTGGACCATTTAAGATGTTCTGTGTCCCATTCAAGAAATAGGTGTTGTAAAGTCTTTTGGATATCAGTCATGGTCTTTAATACCAAAACCATTAATACTTGATTCCCATTACTGGGGGTAGAGTGAATGTTTACATCAAAAAGCGGGTCTTCCTTGTCTGAAGCCATAGGTACCAAAATAAAACCAAGAAGCACAGAAAGGTTCACAATTCCAGAAAACCAGAACTAATAAAACACCACTAAAATGGCCAGTAAAAAGGATAGGCCAGGAAATTAGTGCAAAATAGTGTTTATTGCTTACCTTCATCAAAGACTTCTTCAGAAAAAACAAATCCCTATGCTCGCTTACAATACAAGTTTAAATACTGAAGAAAACCAATACAAAATTCACATCAATTATGACATCATTGAAATTAATTAAACTGAATAAAATCACATTAAAAAAACATGTGAATGAATTATTTCCTAACATACACCCTACGGTGTTTTAAAAAACATTTTATATTCATAGCATCATTTAGGCCAGGTTCCTGGTCAGAAGTTAACATCATCTGCCACATAGCTTCTCTTTGTTCTAGTTGAGATTTAAAGTCACCACCCCTCAAATCCAATTCCTTCTGTTCTAACACTGTAAACAAAACTTGTTATATTGGGGACATTTTAACGTATGCTTATAAAAAGCATTCGTAACATCTTTCTTTTTTATGTCGTAATAATATTCTCTTATTCTAGTGTGTAATGTTTGAATGGTCATCCCAAAATGTAAAGTTTGTTATTAGTAGAAGGATGTCCTATTATCCACCTTCGTTAACAATATGAGTAATACGACTGATGAAGGAAATGTATATTGTAATTTGGATATGACAGTTGATTCTTCCCTTATTCAAAATATTATTAGGGAAAATTGGAGAATTTTGAAGGGAAATCAAGACCTTTTTAACGTAGTTGGCACTAGACCTTATTTTGTGTTTAAGAAACTTTGTAACTTAAAATTTTTATTTGAAAAGAATGATGTATTAACAAGAAAGAGATTAACTAGCATCAACAGACTTTCTGGTATGTTTAAATATGGTAGTTGCAATACCTGTAGGTACATTTTAGAAGGACCATACATTTGTTTAGTACACCTACCTTATACAATCAAAGCCCCTGGTCATTTCAATTGCAATAGTAAAGGGTTAATATACAAGGGGTTATTTACATGTATAATTGGGTTGATAATTTCATTGGTCAACATTAGTTTAAATAGCAGGAAATTAATTGAATTTGTTGTCTGATGAAGCAGCTTTTCACCGTCATTATTTTTTTGTTATTAAAGGTTTATGATTTTATTTGCCATGGTCTGGTACCTCCTTCTCCTTTTATACATTGGGGGCTGTTCCCACTGTAATGCCTTTTACATTGGGATGACCATTCAATCTTGGCCTAAATGATGCTGTGAATATTTTTTAAAACACCGTAGGGTGTATCTTAGGAAATAATTCATTCACATTGTTTTTTTATGTGATTTTATTCAGTTTAATTAATTTCAATGATGTCATAAAAGATGTTCATTTTTATTGGTTTTCTTGAGTATTTAAACTTGTATTGTAACTGAGCATATGGATTTGTTTTTTCTGAAGAAGTCTTTGATGAAAGTGAGCAATAAATGCAAGTTTACCCTAATTGTCTGGTCTATCCTTGTTACTGGTCATTCCAGTGGTGTTTTATTACTTCATTTTTCAGAAAACATTACAAAATTACTACAACGTACTATACTTAAAACACCTCTATCCAATAGAAATCCATATTTAATTAACAATAATTTGCCATTTAAATATTTAAAGAAAAAGTACAAAAATGAAAACCTATCTAAAAAAAATATAATTGTTTAGAAAAACAGTCATAACATATTACATGTTATAGAATGTTTATACAAGGCATTTTTAGATCTCCATATATAATCAAATATAAATGTTCTTTGATTCTCTCCTCAAATGTCAGTATGTCACAACTGTTGCCGAGCAGAGTTGAAAGTAAAATGGTGAATCTTGCTCACAGAGTAATGGAATTACCTTTGTATTTGCAGAGTGAACAGAATTACAAAATGGGTTAAAAAACTACAAGAATTGTCAGGAGAGAAGTCAGTCAATGAGTCGAAGTACGAAAAGAAGTGGAGTTCAATGGGCTTCTTAGAGTACACTGTACCTGTTAGTACAGAGACTAAAATAGTAAATTTGTCAATGTTTGAGTTAAATGGAAAGCATATTGACATTTTAAAATGTTTGAGTTAAATGGAAAGCATACTGCCATTTTAAAACCGGGTATGAATGTTGCACTCTGTCACAGAGCTGGTATCATTAAAAACACTGTAGAAATTCAGTTGTTTACACGAAAGATGAATTTGAACTATTTGTTTAATGGAATGGATATGTTAAATTGTGTAAACAATCAGTTTTTAATCCATCTCTCACTAACACCTTGAAGGTTTTTGAACAGTGTTGTGAAAATGAATTTGGGAATGTTTTAAATAAAAAGAGTAAAAAAAAGCTTATTATAATTTAAATTTAGAAGAAAGAAATGCACTAATAGAATTAAGTTCCTAGAATTGAGCAAGCTCTGCATGGTGTGCAGGAATAGTGCAAGAGCTGCTGCACGCAATATGGCCGATGAGCAATCCAGGAATGAGCTCCCGGGACGTGCATGAGCACGTTTGAACTATTCCTGCACAGACACAGCTCCTGTATGCTAATTACCCCATTTGCAGGTGAAAACCATGCAAATGATGTGAATTAGCAATCCAGGAAGCACGCAGGTGTCTGTGCAGGAATAGTAGTGTAACCTGCAGAAATTTATTTGCTTACTAACCAAACACATTTATGCAAATTACAAAATGGAGGCATGACTGCTCCAAAGAAAGCATGTATTCAATGTAGTAGGCATGCCAATGGTCATATATATGGCCATTGGCATGGTAAATAGTTGTAAAATTTTTGGCTGATTTTGGCTGTTTAAGCTTAGGTCAGTGCTGCGCAAACGGGATCGGTCTGCAATTAAAAAAAAAATCTGGAAATAAGCTTTTAAACCAAAATCAGCATTCTGCCATAATAGTCAATGACATGCAGACGACAGCAATACCATTGAATAGTGGTTGCTAAGGGGGAAGGCTGAGTGCCAGTCTTGTAATCATGCATTAGCAGTCAGTTTTATGCAAATGAGAGAATTGATACTGAATCACAGATTTCCCCTCAGTGTTAGCTAGCACCCAACTGTGTAAGTGCAGCAACACCATGGTGCAAGCCTAAGAAGTAGCTGACTTCATAAGGGGGTGTGGCATGCATACTGTAAGCTTATTGGGGCTTTGTGGCCTGTGTTTGCCCTTAGCTAAGCACAGCTAAGGAAGGAGGTGTGTCTGAGGCTGCCTAGCAGTGTTTACATTGCCTAAATGGGTGTGTGTCCCATGTACCAGGTTTTAAACAAACAAAAAAAAATGGGAAGGCAATGGGAAGGGAAAACAGCAGTAGGAAGGCAATCAAGGAGAACTACCATAGCTGGCAGGTGAAATGTATCAGAATCAGCCAATTACACAGGCAGCAGCCCAGCCCAGCACACTACGATAAACTATGCAAACACCTTTCACTCTGGTTTTTCCCACAAACTCTACACCAGTGGTGTACACAGATGGGAAAATTTTACCAGACAAAACTAACAAAATGATAGGGGCTGCTGTAACTCTCATACATCAATATGTGGAAGAGGCTGAGGGTGGTGAGAATGAGAATGCTGATGACCAACCCACAGTGAGGAGGAGAAGAGTGTACAGATCCAGGGTAACCTACCAGGGGCTACATGACCTGGAGATAGTGGAACACTATAGGGTGGACAGGGACATCCTACAGCAAATTGCTGAGTTGTGCTGGCCATGCCTCACACACAGAACCAACAGAGGGGATTCCAACCCAGTGGATACCAAGGTATGTGTAGGCTTAAGAATACTAGCCACAGGTACCATCCAAAGGCCAACTGGGGAGATCATGGGGATCTCACAGGCATCAGCATCCAGGGTACTCCACCAGTTCCTGGATGCCATGTCAGCACATGCCAGTGAGCACATATATTTCCTCAACACCCGTGAGGTGTTGACCAGCAATATGCGTCTCTTCCACCAAATAGCAGAATACCCTGAGGTAGTGGGTGCTATAGACGGCACGCACATACACATCAAAGCATCACCTGGTGAGCGGGATAGGGTCTACATAAACTGCAAGGGCTTCCCCTCCATCAACTGCCTGGTCGGGTGCGATGCCCAGGGCATTATAATGAATGTGTGTGCTGGCAGCTCTGGAAGCTATCACGACTCCCACATCTGGCATATGACACAGCTGTACCAGAGCTTTGGCAGTGGGGACATCCCATACGGCCACCTTGTGAGGGATGCTGGTTATGCACTGGAGCCGTGACTGATGACACCCATCAGAAATACACACACACCTGAACAAGAACTCCATAATGAGGCACACGCACAAACCAGAATCATAATAGAGTGTGTGTTTGGGATGTTCAAGTCACAGTTCCGGTGCCTAGACATCTCCGGTGGCGCCTTGCAGTACTCTCCAGCTACATGTACACAAATGTTCATTGTATGTGCCATGCTACACAATATGATCTTGCGGAAACAGCTGCAGCAGGAACAGCATGGGACAGGGCCACACAGCCCCCCACCATTGCCAAGGCCAACACAGACACAGAGTGACTCGGAGGAGGAACAACCTGAGCTGTCCATGTAGGCAGAAGGAGGTGTGCCCAGTGTGCCCAGGCTTTGCAAACAGGCAACACATAGCACATACACTGACATGGTAGGAACCCAGGGAATGACACCGCTCTCTGACCCGCACATACAGTAAAAGGGATGCCAAACATGACACTACCTGTGGTTTACCATGTATAGGGAGAGTACTATGTGCATGCAACATAGTCAGCCCTCCAGCACCATCCTCAATACTGGCACAGCCACAAGTAACTCACTCTTCCTCTCAATTGCTGAATGGAGTAGTATGTTCTGCTAGTTGTATCTATGGTATGGATGTGAACATGCAAGGGAATTGGGTGGCTGAATGGGATGGCAGCAGATAGTAGACACCTATATGGGCAACATGGAATCCATAACAAATACTGGTGTCAACAAAGTAGGCAGTACTAGACAAGGTGACAAATCCCAGTGCATTACATGTGGTGGCCCAAATGTATGTCCATAGGACAAACACATACATGTCAGTGAGGTTCACATACCCAACACCAGCCTCAGCCAGCAGGACAGGTGTAGATGTCCATAAAAAAAGGCTGTGCTAAGGCCTCCAATTAAGGGCAATGGATAACGGCCCCCCTCCAGACCTACACAGACAGACTACAACAGATCTGGCAGTTGTATCTTGGTTTCGAAGGGCAAGAGGTCTGAAACTGAAATGTAGGTCAATAAAACATATGATCTGTACTCTACTGATATGCGTCTAGTTTGCATGATAGGTCAGAATACAAAACTAAATGGAAGCCAACAGAGTACTTGAAATACCAGTACAGTCATAGCAAATGTTTACAGTTGTCAGTTGTGCCCCCCCTTCAATCCTATGTAGAAATGCAGTAACATGTACAAGTGGGGTTAATAACAGTGGAGCACAGATTACCTGAGCTGGCCCAATTTACAGGATAGATTGCTGCATGTGTACAATATGCAGGGCTCTGTGTGTTAGGCTGTTGTGTGTTGTACATTGTGTGGAAGTGGTCAGCATGTAGGCATGGAGGGTTGTGTCCCAGTGGCCTATGGCCACTACTGTTGATGACAGGGCCGTGTTCTGACAACTGCAGTGCCAACCACAATGCATCCCAGCAAGACCCAATTCAGCAGTCATCCATACTCATTGTTCAGATGTCAATATCTGTCACCATCTGAAAGATGGACATGGCATGAATGTGGGCCCAGACATACACACAGTACACAGGTGGAAGTACCCCAGACAGAGTGCATAAAATGTAACTGTCAACTGCACACACCTTTGGAATTGTGCATACAGGTTACCAGCACATTAGTTGTCTGTGTAGTATGGAATACTGATATAGCCTGGCCAGTCACTGGCAGACCACAAAAGGCACAGTTAGGAAGTAATGAGAGAATGCCTATGTCTCCACACAAGGCAGCATAAGGGGAATGTCCAAGGTATATCTGTTAGCTGCAAGAATCCTCCATATCACACATGCACTCAGCTCACCCCACTATCATCCACAGGTTTATCACAGGTCATATCCTTGCTGTTGGGAATGAGTACAGCATGACCCCCACTTCTGTATGGGAATACCCACAGAATGCAGAATGCTGAAGAAGTGTCCTATGCAGTAAGCAGCACCCTGCCAGCATCCAGACCAATGAATTAATATGGACAGGAACTATTGCCATTAACACGTCCCACACTTACCCTATCACCACAGGGGAATCCAGTGGCTCACAGCCTGAGTCTGCAGGAGTGACAGAATGCACTGGCCTGCTACAGATGGCCTGCATCACTACTAAATGCCCTACAGTCCTCTGTCAAAGGCCTGTGCCTCACCCGTATTGCCAATGTATGTTATCTCATGGGGCCCCAAATAACAACATAACACAGTCCACAGAACACAAATGCAAGGCCATGTAGACAAATCCCATGAGCATGCCCTCCATGTCCTACTGCATGAACTGTGGACCAGCTGCTAAATAACACTGGGATAAAGGGACAACTATAGGGATACTTTGCAGATATCACTCGCATAATGTTAGGAAGAGGATAGCATAACAGAGTGGGGGGGTGAAGAAGCATGGATGCCATGAAGTGTGTGAAGTCTGAAACTCTGATGTTTGCCCATACTACTCCTGTCTGCAAACCCAGTAATGGGTGGCTATAAACTCACTCGTAAACCACAATGTGAAGGGGAACTGACCAGATATATGAACCCTGCCTCTGGGTAGCCTGGGTGAATATGTACAGCTGAGAGGTATGGCCACAGCAGGATATGGCCATTCTGTTATGTCAATAGATGTACAAGCAGAGGATTCTCAGCCACCACAGTACCAAGGTGCTGGACCATTTACACACACCCATCAACAAGTGTCTGAAGCTACCCCTCCAGAATGGCATGAGTGTGCAAGAATATGTAGGCTGCAGACCACAATACTGGATACAGCTTCATTCATCTTGTATTTCCATGGAAATAACTGTGAGCAAATAAGTATATCTGTTGGTAGTTGATGACATAATACATCACAGTGTAAAACAGTACATATCTGAATATCTCTGTTAACATCAACCATGTAACACAAGCAGCGCATACAGCAATAGTTACAGTATCCCACTATCTGTCACCCATTGTGACTCCATATTGTCAACCTATCTACAGATATCCTGCAGAAACAGGTTGCTCGCTGTAGGTGTAGAACATAAAATCCTGCACTGGAGTATAACCTACCTGGAATGGATTCACACACTCAGTACAGAAGGTTATACTGGTTATGCTCCTACACTTAGAGAAATGAAGCCCATGTCTGACAACAACAGTGGACTATACATATCTGTCATTTGCAGATGTCTGTGCACACACACCACATTGCACACTATTCATGCTTTGCAGACACACTGGATAGGAATACTCACACATATCCAAGGCCAACACACTATAATAGGTCAAACATACACACACACAGAGATGTGGGGAAGAGAGAGGCAGACAGTGTCAAAGAGATTGCCATTATGAGTCCTGTCCCACCCACCACACATCCAGTTGACCAATATCACATGATGTGTCGATGTCAATCACTGTAGACATTTGCTTTTGGTAACCCTCAGCCCTATAGTGTCTCTGGTGCTTGTGATAACTGTGTAACATGATAGTACAAATCAGTTTTCATCTAGCATTTGTATACCCAGTCCTGTCAAATGTAAAGTTGTGTGTGCGTGAGTGTTGTGTGTGATTGTTCCCAGAGGAATGGTTTATGACTCATTCACACACACTGCACTTCCCATAGCCCATGTTAGCACTCATGCTGATGTCAGTCACCTTGAAATAACCCTCTGGCCAATTATCAGCCCCATGATCTCTGTGGTGTGGGCGCTAACTGTGTAATGATATAATGTAACCTGCTAGTCAGGTAGGAGTTCTAATCCCAGCCATGGCAACTGTGAAACTCTGTGTGTGTGTGTGTGTGTGTGTGTGTGTGTGTGTGTGTGTGTGTGTGTGTGTGTGTGTGTGCATGTGTGTGCGTGTGTGTGTGTGTGTGTAGAGATTAATGATTTTGAGGTCATTCACAGTCACTACACCTCCCATTGCCCTACTTTAGCAAGTCTGCTGATGTCAGTCACCTTGAAATACCCCTTTAGAGAAGGGCTAACCCTATAAGCTCTGTGGTGTGTGCGATAACTGCATAATGCTATAGTGTAACATACTAGTCAGGTAGGAGTTCTAATCCCAGACATGGTAAATGTGCCTGCTAATGTCAGTCACCTTGAAATATCCATTTGGAGAACGGCTAGCCCTATAGGCTCTGTGTAGTGTGTGACAACTGCATAATGCTATAGTGTAACATACTAGTCAGGTAGGAGTTCTAATGCCAGACATGGTAACTGTGAAACTGAGAAGGGCTAGCCCTATAAGCTCTGTGGTGTGTGTGACAACTGCATAATGCTATAGTGTAACATACTAGTCAGGTAGGAGTTCTAATCCCAGACATGGTAACTGTGAAACGTGTGTGTGTGTGTGTGTGTGTGTGTGTGTATGTGTATACATGCATGTGTGTACATGTGTATGTGTGCATGTGTATGTGTGCGTGTGCGTGTGTGTGTGTGTGTGTGTGTGTGTGTGTGTGTGTGTGTGTGTCTGTATGTGTGTGTCTGTGTGTGTGTGTGTGTGTGTGTGTGTGTGTGTGTGTGTGTGTGTGTGTGTGTCTGTGGCCATTCAGTCACTACACCTCCCATTGCCCAACCTTAGCAAGCCTGCTGATGTCAGTCACCTTGAAATACCCCTTTGGACAATGGCTGGCCCTATAAGCTCCGCATTGCGTGCCATAACTGTGTAATGCTATAGTGTAATATACTAGTCAGATAGGAGTTCTAATCACAGACATGGAAGCTGTGAAACTCTGTGTGTGTGTGTTTGAAATACCCCTTTGGAGAAGTGCCAGCCCTATAAGCTCTGTGGTGCGTGCCATAAATGCAGAATAATGTAGTAACAGTAATTACACAGCTATGTGTTTGAATCTCATCTGTGGCAAGTGTTTGTGTGTACCTCAAAGATTTTGGCCCCATTTACAGCCAGTACACATCTCAGAGCCTGACTTTAGCAGTCCTGCAGATATCATCCACCTTACAAGTACCTGTTGCCAACCCTAAACCATGTCAGGTCAGTGGTGCAAGTGGTAAATGCATAACATAATGATCTGTAAAGATTGTTAGATAGAGGTTTGAACCTCAATCTTGGCAAATGTAAATGTGTGATTAGGGTAAAATTATTTTTGGGATCTGTCACCCACTACATCACCCAATGCCAGTATTTATAAGGGCTGGTGATGTTCCTCACCTTAGAAGTACCCTGGGACAACATCCATCCAATAACTCCGTGGCGCATGCAATAAATGTGGTATACTGTAGTAGCAATACATAGCTATGTAGAGGTTTGAATCTCAGTACTGGCAAGTGTGTGTGTGTTTCTGTCATTAGTATTCAGGTTGTTGTGATAGCATAATGACAGGATGCATTGTGGGGCAGGTTTGGTTAAATTATTATATTGAGGACCTACTATATGTCACAATGTCCACCTTACAAGGATAACAGATGTCAAACACCAGAGAGGTTGGTGTAGACAATCCATAGCCCTACATGTGACATTATGGATTGGTGAACAATATAGGCAGTCCTTGTATTACTCAGAGAACACTCTCTACCCATGCCTCATACACAAACACACTTGGCTAGGCAACAACCACTATATTGGTAGTTTCCTGCATACTGCCACACATAGTAACCACAGTGTGATTGCAGTGGACTACATGCCTGTTGACCACAACAGTGCCACTGACATCAGAAAGTACTGTGATGCGTAACATCTCTGACTGAGTGTGTGTTATCCAGAAAGTAAAAGGACATGGCACCCTGTTCCATCCCCTACAATAGGCAAATGAATGCTTACAGTCGTCCTTTTGCTATGTTCCCCACTGGATGCTTGCAACAACTGTATAGTCTGCAACTGTAACCCACAAAGGGAGTACCATGCCTTATACACATACTCTGTCTGGACAGACGCCACTAACTTCACTGAATACCTGTATCATACTGTCACTGTAGGTGCAAGCATGACCTCAGTTCATAGCCATGTCTTCCCAAATGAGGTCAGGAATGCTACATCAGAAGATAATCTGTACACACAACATGCCTCAGACCTCAAGTACACTTCCACATGTCAAAGAACATGCATGTGGGACATGTGGACAACCCAGACACTGTCCATGTTATGGAATATAGCTTACATACATGGGAAGCAGTGCAAATCACTGGCCACACACAATAGTAACCCAGATAAGTGAAGAGTGAATACAATACCCACCTGTGGGGATCATTCTAGGGACTACACCCCTGAGCCACACTGGAGACCATTGTCATGTGGCCTGATGCCAAGGTATTCCCTTTGCCTAGCCTTGTACAGCTGTCAGACCCATCCACCTACTACACACGTGTGAAGCAATGAACCTATGCATCTCAGTACTGGCAAGTGTGTGTGTGTGTGTGTGTGTGTGTGTGTGTGTGTGTGTGTGTGTGTGTGTGTGTGTGGAGATTAATGATTTTGAAGCCATTCACAATCACTACACCTCCCATTGGCCTACTATAGCACGCCTGCTGATGTCATTCACTTTGACATAACTCTTTGGCCATGTATCAGCCATATAAGCTCTGTGGCACTTGTGATAACTGCGTAATACTGTAGCGTAGCAAACTAGTTAGGTAGGGGTTCTAATCTTGATCCTGCCAACTGTGACGATGCATGTGTTTCCCTGACAGATTGTGTGTGTGTCTCCATTGACACCTGCTATTATGGACATTCACATGTACTACACTTCCCTTATCCCTTCTTTAGCACTGTTGCTGATGTCACTCACCTTCAAAGATACCTTTTGACAACTCTCCAATGGTTAAGCTCTGTGGTGCGTGCAATAACTGCTTAATACTGTAATAGCAATACATAATCAGGTAGGGGTTTGAAACTCAGTACTGGTAAGTGTGTGTTTGTGCGTGTGTCACTCTCTTGTGTGGGTGTTGGGGTGAGTGTGTACTGACAGGATCCATTGCAGTGTGGGTTTTACTACATCATTATATTGAGGACCTATATGTCCCATTGTCCACATTACAAGGCCAACAGTTTTCAAACACTGTAGAGGTTTTTGTAGACAATCCTCAGCCATAAATGTGTCCATCCATGTGCAATTAATATGTGACAGTATGGATTAGTAAACAATATAGGCAACCATTATAATACCCAGATACCACTCTCCACTCACGGATCATACACAAACACACTCGGCTCTTGCTCTCTTACACCCTTCCTTTCTTACTTTATCTCTGTCTCTCTCTCTCTCTCCCTCTCTGGTGGATGTGGAAAAGTACATCTGTTTTGCATAGGCAGCAGTTTGAGTTTTGTAAGGAATGCTCATGATCAGTTGATGGCCTGTGCACAAATTGCAGTCCCCCCACTTGCTAATTTCATGTGGAACAGCTGTGGTATCATTCCTATAGCCAATTGCATGGAAACAAACTCCTATAACTAAGCACTTCATGTGGGTGTTGGCCCTTTTCCTTCACTGTGAGCAGGACTTCATGTGGGTTTTTTTATAAACAGCATCACAGGGGGTAGTTGGAAATACCTCTTAAAAAATACACTGTGGAGACAGGCCAACAAACACGAGGGGGATGTTCCAGACATGGGGACAGAATGTAAGTATTGCTGTTCTACATTTGAAGTAATGCTGGTTTAACAGGGTTTGTGTGGATATGGCTGTTCTACATGATTTAATGTCTGCCATGACAGTGTTATGTGGTTGAGGAAACTCTCACCTGTAGGGCTATCTGCAGAGTGTCCAGAGTTTGGAGTCATACATGTGTTGTTACTCATACATTTCCTATGTTTAGATATGAGGTAGCATACTCTGATGATTGCAGTTAGTACATGTTGACATCTTCCCTGTGAGTTACTGACTTCATATCCCTCAGAAGACATATGCCACAACAAACCCTGTTACACCAGGAAATTTCTCAGTTTATCACAGCAATATGTGAATATTGGCCCTGTGTTTATGTCTCTGTCCCCCAGGTCTGTCACCCTCTGTCCATATGTCAATCAGAAGAGATGCATATGCACAGTACATCATTATTTACTGACATCATACCTGATAACAAGCCAGTGAGATATCAGACTGCTAGATATGTTATGTATAGTAGGCCTCATATTTGAGGACAAAACCTGGACATTCTGTTTTAGTGTGTACAGTAGTGAGGTCTGTGTACTTATGGTGATTGTTGACAGAATGTGTATTGTGAATATATTACTTGGCCTGTGTACAGACTGTGGTAGATGTCATTGTTCTTGGTCCTGTTCTATCTGATGTTGCATGCTGCTCCAGTTTATGGTACACTATCAGCGTACATGTTTGTAGGGCCAGACTGACACATGTCCCATACTATAGTCAGGCATCAGATTACACTGTGTATTGGCCCAGTATATGTAGGGTTAGTGTGTGAGTGGCTCATATGAGGGTAGTGTTGTTCACACAGAACATATACTGTAATATTACTTAGGCTTACCATAATGTGACTGTGACTATGTTCAGATTGGTTGTGGGTATGCACTTTCACACTGGTGTCTGTTACTCCATGCTGTTACATGCCTGTAGTGCCTGCTATATTTGCAAGTACATGTGTATTTCTCCATAGGAAACTTGGGTCAGTATTGTGGCAGTCTGCCTGTAGTTTGCACAGTGCTTTGTGACATGCCTAGCAGCTCAGTGTATTTACCTAGTGTGATGTTATGTCCACATATTTGTCAGATGAACTGTTGAATAGCCACCATAACTGTTGTGTATGTCTGAAAAAGCAGTGGGATGGTGTAAAGATGTATTTCACTAAGTAGTGTGAAGTACATGGGCTTGGGACCTCTGCTCCTCTGGTTAATGTGTGTTAGGGCAGACAGGAGTGTGTGAATGCATCAACTGTGTGAGTTTATCTATTACAGTATTTTTGTGATATCCCCATTTACATGGCTGTAAACATCCACTTTGTCAGGCTTGCTCCACACATCTTGTACTAAGGAGTTCTGTGTATACCTCTGCACTGACCAGATTGTGTCAGATTGCCCACATTTATTGGTCATATCTCTGCTGTATTCCACAGGATCATTAGTGTGATTTGTGTGGTACTTCACTATGATGATCTTATGATGTCTGTCAGTAAATGGTGGCGTACATGTCAGTATCAGGAGTGACTTCCCACACAACGTCTGTTAACACAAGCCCTGTTACTGTAGCAACATTCCACATTTATACCTGCAAAACCTACATGACATCCCCTTGCACTAAGAGGTTGTGACTATTGGTGCTGAGGTATGACTCCAGTACAATGTTATGGGCATATGTTACACACACACACACATATATATATATATATATATATATATATATATATATATATATATATATATCTATATATATATATATATATATATATATATATATATATATATATACACACACATACACACACACACACACACACACACACACACACATATATATATATATATATATATATATATATATATATATATATATATATATATATATATATATGGGTCTATATTATAAGTGCAAAAGCTGTCTTTTGCAAATACATGTTAATCGACACATAAACGTAGAAGAAAAAAATAGCTAAGTACCAAAAGAGCGAAATGGAGAACACCAAACGCATTCCCAGAAGTAACAGCGCCATACAGGTAAGGTAAACCTAACTGTATAAACCTTACCTAAAACACTTTTTCAAACATTTTTGCACACCCCCCACCCCCCCTACATATATATACCAACTCCGAGACTACACTACAGTGAGGAAAAGGATTAATTTCCTCATCCCCACGATCACCCTGCTGGCCAAAAATCTCCATTCGGCATTCTCCATTTCACTCTTTTAGTACTTCGGTGTTCTCATTCTTCAATGTTTATATGTCGATGAACATGTATTCCTGAAAGACAGCTTTTGTGATTCTGATATAGACCCATATGTGTGTGTGTATATATATATATATATATATATATATATATATATATATATATATATATATATATATACATACATAAATCAGTATACAGATATATATATATATATATATATATATATATATATATATATATATATATATAAATATGTATATAAATATATATGTGTATGTACATGTATACATATATATGATATACAGAGTGATTAAGGCAGTTTTGAGCAGCTTTAAGTGGGTTTGCATGGGTTTGAGCGACAGTAAGTGGTGCTAACACTCTGATGGATCTCCTGCAAATCCACAAAACAAACAGCACCGGAATTACTCATTCTAAAGACTTAAACCTTACCTGTTTTATAAATAGGACCTGCTAGAGAGATAGGTGTATATATTCCAGAGACTACTGCATCCATGGAACAGGCACCCAATCCATGTGAAATAGAGTTCCTCCCTAACCCAGCTCGACAATTGGAATGGAAACCGGAAATTCATCCCTGGTTTGGCACCTATGTCTCTAATGGATGCAGGTAACCTGTAAATGGTTCATCTTCCACACCCATGCTTACACTTATCAAGAGTATCAGAACTTGTCAGAGATCTGGGATTCATGGCTAGGCTTAAAAAGGCCCTTGCGATCATTAGCCTAGTAAACACCTATGAACCTATGAACCTATAACTATAAAAGTAAAGTAGAAACTAGTATGTACACTGATAGGTTTAAACCATGTTTATGGTAACTGATGAGAAACAGACAAGTAATGGGATACTGGGATGTCTGGAGGGGGGGGGGCTGGTCTATTAGCCTGTCTAGGGCCCCATTTGACCATGATCTGGCTCTGTAGAAAGATGTGAACACTCAGAAAATAGTGAGCGAAAAAATACTCTCTTTACTAACATAGCAGCAACTAAAGGAGTGCATAGAATTATAAGGCATCCTTTATGCATGCTCACACATATGCAAATATGTAAAGAAGCTTCATTATCCATAACATCTACTTTTTTTTCACTGCTTGTTCCTCAGATTTATACTCATCATTTTTCTGCATCTGGTTTCATATTTGTTTGTTGACAATTTACCTACTTTTTTATAGCATTACTTTCATTTATTCTTTGTTGAGCAGGCTAGTCCCACTAGGCTAGTGGCCTGTTTTCAGTATTCCTTCAACTAGTCAATAAATCAGAAATTAAGCACTGAGGATTCTCAAGGTGAGAAGCTGCACCCCAAAGCTTCTTTGAGCTTGAATCGCAAAAGCGATACTAACTTAAAAAATGCATATACAAAGTTTGAATTCCATTTGGTGAACTCAATCTAGCCAGACAAGCTTCCAAGTCAATTTAAGATAATAAACCCAGTCCTCAATCTATGATCTCATATTTTTCTATTGCAAAAGTTGAATAAAACCAGTCAAGCCTTCCTTTTGGTTTTCAAAAGCTTTATTCTTGAAGAACGTCCAAGAGAGATAGTGAGTGCTGCGGAAAAAATCTTTCTTCATTTTATTTCAGTTCTCCTGTAACAACTACTGCACAGACATTTGGGTTATTTATACTTTGTACAGCATCAGCACATTATGAATATGTAAATATGGATATAAATACTCTACTTTCATTGGTTGATAGAGTTACATTAATTTATGCAACTATGGATACAAACTCTCTATTCTCATTGGTTAACAGTGTTACATTCATTTAGTATACAGATGTACCTATGGGAATAAACTTATTGCAAAGACCACAATCAAAGGGGGAGACTGGGCACTTTATGACCAGTGCTTTCACAAGTAAGCTTCGTCAGACCTACCTATTAACCAAATGTACAGGAAAATGACCAATCAGTTGAAAAGTAATAAAATGGAGGAAGATGGCCGACTAACCATTCCTTCTTAGATTAATTATGCCTTCTTAGATTTGAGACATGTTTCAAAATGTTGGTGATTGGTGATGGTGATGATAATAATAATAATAATAATAATAATAATAATAATAATAATAATAATAAAATTTATAAGAATTACTGAAGAATAAATGAGAACTATCAATTGTTATGGGTTGGACTACAAAAGCAGTGTCACATTTATCTTTTACAATCAGCTAAGGTGAGCTGCCCAATAATACTCTATCCATTGTTCTTCCTCCATACTTACTACATTTAAACAATGGTGGGCACAAAATACCCTTCCCTAAGACAATAGGGAACAATCATTAATTCCAGAAAAGTTAAGTGAAATGCAAAAGTCATAGTTGTATAAATTCATGTAGTGAGTATTTGTAGTAGAACTGATTCTTTCACAGGGCTTAGAACAGAAAAGAAATATGGCATTTTCTGATATACTTCATATAATTCTATAATGTGATAAAAAGGGAAGAGAATTCATGTGTTCTGATATTCAGATTCATGGCTGAAGTAACTAGATCCAGATACTCAGTACTTATACTTCTCAACTGTCCAGATTTTTGCAGAATGTCAAGAATTTGTCTAATATTTTGGTCTTTTCCTCATATAATTTTGTTTTCTGGCAAATAATTGGCATGTCTTTGAAGACTGAAGTCAGATAATAATGACAGATATTTGAGTTTCAGACTTCATACTCTTCAGAAAATTCAAGCTTCTGCAAAACCTGTTATTCTATCAACGTTCTATATTTAACATTTTTCCCTATTTTGGGCCTTTGTCCTCCCATAATTTATGACTTTGCCCAGATTTCTTGCTCTAAGAGGTTGAGGAGTATGCCAGTACTTTGTGCATTGTTTAACTTCCAAAGAGACAAATTTTCACCAAGGATGGAGATATCAGGTTCAATAGTGCTAAGCAGATAGTGCCAAGGTTACATTATAAGCTCAGCTTTTCACCACATATCCAGTAGTCCTTCTTGACATACTTGTTTCTTCTTGTAAAATATCAAGTTATTATACACTACTAGTGGTATGAAGAAACTATTAAATTAGATGGTTAGGTAATTTCCAACAGGACATTAGAATATTTTATATATTTATTTTTAATTTTATTTTATTCATTTCTTGACTGACTAATTACAAGTGTCCTTTTCAGGGGTAAGATGCGAACATTGTCTGGTTAAATAACTTGCTCAGTGTCACACAGTAGGCATACGGAGATGGAAGGAATCAAACCCTGTACCCTGAACTACAAGAAGCAGCTCATTAAAAGCTCAGAACCCTGCTCCTCTTACTGCTGGAGCATATTATCCAAAACTGAAAGATAAATAGGGGATGATACAACTTTTAAGAACAGCAGAGTTTCCCAGTTTTCATGTGAGGAACATGCTTGTTCATTGTGCTCACGTAAATGTACTTCTGAAGCACATATGGGACGTTACGGAATTCTTGGATACCAGCAGCTTCTATGAAAAATATCAGCATTGGGTCATAGACAACAGACCCTTATAGTCCAGCCTTATTCATGGCTAAGTGAGTGTAAGTCTGAGCAGATACAGGAAGCCCAGTGGATGCAGTGTACTTCAGTCTTCACAAATCCTGTGATACTGCCTTTATAAAAAGCCATCTGGCTAATTAGGAGCTCTGGGGGTGAAGAAAAGTTAATCATGTACAGTAGTTTGTAGAAAGGCTTAATGGAACAAACAGAAGGTAGAAGTCAGGAGTGCCAGAATGAAAAAATAGAGTGGTGACCATAGAGCCCAGAGAGGCTGGTCCTGAGCCAAGAATTCTTCATGTTGGGTAATACCAGAAGCACTAAGATTACAGCCAGCCTACATACACATGGTGCTTCTGCTGAAAATTACAATTGTCACCATGTGAAGAACAAAAAACAAAGCTACAATCAGTAAACACAAATATTGAAAAAAAAAAAAAAAACAAAAGAAAGAAAGAATCAAAAAAGATTTATTAATACAATGTTGCACATCCTCATGTGCAACTATGAGCTTAAACTATTTAACAAGTGGGGATAAACATTGTACTGGCCAGAGTGCATGGGCCTACACCTGTAAAATTCAACAGAAAACGTTTTAAATTGAGCAGATTAAGCTTAATTTTTATCATTATTTTTATTGCTAATTTATAAGGCGGAAAACTTTTTTTCAATTGTTAGTCTCTACCAGTTGATAGACATATTATTATTGTTTTTTTACTGTTTTATTGCTATGTGTTTGGATATAATCATACAGCTACAACATTTGTGACAGCAGTAAATGGGGGATATCAGAAGAAGCTGAGAATTGAGATAGAAGGGAATACAGTGGAACCCGTTAACAGCTTAAAGTATTAAGGAGGGGTGGATGAGGAGAAGAAAATTTTGAAAGAGGAGATTAAGAGTAGAATCAGAGGGGCTGCAGTCAACTCACACAGAGTGGCAGAGGTAGCGTGAGACAGAAGAATGCCAAAGAAGATGAAGTGTAAACTGTACAAAACAGTGGTGTGACCAGTACTGCTATATGGTATGGAGAGCTGGGCAGTGAAGGCACAGCAGTTGATGGAGATGAAGTGCCTGAGATGGGTGGTAGAATACATATTGTGGGACAGATGAAAAAAATGAGGACATCAGAACAGAAGCCAAACTCCAATTGCAATAAAGGTCAAAGAAAAATTACAGTGCTTCCGGCACATATGCAGAAAAGCAGAAGACAATCTGGTGAAAAAGATTTGAGACAGACATGAAAAGGAAGGAGGAAATGAGAGCATCCAGCAAACAGGAAAAGAAGACCTGTGACACTCAGGCATGAGTGACAAAGAAGGTAGGAGAAGGCTATTGAATAGCAAGAGAGGATGACAATTGACAAGACACCTCAACCACCTGTAAAAGATAGAAAAAAGGGCATTGATGCAATGATTCATTATAACTTATTATTTATTTTCCAGCTTATAATTTATTTATTTTAAAGATATTTAAATAACAAAATATATTTAACTGCTCATAGGGAATGTGGTCAGATGATTTTATAATGAATTTATTTGATATTCTGAGTATCAGTTATTATATATTATATACTATAACCAGGGTGAATGTTGTTCAAGAACAGGATTTGGTAGGTTTGGTCCATTTTGATTGCTTTAATGTTTTTGTACAATATTGTTTTAAATTTACTAGAAATACTCCTTTTATTATTTTTGTACTGCATAATTGATTGTGTTAATGATTGGCTTAGATTTGTTACATGGGCAGTGAATGATATGTATATATTGTGTGAGAGGTAACTATTTTTAGTTCTGATGAAGTTCTGTGTATGCAAAGGATGAAAGCACTAAATTAACATTAAATGTATTCATATTAACAAGCTGTGCTGTGAAAATATTTTTTCCATGGCAGTTTGACTGTGGTCGTAGTTGGTAATACCAGAAGTACTAATATTATTGTTTGATATGATATTGATACCCTTCATTGGGTTCCTACTGAAACTTATAATGATCAGTAGACTGAAAAAAAAAGACAAAGACTACAAAAAGTAAACACAAATATTTCAAAAAAATTTGTGCAATCATGGAATTAAAATTATAATTAAATAGCAGGTTTAAAAGTGGTACAGACTGCAATTTAGGGGCCTAACCCAAGTAAAATGAATGTTCTGAGCTGTTTTTTTTTTTTTTTCTGTTTCAATAGTTACTTGGTCTAATGGATACTGACATCGCTTATGGGAAACTATTATGCACAATACCAAAACTGAGTGGAGAAATGCCAGTGGGCATTGCACCACTACTTACAGTGGGACTGCAGTAGACTATCTAAATGGACTTGGAGCTGAAACTCAGGGTTCAGTGTTGCAAAATTCAAGGTCTTACACCTAGAGATCAAGTAAAGTAAGAATCCTGTACTGAGTACCAGGTGGGAGTAGAGTGAAAGACTAGGTACAAATGAAAAAGAGAAAGATCTGGAAGCCCTGTAGACTGCAGAGTTGAACCATCAGACTGTACTGGAAAGGCTAAGCAAACAAGATGCTGAAATTTATTAAAAAACAATTAATTCAAAACTAGAGAGGTCATCTTATCACTTCTTTGGTCATAGGTAAGCCACAACAGGAATAGCAAGCATGTCTTCATTATAAGCAGTCCTTTGAAAATCACTGCCACATGTTTTAGTGAAAACAGTGACTGCTTCACATTTACTGCTGTACTGCTGTATGCTCTTTTGCTAAGTTTCTCCCTTCCCCAGCCCATTGAAATGATGGAGTTAGATTTTGTAAGTTGGGAGGTCCCCTCCTTCATATAGGCAGTGAAGGGGGCTTGCCCTCTTGCAGAAAGATTTTTTTTTTTAGTTTGTACAATTACTGCACATATTTGAGCAGCCGTGATTGTTGACTTTACTTTATGATAAGCAGCTCTTGACCTTACATAGCAGAAGTGCTCAGTTCTGTTTTGTCCTGTCATGGAAAAGGACATACCGACCAAAGGCATAAGAATGGTGAGGCTATTAATGGAAAGGAGTAAAAAAAGAAATTGATGACCTGAATTTGTCTGGCCTGCAGGGGAACAGGAGGGGGAAGAGGGAAACCAATAGAACAGAAAACTGAAAAAAAATGTAATATAGTTTCATAGGTAGTTATTAGGCCTGCTGTCCAGGGAACCATTCAGGAGCTCAGCCCAAATTCCCAGTTGTAATATAGTTTCATAGGTAGTTATTAGGCCTGCTGTCCAGGGAACCATTCAGGAGCTCAGCCCAAATTCCCAGTTGTAATATAGTTTCATAGGTAGTTATTAGGCCTGCTGTCCAGGGAACCATTCAGGAGCTCAGCCCAAATTCCCAGTTGTAATATAGTTTCATAGGTAGTTATTAGGCCTGCTGTCCAGGGAACCATTCAGGAGCTCAGCCCAAATTCCCAGTTGTAATATAGTTTCATAGGTAGTTACTAGGTTTGCTGTCCAGGGAACCATTCAGGAGCTCAGATCAAATTCCCAGTTGTAATATAGTTTCATAGGTAGTTACTAGGCCTGTTGTCCAGGGAACGATTCAGGAGCTCAGCCCAAATTCCCAGCTGCCCAAAGCATTGCGTGGTTAAGTAACTTGATCCAGGTCACACAATAGGCAAATGTGGGCTGAAGGAATCAAACCCTGTACCACAGGAACTACAGCTCACCAACTTAACCCTCTGCACCAACTGTGAGACATGTGGAGAACAAACTAGTGATGAAGGACAGGAACTGAATGAAGAGACACAACTTCCATAATGGGGGCACCAAATTCAATCAGAACCAAAGAAAACAAATCACAGGACAAATGGTAGTCCAAAGGAACTGACTCCAAAAAGACTTGGTGCAAAGTAAATTCACTGAAGCTTTTAAGAAGGCACAGGAGAAACAGAGAAGAAGAGATGAGAAGAGACTGAATGTGACAGCACAATCAAAAGCGAAGGCAGCATTTAAGAAAGGTCTTTTCCTGCCATCATACACATTTAAAACATTCTAACAAGGCATCCAAAACTTAATGCAAAACTTTAGTTACTCAATGACTTAAATTCTGCTGTAATCCTTCCCTGAAGAATCATGTTACTAAAGCTGCTACCTGTGCCTCTGACTTCTACTCCTACTTAAATAGTTGCATTGGTAAGCCAGTCCCTCTCTGGAACAAACCCCTGTGGTGGAATACCCATATTAATAAATTATATAATGATAGAAAGAAACTAGTGAATGCTTATAAATGGTCTCATTCTATGTACCTTAAGAGCACACTTAAAGTTACAAAGAGCTTAAAGGAACCATTAGGAAGCTCAGTGGTGACTATGAACATAAAATAGCCCTATAACCAAAAATAACTGCAACTCTTTCTTTAACTATGTCATGAAGGTAAGAATTAACACCCAGAAGTGTTCGGAGCTAGCAAGAATAATTCTACCTTCTCTGACCCAGAGGAAATTGTTAATATTCTGTCTACTAAACTTAGTACAAATTTTACTCCACCCATAGTTATAACTACCCCACAGGTTCCACAATCCTAGCCACCCCCTTTAATTACTATGGGACAAGTTTTCTTAGCCCTTTCACAAAGTACAAGTGCTTCATCCATGGGTCCTGACAACATACCAGGTTGCCTAATTATTAGTGCTGAATATGGCCTTTCTGAACCCCTACTTAAACTCTTTAATCTAAGCCTCTCCACTGGTTACATTCCTGAAGCCTGGAAAACAGCTATTATCATGCCATTACACAAGGGTGGCCCAACCATGGACCCTGGTAACTATAGCCCCTTTAAACAAGTGAAAAAGGTACTCCAACAACCACCAGCACTCCAAAAAATCCAATTTTGTTTTTTATTGGTTGTTGGTGGTTTGGAAGGGACATAAAACTGATGGGATTACTGTTTTAAACTGTTAACACATCTGATGAAGAGTAGCTGGATGAAAATGCAGATTTTGTAGAGCGTTTATGTGTTTTTATCAACTGTCTGGTCAGTCGCTGTTTTGTATTTATTTCACGGCCTTGAATCTTAATAAATTGGAATTTCCGGAGTGCTGGTGGTCATTGGACTGCCTTTTTCACTTGTTTCTTGATTTTAAAATTGGCACTTTGCTCCTTTTGCTTTAACTAAAGCCCCTTTAGTTTCACTAGCCTCATATGTAAAGCTATGGGGTGCATTATCTCAGATTTCATTAATCTGAACATTGAAAATCTCTCAATGCTGGACCCTCATCAATTTAGTTTTATCAAGGAAGGTCCTGCCTCTTTAACCTCATTAATTTATTTGAAAAAGTAACTCAAGCAGAGGTTAGTAGGTATGCAGTGCATACAGCATATGTAGACCTGGCCAAGACCTTTGGCACTATTATCGATGCAAACATTATTGATAGACTTGTAAATCTGAATATAAATCATTGCACTGTGCAATAGATAGCTAACTGGTTGTCAGACAGAATCCATGTGGTTAGAGTAACAGGTGCCACTTCTGAAAGAAAGATGGTTACCAGTGGTGTACCACAAGGCTCAGCTTTGGGCTCTCTCCAATTTGGAATATATTTATTAGACCTTCAGATCAGCACTTCTGGCCTCTGGTTAACATAGTTTGCAGATGACTGTAAATTGAGTGCTGTTATTTGATCTTCAGATGGCACATAATTGCTACAACACAGCTTAGACCATGTCAACAATTGGTACAAGGACAATGGTCTCAAATTAAATGTAGAATAATTAATTCTGGTAAACAAAACAGTTTTTCTTACCATATAGGGGATGCACCCTTCTAATTAGACATTCTTGCAAGGGATCTTGGTACCCTTGTTGATAATTCCTTATCATTTGACCATCATGTCTCCACAGTAATTCCGAAAGCCTTTTAACTGGCCCATCTAATTTCCAAAGGCATCTCCATTAGATCCAAAAAAATCCAAATTCTCCATTACTCATATTATATCAGGCCCATTATTGAATGTAACACACCTTATGGCATGTATTTATCTAAGCATATCACGCAACTTGACAGACCTCAGAGATTCATAATTAAAATGATCAGTGGCCTCAAAAATCTTAGTTATCAGAAGTGACTGGCAGCCCTTTCTCTGTATTCAGCCTCTTACAGACTTCAAGATGGAGATCTATGTCCAGCCTTTCTCACCAAAAAAGATCCGACCCTATTTGTTCTCTTATTCCTTTTGCAGAACTAATGATGCATCAAATACTTGGTAAAAGGAACTAAACCTTCATAAGCAGAAAAGTAAGACATGTTGTTGTGATAGATTTATATCCCAATGTATCCATCACCTCTGGAAAAAAACTTCCACTATATGTCAAGCAGACAAGCACCCTTGCCACTGTTAAGGTAAACTTAGATATTTAGATGGCCAGCCTCAAATTTTCTCCCAGTCTGTCTTGTCTTGCTCTCTTTGAGGCTAGAGAGAAATTTTGAATAGGGATTTTTGGCCAAGCTTGAAATGGTCTGAACACAAATTGCCTTGTATTTACCCATGAGCCAATTAACTTATGCAGCAATTCACAGTGTAAGACTTATGCGGGTCTCTCTTTGTGTCTGGCCCATTGTTGCAGATGAGGAATGTCTTTCTGTAGGTCATTACTTGCATTTGCTTAGTAGGGGTGGCTCACATCAAAATCCAAGATGTGTTCTGCTGCAGGTTGCTAAGCATAGCCTTGGTAACTATAGGAGTAAAAGCTGGGTTAAACTACCTTCAACTTCTAATAGTGACCATTTTGTTAAAAATATCACTGCAAACATAGCATGTGAACTAATTAATACTAAGACTGATACCCGGCAGTTAGTACAGAGAGCTAAAGTACTGTGCTGTTAATGAGCTGCTTCCAATGCCTAGGTTGAGGGTCTGGTTCCATCTACCTCCATTTGCTTTCTGTGTGAGTATAACCATGTGACCTACCCAGACAGTACACCCAAGTTGTCGCTGAAAAGGTAAAATCTGTCCAATGGACATACCTGATAAATAAAGGAGCAATTTTTCCAGTGGGTGTAACTAGGTCAATAAATAGGTTAAAAAGCGCAGTTACATAGTGTTCTTGTTTAGCCTAACCTCATGCATGTGGATTTCTTGTGTACTGTGAAATATCACCCCCATGCAAAGGACAATACAAAAATAATTTGTTAAACTGAGAAGGCTAGGTAAATTCAAAAGTTTAAAAACATAGGTTCAGCAGATGTATTGTTTCCATTTATTCTTAAAATTGGCCAGTTGACTATCTGCCTCACCACTTTTGAATCTTACTTAGCTTGTTTACAATGCCAGCTTGGAGCATAGTGTCATATGCTTAGGCCAGACCCAAATAAGCTGAGTGAACAGAATAATCATCGCTTATAGTCTGTCTGACCTTCACAAAGAAATTAACTAAACTAAGCAAGAAGGATCTCCATTTGACAAAGCCAAACTGATATGAGTCTTGCCTGACAAGACGTATTGATATCCTAGCTTATGTTCTGCAAATCAGACTAGGCAGGCTAAGGGGTTTATGGGTTCCTGGGTCAATTGTAGAGCTGCCCTTGTATAGGAGCATCACAACTGCAATTCACCATATGTCAAGGATAAATATGAAAGCAAAGCACAGGTTAGACAGTTTAAGAAGGGTCTCTGCAAGTGCATGTTTTACACAATTTACTAGTTATCCAGGGTAAATTATCAAGACCCATGGAATTAGTATTTTTATGTTTTAGAATTCACCTTCTGTTTCTGTTCCTTTGTGAAATTAAAAGGTACAAGGGATTCAGGAATTTGAAGAACTAAGATAATAAATTTGAATGCTGGTATATTTGCTGTGTCTATTGGGTCTGAGTGGGTGGTACCTTTTTGGATAAGTTTTGAACACTGCCGGGTGTTATTTCTTAGTTTTATAATGTAAAATTATAATCACAAAAGTTGTTTTCAGCTGAATGACTTTCAGACTCGAGTAGTAGAATCTCTAGAATAATTCTAATTTATCTGATATTTGGTACAGTCTGCAGACAAGACCATTCTTATCCTGGCTGCACATAATTACAGTTCACCATAAATGAGAATAGTATTCAAAGAGATTTAAGTTATTTGATTGGTGAGTTAAGTTTTCAAGAATGGGTGTTAGTGATGTGAACATACTGGAGTTGTTTTTCCTAGGTCTTAAAAATGCATCTGAACAGGGGATGGTGATATTATCCTCACAGAATGGCTGACTACATATGATTGACCCATGTTTTTTTCTGCATTTTCTGTGTGTTTCTATCTAAAAAACAAAAAAAAACAAAAAAATAATCCTTGTTTTCCTGCCTCTCCTCGACTAGTTTAGACCAGTTTACAGGCTTTGTTGTATTCTGGGCTGTGGTGTAGTTGCTGTGTTGTCCATTACCTTACTTGGATAGAAGGAAGTTTCTTTGCTCACCAGTGGGAGTGGGGAGCCTTGAGCAGCCTACCTGTCCCTGTAGGAAGTGACCTCAGCACAAGAGCTGTAGTAATTGGTTGTTTTGGACAATTTCTAGCTCTTTTGAAGTTCCCTGTTTAAAATCCACCTCTGGGCATTTTTTTCTGGCTATACTACTCAGACAAGCTCCTCGTGGTCCTGCAGAGTGGTCCTAGCTACAGAGAACTCAGAAAAGCGACTACTTTCTGGATTTAAGTATCTTTGCTGTTTTTTCACTTGAAATACCTTCTCTAGCTTACCCTAAACAAGCTTAAACTATTTTTTAGCTGTTTGCTGCATTATTTAACATCTGATCTTAAAGTTACACTTTAGTCGATTTGATCGAAAGTTTGTTTGTTTGTTTAATTTAACTGTTGAGGCTGCCCACTAAAGTGTGCTAGCCTGTGTAACTGATTTATTACTGTTTCTGCATTTTCTGTGTGTTTCTATCTAAAAACAAAAAAAAAAAAATAATCCTTGTTTTCCCACCTCTCCTCGACTAGTTTAGACCAGTTTACAGGCTTTGCTGTATACTGGGCTGTGGTGTAGTTCCTGTGTTGTCCATTACCTTACTTGGATAGAAGGAAGTTTCTTTGCTCACCAGTGGGAGTGGGGAGCCTTGAGCAGCCTACCTGTCCCTGTAGGAAGTGACCTCAGCACAAGAGCTGTAGTAATTGGTTGTTTTGGACCATTTCTAGCTCTTTTGAAGTTCCCTGTTTAAAATCCACCTCTGGGCGTTTTTTTCTGGCTATACTACTCAGACAAGCTCCTTGTGGTCCTGCAGAGTGGTCCTAGCTACAGAGAACTCAGAAAAGTGACTACTTTCTGGATTTAAGTATCTTTGCTGTTTTTCTACTTGAAATACCTTCTCTAGCTTACCCTAAACAAGCTTAAACTATTTTTTAGCTGTTTGCTGCATTATTTAACATCTGATCTTAAAGTTACACTTTAGTCGATTTGATCGAAAGTTTGTTTGTTTGTTTAATTTAACTGTTGAGGCTGCCCACTAAAGTGTGCTAGCCTGTGTAACTGATTTATTACTGTTTCTGCATTTTCTGTGTGTTTCTATCTAAAAACAAAAAAAAAACAAAAAAATAATCCTTGTTTTCCCACCTCTCCTCGACTAGTTTAGACCAGTTTACAGGCTTTGCTGTATACTGGGCTGTGGTGTAGTTCCTGTGTTGTCCATTACCTTACTTGGATAGAAGGAAGTTTCTTTGCTCACCAGTGGGAGTGGGGAGCCTTGAGCAGCCTACCTGTCCCTGTAGGAAGTGACCTCAGCACAAGAGCTGTAGTAATTGGTTGTTTTGGACCATTTCTAGCTCTTTTGAAGTTCCCTGTTTAAAATCCACCTCTGGGCGTTTCTCTGGCTATACTACTCAGACAAGCTCCTTGTGGTCCTGCAGAGTGGTCCTAGCTACAGAGAACTCAGAAAAGTGACTACTTTCTGGATTTAAGTATCTTTGCTGTTTTTACTTGAAATACCTTCTCTAGCTTACCCTAAACAAGCTTAAACTATTTTTTAGCTGTTTGCTGCATTATTTAACATCTGAACTTAAAGTTACATTTTAGTCAATTTGATCGAAAGTTTGTTTGTTTGTTTAATTTAACTGTTGAGGCTGCCCACTAAAGTGTGCTAGCCTGTGTAACTGATTTATTACTGTTTCTGCATTTTCTGTGTGTTTCTATCTAAAAAACAAAAAAAAACAAAAAAATAATCCTTGTTTTCCCACCTCTCCTCGACTAGTTTAGACCAGTTTACAGGCTTTGCTGTATACTGGGCTGTGGTGTAGTTCCTGTGTTGTCCATTACCTTACTTGGATAGAAGGAAGTTTCTTTGCTCACCAGTGGGAGTGGGGAGCCTTGAGCAGCCTACCTGTCCCTGTAGGAAGTGACCTCAGCACAAGAGCTGTAGTAATTGGTTGTTTTGGACCATTTCTAGCTCTTTTGAAGTTCCCTGTTTAAAATCCACCTCTGGGCGTTTTTTTCTGGCTATACTACTCAGACAAGCTCCTTGTGGTCCTGCAGAGTGGTCCTAGCTACAGAGAACTCAGAAAAGTGACTACTTTCTGGATTTAAGTATCTTTGCTGTTTTTTTACTTGAAATACCTTCTCTAGCTTACCCTAAACAAGCTTAAACTATTTTTTAGCTGTTTGCTGCATTATTTAACATCTGAACTTAAAGTTACATTTTAGTCAATTTGATCGAAAGTTTGTTTGTTTGTTTAATTTAACTGTTGAGGCTGCCCACTAAAGTGTGCTAGCCTGTGTAACTGATTTATTACTGTTTCTGCATTTTCTGTGTGTTTCTATCTAAAAACAAAAAACAAAAATAATCCTTGTTTTCCCACCTCTCCTCGACTAGTTTAGACCAGTTTACAGGCTTTGCTGTATACTGGGCTGTGGTGTAGTTCCTGTGTTGTCCATTACCTTACTTGGATAGAAGGAAGTTTCTTTGCTCACCAGTGGGAGTGGGGAGCCTTGAGCAGCCTACCTGTCCCTGTAGGAAGTGACCTCAGCACAAGAGCTGTAGTAATTGGTTGTTTTGGACCATTTCTAGCTCTTTTGAAGTTCCCTGTTTAAAATCCACCTCTGGGCATTTTTTTCTGGCTATACTACTCAGACAAGCTCCTTGTGGTCCTGCAGAGTGGTCCTAGCTACAGAGAACTCAGAAAAGTGACTACTTTCTGGATTTAAGTATCTTTGCTGTTTTTTTACTTGAAATACCTTCTCTAGCTTACCCTAAACAAGATTAAACTGTTTTTTTAGCTGTTTGCTGTATTATTTAATATCTGCACTTAAAGTTACATTTTAGTCGATTTGATCGAAAGTTTGTTTGTTTGTTTAATTTAACTGTTGAGGCTGCCCACTAAAGTGTGCTAGCCTGTGTAACTGATTTATTACTGTTTCTGCATTTTCTGTGTGTTTCTATCTAAAAAACAAAAAAAAACAAAAAAATAATCCTTATTTTCCCGCCTCTCCTCGACTAGTTTAGACCAGTTTACAGGCTTTGCTGTATTCTGGGCTGTGGTGTAGTTCCTGTGTTGTCCATTACCTTACTTGGATAGAAGGAAGTTTCTTTGCTCACCAGTGGGAGTGGGGAGCCTTCAGCAGCCTACCTGTCCCTGTAGGAAGTGACTTCAGCACAAGAGCTATAGTAATTGGTTGTTTTGGACCATTTCTAGCTTTTTTGAAGTTCCCTGTTTAAAATCCGCATTTGCGCGGCTTTGCACAATTGTGCACATAGCGCAGCACCGGTTAAACAAGGTTAAACTTCTTCTGGCTCCACCAAGTCTGCTCTTCAAATTTTCCCTTAAGGAAGCTCTACTCTTAGTATAATCAGACTACTCGCTATATTATAAGCCTAGCACTTGTTCTCAAAACTTCTCTACTAAGTAAGCACTGTCTTACTAAGTAAACACTACATCCACCTACTACCCCTGTGAATATCCACTTCCCTTAAAGGCACAGCACTCCCTTATACTGTTCTAGCATGTCGAGTGGTAGATTACTGGCGTCCTCTCCAGTTCAGCTGGTTAATCTGGGTATCTTGAGACAATGCTACAATTGTCTCATGTACACAGACAACCCTCTCCTCCTCCCAACAAACACAAATACATGTGAGAGATGCAACTATATAGCTAAACTGGAGGCTGAACTCTCACAACTCAGGGCTGGCATGACCAGACAGGAGGAGATGGTAACCACACACACAACAAACCCAGTCCCACATGGACCTACCACAACTGCAAACCAAACACATAAAAACACAAAGACATACTCGGAGGCTCTAATAAAAAAACTTACCAAAACAACAGAGGCTCCCAAAGCAGACATCCAAAAATCCACCACCACAAAACAAAACACATGCAACACATATTTCAATAAATCAGTGTGTCAATCAATCACAGCCCTTAAGGCCAAACACCATGCCTGATACACTAGTAATAGGTGACTCTATAGTCAGACACACTGATGTCCCGCTTACCAGGCTGAACAAGGAGAGGGTGACTATGAGCTGCCTATCGGGAGCTAGGATCCGCCACATAACACACGTACTCAGGTCACTCCAAAGCAAGTACAAATATGACTCTGTCATTGTCCATGCTGGCATGAATGACCTGAGACGTACCTCCCTGGACTACATGAAAAGAGACATAGAGGAGCTCTCTGATTATGTAGCCCAGGCAGGTATGACCCTGACCCTGAGCAGCATCTTGCCCTCACCAAGAATGATGCCACAATACAAAGACAAGATGATCAGCTTTAATAATTGGCTCAAGTACTGGTGTCATTCTAAGGTGATCCAATGTCTGTCTGCCTGGGATGACATGTTGGACAAGCCACGCTGCTTCACAAGGGACGGCTTGCACCTGTCAACACTGGGCTTCTGGATATTGGCTAAGGCTCTTGTCACCCCCATAGTGCCTTTTTTAGGCAAGGCTCAAAAGACAAACCCACCTCCTTAGAAAACAAAAATGGAAAAAAAACTAAGGGTAATGCTGCTCAACGCCAGAAGTCTAAATCTCAAGATGCAGGCACTCGATGCACTCCTCAGTATGGAGAACATCGAAGTCTGTGCAGTAACTGAAACCTGGTTCAAGGCTCCTGAGAGCACCCCAGCTTTACCAGGCTATACCTCGTATCATGCTTTTCGGCCGCAAAACCCGGGCCGAACCACAAAGGGAGGGGGAGTGTCCATATTCATCAAGGACACCCACACCTCCAGGTTAGTAGCAACACATGAAGCATCGGAGACCATACAGGTGCAACTAACCATAGGCAAAACTGCTATACAACTGGTAGCATGTTAGAGACCACCCTCCCAATCTCAGGAACCCCACTCAGCCTTCCTGAAGACATTGGAGGATATGAATGTATCACAAAATACCATCATACTGGGAGATTTCAACTACCCTAACATAGATTGGGTACATTATTCTAGCCCTAACACCTTAGCCCAAAGGTTCCTGGAATGCATAAATTCAAATGCACTGGAACAACTAGTCACCTCTCCCACTAGGGGAAATAATATACTAGACCTGATCATCACAAACATGGGGACAAAATGCTCCACACCGGAAGTATACCCCTCACTAGTGAGATCTGACCACAAACTAATCACCCTGGATATACATATCCCACCTCCACCCCCAGCACAAAAGACCACAGTGAAAAAATTCTCAAAAGCAGACTTCATTCTTCTTAAGACTGAGATGGTATCCTTTAAGCCCACTGGGCCAGTGGATACCACATCCCACAATGCTGAATCCTTCACAAATGCTTTCTATGGACATCTCCAAGAATGCATGGATCATGCAATCCCAAATAAATCCAAGTCCCTCTCTACCAAAGGCAAGTGTCCTGTCTGGTGGACCTCAGCCATTAACAAATTGTATAACAAAAGAAGGAAGCTACTGCACGACAGAGCAAAATCCCATAAAGGGAAGACATCTCTGATCAACACTAGCAGGAAACTACATTCTCTCATAAAAACATCCAAGGCCAACTTTGAGAGAAAAATCGCTAAGGACACTAAAGATAACCACAAAGCCTTCTTCAGCTATGTTAGAAACCTGGGTGGAAACCCTCAGATATGCTCAGAGTTAGTTCACAACAACAAAAAATACACTGAACCCACAGATATTGCCAACATTCTGGCTGACAGGTTCAGTGCAAATTTCTCCCCTCCCTCACCCCCAAAAGAAGAAATACTTATCCCAGCTGAATGTAATCTCCCTGTCATCTCAGATGTCCAGGTGAGAGCCGCCCTCAGCAAAGCTAAAAACACAGCATCAATGGGACCTGACGGTATCCCAGGTTGCATGCTACATGAACTCCAAGAGGAGCTAAACCCGCACATAAAAATGCTATTTAACCTTAGCCTTACTACAGGATATGTACCTGAACACTGGTGTACAGCAACAGTGGTCCCACTCCACAAAGGGGGTACCTCTACAGACCCTGGGAACTACCGCCTCATAAGCTTAACCAGCCTGGTCTGCAAAGCTATGGAAAGAATCATTATGGAACTCATAAACAGAGACATTGGGGACCTACAGACACTTGACCCCACCCAGTTCGGCTTTGTAAAGGGCAGATCCTGCCTTTTGAACCTGGTTGACTTTTTCGAAACAGTCACTAGAGCCATTGATGAGGGCAAAGCAGTCCATACAGCCTACCTGGACTTGGCAAAAGCCTCCGACACAATACCCCACTCAGGCATCATAGATAAGCTCAACAGCTTAAATGTAAACCCTTATGTCACTAGATGGGTTGCAAACTGGCTAAAGGACAGAACCCATAAAGTTAAAATCGCTGGAGCAATGTCAGACTCAAAGCCAGTCACAAGTGGTGTCCCACAGTGATCTGTCCTGGGACCCCTCTTGTTCAGCATTTATTTCTCAGATGTTAAAGCAAACATGGGAGGGTTGTGGCTGACAAAGTTTGCAGATGACTGCAAACCAGGCGCCATAGTCGATACACCAGCGGACACATACATCCTACAAAAAGGCCTCATAGAAACGGGCAACTGGTGCCAGAGTCATGGCCTTAAACTAAATGCCAAAAAATGTATAGTCATCCCCTTTGGGAAAAACAAAGTACCCACAAATTATCACATAGACAGCAACCCACTGAGTACGGAAAAAGTAATCAGAGACCTAGGGACCCAAGTTGACAGCGACCTCTCATTTGACACCCACGTTGCCAAAGTGGTTAGAAAAACATTCTACCTTGCACACCTTATCATGAAGGGATTCACATCCAGATCCAAGGATGTCATTGTACCCCTATACTCCTCCCTCATCAGACCCATGATTGAGCACAATGCCCCATTTGTTATGTACCTCACATGGCATTTGCAACAGCTGGAGAGACCACAAAAGTACCTCACCAAGAGGATCAAGGGTCTCCAACATATGTCTTATTCTGCCAGACTAAAGAAACTCCAGCTCTATTCAGTAGCATACCGCCTGCTCAGAGGTGATCTCTGCCTGACGTACAAGGCCATGTCCAATCAGGAACTGATGGACATGCTCCACCTCAAAAAATACAAATCCATCAGAACCACGAGAGCTAAAGACTTAAACCTCGGCACAAGTATGAATAGGACATGCTGGATGGATAGATTCATAACCCAGAGGCTTCCCATGCTCTGGAACAAGATCCTAGTTCATGTTAGGCAGAGCCCCTCACTGACTCTCTTCAAGATTAATCTTGACGAGTGGATGGGAGATCGTAAGTTTACCCCAGGGGTCACATCTGTATCACTCCTAGACAGGGGCACAGTAAACTAATTCTATTATATAAGGGGACCTTCACTGTGTCACTACTAGACAGAGGCACAGTATTCTAAATCTATTCTGTGCATTTTGTACCATTTTATGGGGTGGCGAAAGCCACATCACTATGACTAGGCTTACAAATGCCCCAGGGCAGATAGCCTAGTGGTAAGCATGTATGGGGATGTCACTTGATTCGGGATTGCTCTTTACTTTCTGCCACAATAGTAAAGCATATGTTTGTGTACTTGCCGTCATGTTAGTGTTTGCATCTGACCCACAGGAATATAATACTGCAAAGAGAAATTAACCCATCCACAATGTCACGTGATGATACGCAGGATTATACATCCAAAAAGTTATTTTTTTGAACAGTTTACTATTTTTAATAAGTTTAAGACAGAACACAGTTCATCTCTACTCTAGTTTCTTCATTAACAGAATTGATAGAATTGGGGAAATGGCTAAAAATAAAAAATGGGAGAAATGCACCATACAACTGGGCATACACTGTGACTGAAGGAGCACAAGGCCACCAAGTGAATGACTTATGTGAAATGCTAAAAAGAGAACAAGCTCTTTGGAAAATGGTGCCACATAGGCACAGAAGCAAAAATGAGAAGTAGTTTCTTAAAAATGAAATAAGTTACATTGCAGCAAACAAAGTCTGAAGAATGTGCCATCCACGTGAGAAGCCATCATTCTTTCCTTTACACTCAAAGCATTATTTCTTCTTTGTAATTAATCATTATTTAATGATCAGCTGAATCAGTTATCATATCATCCATATCGACACTCAGTTTGCCAGTGTCATTAGTACTTCAGAGTAATTTGACATAATGTGCCAGTATCATGAGTACTTCAGAGTAATTTGTCATAATGTGCCAGTATCAAGAGTACGTCAGAGTAATTTGACATAATGTGCCAGTATCAAGAGTACTTCAGAGTAATTTAACATAATGTGCCAGTATCATGAGTACTTCAGAGTAATTTGACATAATGTGCCAGTATCAAGTACTCCAGAGTAATTTGACATAATGTGTCAGTATCATGAGTACTTCAGAGTAATTTGACATAATGTGCCAGTTCATGAGTACTTCAGAGTAATTTGACATAATGTGCCAGTATCAAGAGTACTTCAGAGTAATTTTACATAATGTGCCAGTATCAAGAGTACTTCAGAGTAATTTAACATAATGTGCCAGTATCATGAGTACTTCAGAGTAATTTGACATAATGTGCCAGTATCGAGTACTTCAGAATAATTTGACATAATGTGCCAGTATCATGAGTACTTCAGAGTAATTTGACATAATGTGCCAGTATCATGAGTACTTCAGAGTAATTTGACATAATGTGCCAGTATCAAGAGTACTTCAGAGTAATTTTACATAATGTGCCAGTATCAAGAGTACTTCAGAGTAGTTTTACATAATGTGCCAGTATCAAGAGTACTTCAGAGTAATTTGACATACTGTGCCAGTATCATGAGTACTTAGTAATTTGACATGATGTATGAAACAATGGTTGCATACATTTGCCTTTTACAGTACTGTTTCTGGTATTAATGTCTGGTATTAGTTTGCAATAATGTTGGCAGAAGTTTGCCTTTTATGGTATTATTTCTGGAATAATTGAAAAAAGTAATGAGTTGTAAGGTGCAGCTTTTCTTCACCTTGCTGGAGATGATGCTATTAATGTATTTAATAATGTTTAGTCTTACTGAAGAACAAGAAACACATTTATCTTTCATTAAAAACAACTATAAGCAGTACTGTGGGCCTAAAACGATCCTGCCATTTATTTATTTGTTTTTCTCTTTAAGCCAAGATTCACAGGAGTCTATTCATATGTGACTGAGTGAATGCACACAGCTAAATACTAGTGGTTATGGGAACTACATGATTAATGGGTGACAAAATCATCTGTGACATTAAAATAACAAAATTAGATGTAAGTTACTGCTGAGTCCAAATTACTATACAAAGGAATGAATATGTGTACAGCAACTGAAATAACCAGCATTCAGATGACAAAATTTGCTGATGGTTTGGTTGTGTGAAAAATGAAACTGTAGCAAAAATCCATTAGTATTAGAAAGAATAATAATGTTAAGGCAACATACAATGTAAGATATTTTTCAATCAATATGGGGGCAAAGAAAGTGTTTTATGCATGATTCTTATGAAGCAGCTAAAAACTGAGACATAAGTAGCTCAGCAGTCATTAGTTTGTTCAAGGTATGGGTACCGGCAAGATAAGAACCCATTTTCAGTATCCAGACAGAAAACGCAGAAAGAGTGAACTGCTGAATCAATTTTCTGAAGTTTACAAGTTTAGAGACAAGAATGCAGGTCAAAATATGTTTTTGCAAGGGAATGATGCAAACAGTGGTGGTGACTGTGTATTATAATGTTAAATCATTCCCAGACTGTCCCACCTAAAGCTGAACATTGTTGAATGCAGTTGATACATCTGTACAGATGGTGTGCACTGTTGTTTTTCTGGGTGTTGAAACGCAGGTGTTATCAATATAAAAATGACTAGACTGAGAAGCCATCAATATGTGTGAGATTTATATCATTTAAGTTTTATACTGCATAATGTGATATCATAACTGAAATTGCATTCAGAGAACTGACTCTGAATGGATTACTATCAGAAACCCATTTTACTGACTTATTATGGTTACATACTAAAACTCCTGAGTAAGAGCAGTTACATTGTGTGTATATAAAATGAAGAACAAATACTACTGCTTCAAGCTATATTAATAAAACAATCAACTAGTTTGGGGAGGCATACTACGGAGCAGTTGATCATGATAAAGTGAATGGTAGATGCGACTGCATAGCACTAGAGGCCGCATTGCATTTGCCGAGATGATTTACTGTCTCTTAATTCACATGTGCATGAAGTCAAAGATATACAGACTCCCAGTGAACATGATTTACCCGTTCGCAAAACAAATAATTCCTCTGCTGAAGATATTATTTCATGGATTTTTCAGTCAGACACTTCAGAAATTTGTGAAGTATAGCCTGTTATGTCTCATAAGAAAAGTATAGTGAGCAATGACATAGGGTTAAAGAATGAAAACAAAGCCTCAGCTGCAATGTTTAATTTGATATTTTTAGACATTTACTTATTTATCTACTGATTTGGCATGCATACCTAGACAATGTGGTATTAAATAGAACCCAGGAATGACAAAAACTACTAGTTTCACTGAGACAAAGAACTGGAACTAAAATTAGTGGAAGACATGGTCATCATTGATAAACAAACTGGTCCTACACAGTTGGTTAACAGCATGGTGACTGTAGTTAAAACTGACATAATTCAAATTTGCATTCACCCATGGGAAATGAATAGATCAATTTTTTTTAAAAACAGTTGAAGAATTGGGCTGTATGGTGCCAAGTCATATATTTCTCAGTAATAGATCCCACTCAGACTTTCTAGCTTATCACATTGGACTCATAGACTGTTTAGTTTTGGTACTCTACTGGGCGGAAACAGATTTCTCTGAATGATGTTTAGAATTTTGTCTGCTCTGGATGTGTTTCAAAATGCTGTGGTACAGATCACTGAAGATGTCATAAACATTACAGATAATATTGTGACATGTTCTGAATCTCTAGAACAACATGATAATATATTAAAACAACTGCTTTACCTGGTAAGAGTTAATTTAAATCTAAACAAGGAGAAACACCAACTATGTTTAAATATTATCAAGCACATATGACATGCTTTAAACAAATGCACATGACCAGCTCCAGAAAAAGTGAAGGTGATGGGCCAAATACAGTGCTAGCCTGATAAATGCTCAGTGAGATTTTTGACTATGGTGCAATTTCTATCCAAATTAATTCCAAATGTATCTAAGGTGTATATGTCATTGTAGAAGTTACCTCTAAAGGATATTTTCTGGCAGTGCGAATAGGCACAAAAATGAGGTTTGTACGTCTGAAAAAAATAATGATGGAACGACTGGCGTGATACTATGATGTGACAAAGGCAGTGGCATTACAGGCTGATGTTATTTAGGCTGGCAGTGGGGCAGTGCTCTTTCAATAAAGACAACTGTTCAGTTATTACTCAGGAACAATGATTAGTGCAAAGATCTGTTGTGCTTAAACTGAAGAAGAACTGTTGGTTATAGTCTATTGATGGAACAGATTTTACAAATACGTGGTGGTGTTGCGGTAGCATTGTCGCCTTACAGTTAGACGTTGCCTGTTCAATTCTCAGTTAGAGTGTCTTCTGTGTGGCAACATGCATGAATGGGCGTTCCTTCGGTGAAAGTTGTGCGTTAGGCCCGGCAAGCCAGCATGTAAAAATCTACTGCCAATCATTAGTGGACTGGAGTTCCGCTGTGGCGACCCCTAACCAGGAAAAGCCAAAAGACACAAAAATGTAAGGTAAAGTCACTGTGGAATGTGACCACAGTCCATTGCAGAGCACATTTAAAAAAACACTACAAAACTCTGCTGCAGTCTAGCATCTATGTATGTAGAATATTACTTAAATATTTTTCATGAGTGCTGCACACAAACCTAGCAAGGAAGTATGCATTGCTGATGCAAGTTTCTTCATACATTGCTGAGTTACTTTTATTCAAGTATCATGTGTCTGAAGAATAAGATGCCGAGGAAGAGAATGTTGATCACTGTTTTCCATAGGAAATCACTGCCAGGGGGATTTCTGAGTGTGTGCTAGTGGTGATTCCTTTGGTTTGGAAGATTTCTCCCTTCTTCATGTTTGTACAGCCACAGAGTTAGTATGTAAAATTAGGAGGGTGTAGGGGCTTATTACCCACTGTAAAAATGCTTACAGCTTAGTTTTAACCCTAATGCATTTCAGATAATGGTTTTTGGCATAGTGGCATGTTGGGATGTTGAGATTTGGGTTTCAATAGTAGAAGCACTGATGGATTATTACAGTTTATATAGTGGCATGTTGGGATGTTGAGATTTGGGTTTCAATAGTAGAAGCACTGATGCATTATTACAGTTTATATAGTGGCATGTTGGGATGTTGAGATTTGGATTTCAATAGTAGAAGCACTGATGCATTATTACAGTTTATATAGTGGCATGTTGGGATGTTGAGATTTGGATTTCAATAGTAGAAGCACTGATGCATTATTACAGTTTATAGTTACAGAGCTTAATTTCAGAAATGAAGAGAAAATCACCCTGCTCCATGTCTGAGATTTATGTAATCACTCCTGTCGCCTAATGTTAGAAGACTAGTTGCACAATTTTACCTATCATACTATATATCACATGGAATTAAAACTATTTAAAAATGACATACTAACAGATTGACAAATGTCAAGATAAACATTTAATTTCCACTTCGGCTATACTACATCTTCTGTGATGAACTTCAGGAGTCATATGGACTGTTGTTCACATACAGTAGAATGATTTTACCAAATCGACTGTGTAATTAAACGCTGGAAATTATTCAGAAGCACACTAAGGCATTGTCAAATGTAAGAAAACGGCACATGGTATTCTGCTTTGGCCTGGTGCGTCATATCAAATATAATGTATGTCAAAAATGTCTAATGTGTAACATGTTTTAAACAAACAACACTAAGGACACTTTTTAACTTGTGAAATACTACAAAAAATAAAATAAAATAAAGAAAGAAAAATAGTTGCTAATTTTTTTCATTTCAAAAACAGTCAGCATCTCATCTCTGTTCATTGTTATCCTGCATCCATCTTTTTGGCCACCCTGCATTGTATATTTCAAACAGGCCATCTACTGCTTCCTTCCAATTACTCCTGATTTCAGTGTCTTCAATAATGCCTCCAGAGTTGAGAGAACCTTGGCAACAATATCCTGACGTCATCAGATTGAGAGATACGACTTTATAATTAGTCATCACACTGATGAGATCCATTTTTTCATGTTTTATCTCTGATAATTGTCCACATTTTGTCAGTCAGGAAGTTTGTGCATTTTGCAACATTAGACATTTCAGAATGCTACCTTTTCACTGAAGCATCCACACTGTAATGGACAGCTTGAAAGAGACGTACAACCTGTGCAAAATATCCAGAAAGTGTGTATTCCAGTTTTAAACAAGATCATTCTGTTCTTAAGTGTAATAATACTCCTACTGCATCAAGTATGGCTGTTAGCATCTCAGTTATTGATAGGAAGAACAAAGAAAAGTTCATCTCTTCTACTTCATCCACAGAAATTACGAAATGTTCAGTTTGGTTAGTTTGGTAGAAAGTTCAATAAAATAATGTGCTTTGAAAGAACAGCTAAGTGATTGTGTACATTGAAGCCAGGAGAGATGTTGAGAATACAGAATCCAACTGTCAGTCTCTTGGAACAAAAGCTGTTGTGACTGACCTAGTAAATACCTAAGATCTTAGATTGTTAAGGCTAAGGAAAGTGTATGCCTTTGACCTAACAAGAGATATATATAAAGACAGAAGTGTTCTCAAACCAGGCTTCCAAGACACCTAAAATAAATGTAATTTAATGAGATGTGATACCATTCCAGGGAAAGAGACAGCTCCTGAGATGTTTAATAAACTTGATTATGATTTTTTATAAGCTAATATGATGTTTAACCCAAATGTTGTACAGTACCCAAAGATGAAATTCTTCCAGGTATGACCATTCGTCAACTACTGACTATATTGCACCTACATTTAGTAAATTAATGAAGAAGTCAACTAGACTGAATGATTTTGAAGCACATTATGACAGCAAAACATGAGATATATAGCTGCTATTAAACTAGTTCAAATTCATCTTCCAAATTATTTTTTGAATTGAAAATGTACAATTGCATTGTTTTATTCTGTGTGCATGAATAAAGCATATGACTGTATGGATTCACTTTATAATCTCGAAATACTGAAATATCGAATTTCAGTATTTCAAGACCATAAAGTTTAATGTTCAGAATGGTGAAAATGCATAACTGTGAATTCAAATATGTTGAATTCATGGTGATGGTTTAACAGTACATGACATGGAGTGTGTGTGTGGATGGTGTCCGGTTTAGTGTGCGGATTTACATGTGATTTCAGGTAAGTGACTACTTTGTAAGGATTTGGGGTAGGTTTGGAAGTGTATGCGAGTGTGTTTGGAAGTTATACTTGTGGGTTAGGCTAGGCAGGTAAAAGTATGAGTGTCTAAATGTTGAATGTAGTGGTGTTTGTATATATGTGGTGTGTGTGCGAGGGACTATAGAATGTCTGGTTGTGAATTTGCTGTCTTTTCTGTTTGGTGCAATTTCGGAGTTAGAATATATAAGTAGGGGGTGTGGGGGTGCAGGGGTCCTGCCCCCCTGCTTATTTGTAGTGTAGGTTTGTTAGTTTGTGTTTTCATGTTTGTGTGTTTATGTTTTTTTTTTTTTTGTAGTGTGGGTAGTGTGGTGTTTGGTGTGTTTAACTTCACGATTTTGAATTTTGCGGTTTTGGTGTTTCGGTATTCTGTAGATTCGACTTTATAGTCTCAATATACTGAAATTTGACTATTTCAGTATTTCGAGATTATAAAGTGAATCTGACTGTATATATCATGGAACATAGAAGCAATGCAAGCCAAGTGATTACAGGAACCATAAGATGCCTAACCATGTACACCTTTAAGCAGAAAGACTTAAAAGTTCTTCCCACCCTTTATAACCACGTGATTGTGCTCACTTTACCCATTAAGCAGAGCCATACATGATATCCTTGATGTAAATTTGTGTCTACCTATCCAATTGTCAATGCTATCCTTAAAGGTAGACAAAGTTGTACTTTGCTTAACCTATAACGGTAACTTATTCCATGACTGAGAAACCATTAAGTTAGGAAATAATCCCTCCAGCAAGTCTTGTTTATTTGTCCATGTGAACCTAGGCCGCTGACGCAGATGTTTGTAGAGCCATTCGTTTTCTGAAGTTATAGGAGGTCAAATAACATCGGGTCTTTTGTGGCTCACAAAGTGATACACAGGTCACTTTGGAGCAGCTGGCAGGCTACTGTTGATAAGGGAGATTTACTAATCTGTTGAGAAGGTTGAATGGCCTAAGGCCATTCATTTCCTTGGTTAAAACAATTGTTGGGGTCTTTCCAGATGAACAATATGCTTGGATTTGAACATAACAAAGGTGGCATTATATTCAGTAATGGGTCTGGTAAGAGAAGAGTACAATAGTAAAATGATTTCTGAAGATTGTGAAGATATTCCCTTTGAAATTAAATAGGCCAGATAGAGGGATTTCCTTACTGTAGTAGAAGCTTGATGATTAAATGAGAGAGTGAGAAAGAGAGATGTCCACATCAGCACCTACATCTTTTATGACCATATCTGTGAGTAGTACCACTTATAACATATGAGGTGAGAGTAACGTCTTTGCTGACCACTAATGCTCAGCACTTCCATGCATTTAGCTTGAGACTTTCTCAGTGTATCAGGTGCATATTCTTAACCTTGCTGTAGAAGTTTAGCATAAGTGGCTGAGTGCGGTCATCAGTAAGTTTAATCGACCACAACTATCCAAATAAATGCCTAACATGAGATGGCCCATCACTGCTCCCTCTGGACCCCAATAATTACAATATTATGCTCAGAGGGATTAACATTAACATTTACTACTTGGGATATTTTGGATAGCTAATTTACAGTCCAACAGGAAATATAAGGGGTTGATTTAATATTGTCTAATTCTTCAAAATTATTGGCATGGGGAATAGCATCAAAAGACTTATCTAGGTCAAGATCAGCAGTAAGCATGAAGTGACCACTGTCTACAGCCTTTGTAATCTTTTCAAATAAATTTATTAGGTTTACAAGACAGGAACTGCTCTTCACAAAATCAAACTGAGTGTGGTCTAGATCAGTTAAGTTTCCTATATATGCATAAATTAGTCCTGCTATGATAAATTCCATGGCTTTACATGTAATGCTGGTAAGACTGAGGAGTCTATGTTCGCCTAGGTCTGTAGAGGTGTAACTTGTGTAGGAGAATCACAGTGGCCATACTCCAGGAATCAGACACAAAAACCTATGTTTAACAGTTTACATAGAGGTTCAAATAGTACATACTTATCACTATGTTATCTGGCCCAATGAAAGTATTTTCTTAGTTTTTGACAAAGATTCTAAGACTTGTTCCAAGACAATTCCAATGGAAACTTCATTTTCAGGGATAATGGAGACATGAAAGTGAGCAGGTAGGGCAGAGTTTGCACTAAACTGGTCTGCTAGTATATTGATTTTATCTTTGCAATTAGAGTACATGATATTATTATGGATGAGCTCAGTGCATTCTTAGAAATTGTTCCTTAATTTACTCATACAGTTGATGAAAAATTTGTAATTTTTATTTGGTATCTCTAGCAACCTTAAATTTGTACATTTTCTGATACTGCTCTTATGTTCTTTGCTGGCATATTCCTCTGTGGTCTTGAGGCAGGGAACTGAGCATTTCTTACAAGGTTTCAATACTTTCTTTCTCCTTTTATACAGTTTATTAATATGGGAGGTCCACCAGGGAAGGTTATTCCTGAATTTACAACTATATTTAGGGTGTACATAGTGGTGGCAAAGGTGGATGAGTTTAAATACTTGGGATCAATAGTTCAGAGTAACGGTGACTGTGGAAGAGAGGTGAAGAAGAGAGTGCAGGCAGGATGGAGTGGATGGAGAAGAGTGTCAGGAGTAATTTGTGACAGACGAGTACCTGTCAGAGTGAAAAGGAAGGTCTCCTAGAGGGTAGTGAGACCAGCTATGTTATATGGGTTGGAGACAGTGGCATTGACAAAAAGGCAGGAGTTTGAGCTGGATGTGGCAGAGTTAAAGATGTTATGATTTGCAATGGGTGTGACAAGGGTGGACAGGATTAGGAATAAGTATATTAGAGGGTCAGCTCAGGTTGGAAGGTTTGGAGACAAAGCCAGAGAGGCAAGATTACATTGGTTTGGACATGTGCTGAGGAGGGATGCTGAATATATTGGGAAAAAGATGCTAAGGATGAAGCTACCAGGTAACAGAAAAAGAGGAAGGCCTAAGATAAGGTTTATGGATGTGGTGAGAGTGGACATGCAGGTGGTTGGTGTGACAGAGCAAGATGCAGAGGACAGGAAGAAATGGAAACAGATGATCCACTGTGGCGACCCCTAACGGGAACAGCCAAAAGAAGATGATGATGATTTAGGGTATACAAGTACAGATATTTCTTTATAGCTGGTAAAAAATCAGAGATGAATGTGGCATCTTTTTCTCTCTCTCTCATACGGCTCTATTTATGGAGGAGTATTGGGAATTTGTATATGTTTTGTATATGCAAACCACAGTATGTTTGCCATTGAAGAATCCCTAGTTTAGTTTGTCTAATTGGTCTAATTTTTAGCCTAGTCTAGTTTGGTGATGCCATGGTATCAGTAGGCCTGACAGAGAAGATGACTGATTTGTAGTCAGATTTAATTAGCAATAAGGTGATGCATGGTTAGGTACAGTTAGGGGCTGGGTTGGTAAAGATCATGTCAATGGTAGTACAGCTTCTAGTGACTAATTTTACAATTTGTACAAGTACATTGGTATCAACAAAGTCTAGGAAAAGCTGAGCATATCCATTCTTAGATGTATAAGTGTCACAGTCAGTATTTGGGTAATTGAAGTCCCCTAACAAGCGGGTACTTGGTATGATATTTAACCCCTCAATGGTGTTAAGGTAATTTCCATGACCTTTGGGGGACACTGGAATGTATAAGAAGCAAAGAAGTATTAGCTGTATTTATTAAGGATGATATGGATCTTGAAGAGCTCCAAGTTATGGTTGTGGATAATATTATATGAGGCGATGGTGTTTCTGGCAAATACAGTTACTCTCCCAAACTTACCCAAGGACTTGAAAGCATGACAGATATTAAACCCCGATATATAAGGAGTTTTGTCATTGCACTGAAACCATGTTTTAGATAGGAATGTGTCTGAGTTGCAAGAGGTCTTCAAGTTCTGACACTTTTTTATTTAGAATCCTGTGATAAACTGAGAGGCTGTCAGCCCAGCTAGATAGAATTTTGTAAATAATTCTATGTCATTTGTAAATATTTATAGATTCCACAGGCTTGTTGGACAAATGTACGAAAACCGTGTTATGTGCTAAGCTTCAAAAATGTAACCACAGTGTACCCTGCTGGAAGAAAGCTGATAAGTAAAGAATTTTACAACTGTGTGAGATCTCAAGCTTGGAGACAGGATGTCTGCAGCTGGAAATTCTTTCTATTGCCCTAGGACAGAGACAATTACTAGGTTTCAAATGTAAAGTATATTTTATTGCTGTGGCTTCCCGTCAGGTGCAGATTACAAAGAAATGTTAAATTTTAAGTTCTGTGAGCCTGGAAAACTTAAGCAGAAGTATAAAGAATGATGTAATCTGAAATGACTCAGCAATAATGTGCATTATCAATTTAAGGGCTATCTCAGAAAGTAAGAATGACATGTTGTATTTTGCTCTGAAGCTGACAACACCTCACCAGCACTTGCTTTGCTCTGTAAGTAAGACCTAGATCTTAGTATTTTTGTTAGAGATAGATAGGAATATAGCCAGATTAGTCTAGCTGTTTTCTATATTTATGAGAGACTGTCTTACAATGTTGTTTTAAAGTATTTCCTGTGAATCTGAACTCTCTAATGTCATTGTGTTGAGTTAATAAGTATTGTGTTGTGTATTTATTATTAAATAGATTTAAACCTTTGAACTGTGGCTGTTTTGTGTAGAGATATTTTAAGCTCTTAGCGTGCTTGCATGTATTTGTTGATGCTGTATAAGCCACTGCAATAGCCTTGCTGTTCACCACACCTATGAACTGGATAATAATAACATTGCACAGTAGAATTGGACACCCTTTGGTAAGGGCGTTTAGAGTAGCTGATAAGAGTAGTTGGTGGCAGTGTTTATTAACTTATAGCCTGGGCTGAAGGGGGCATAGCTAATGAGCTGCACTCTCAAAAGCCAAAAACACTGCATCCATGGGACCGGACAACATCCCAGGCTGCATTTTATATGAACTTCAGAATAGACTGGCTCCCCACTTAAGCACCATGTTCAATAATAGACTCACATCAGGCTTTGTGCCCACTGAATTGTGCACAGCAGCAGTTATCTCACTCCACAAAAGGGGAACCACCAATGATCCCGGGAACTATCAACCTATTAGCCTGATGAGCCTGGTCTGCAAGGCCATGGAACGTATCATCATGGAACTCATAAACAAAGACATTGGTAACCTCCAAACTCTGGATCCCACCCAGTTCAGGTTTGTGAAAGGCAGATCATGCCTCCTGAACCTGATCTACTTCTTTGAGGCAGTCATCAAAGCCGTAGATGAGGGTAAGGTGGTTCACACAGCCTATCTTGACCTCACCAAGGCTTTCGACACCATCCCCCATTCTGGAATTATAACTAAACTCACTAAACTAGGTATAAATCCCTACGTCACAAGATTGGTTGCCAACTGGCTCACTGACAGAACCTACACTGTAAAAGTTGCAGACTCCAAATCTGACCTCGAAGCAGTGACAAGTGGAGTACCACAGGGTTCCGTCCTGGGACCTCTCCTGTTTGGTATCTACTTTTCTGAAGTACAGGCTAACACAGAATGCCTCTGGCTAATGAAGTTCGCAGATGACTACAAACTAGGAGCCATAGTCAAATCACCAAATCATGTGGTCATCCTACAGAAGGGCCTCACTGAGACAGATGCCTGGAGTCAAAGCCATGGCCCCAAGCTCAATGCCAAAAAGTGCAGTGTCATCCCCTTTGGTAAAAACTCTGTACCCATGAACTACCACATAGGCAGCAATCTACTTAACACCGAATGTGTGATAAGAGACCTTGGGACCCAGGTGGACAGTAGTCTCTCCTTTGATAGTCACATCGCCATAGTAGTCAGGAAGTCCTTCTACATGGCACACCTCATCATAAAAGGGTTCTCATCCAGGAAAAAAGAGGTCATTGTTCCCCTCTACTCGACACTCATTAGACCCATTATAGAGTACAACGCCCCTTTTGGAATGCACCTCACAAGACATCTGCAGCCGCTAGAAAGACCACAGAAGTACCTCACAAAGAGGATTACTGGCCTCAAACAAATGGCCCAAACTGACCGCCTCAAAAAACTCCAGCTTTACTCTGTAGCATACCGCCTACTCCGAGGTGATCTCTCCCTAACATATAAAACTATGTCAAACCCAGAGCTGTTGGATATGCTACACCTAATGAAATCCCAATCCCTCCGAGCTACATGGTCTAGGGACCCAAACCTTGTCACCACAACACACAGGAATGCTGGAGGGAAAGATTCCTGTCCCAGAGACTTTCCATACTCTGGAACAGGTTACCCAACTATGTCAAGCAAAATTCTTCATTAGCACTCTTCAAGAAAAATCTTGATGAGTGGATGGGAAATAGGAAATACACCCCGGGGATCACTTCTGTGTCTCTGCTCGACAGTGGCACAGGAAAATAACTTTCTTGGGTGGTGTAAGCCAGGGAACCTTGTTGCTAGGCTTATGCAGGCCCTTGGGCCAATAGCCTAGTACCTACCTATTAACCTATGATCCCATGAGCCTGTGCCAGCCTTCCTCAGGAGTGTCTGTGTGTTTGCATATAAATCAAATCTCAAAGTGTGTGTGTGTGTGTGTGTGTGTGTGTGTCAGCTACTTGGGCAGGGACATGAAGCACTGGTTGGACAGAGAGGGTACTGGAGGTTTTGGCTTGACTACTTGGCTGAGATCTGAACCTTATAGTTGTGCCAGTGGGGAGTCTTATTGGGGATCTGGAGAGAAAGGGAATAACCACCCCCCAGACTGACTGTGATCTCTGTGTGCTCTTAAGGAAAATTGTACTTTACTGTGTGTGTACTTGTTATCCTCACAATATGGACACCCCTCACTGGTGCTAGTGGTGAGGACTGAGGCTCCTTGATTACTGGCCCAGCGCACAGGCATCACATCTCTTACCACTGAGTAGTGCCAAAATGTTGCTGTCCAGATTTGAATTTGCGTTTGCTAGGAACAAATGTCCAATAGGGGCCTCTGCTTAACAAAGGCACTATGAGGGAAGTAGAGACTTTAACCAGTATGGAGAAGCCCTAGTGTGAGAGGTGTAAGCCATCCCTAGTGAAACAGGAGGTCTTATCTTCCATCTCATTCTATACCAACACATATTGGATCCTCTTATAATAACATCGACTACTCAGCCACAATCTACTACTGAGGACCAATGTCTTCCCTGCGTCAACACATGTATAACAAGTTCCATCATGTTTCTCTGCATGTCCATGTGAAAGGAGTGCCTTAAGTCTTTCATTCTCACATGACAAGCCACTAGGTCATAGTCATATTTGTCTTGTTTAAAGCACACTGAGGCACTTGTGATGTCTGGATTCTGGTACTATTTTTTTCCAGTCTGGAGACTGTATGCCTAACTATAGAGTTACCTATGACTAAAGTATTCTGCTGTGTAAGGCCATACTTACTGGAAGTTATGGTCTTAGGTCTGCTTTCCTGGTGACTGTTGGGAATCTCAGATAAGGAGTAGATGTTGCCTTGTTTGCTGGAGGGTGGGATCTTTTAGAGGATGTTCTAGGAGGCTTTGACAATTTTTTATAACCTCAGCATAAGTTGTGTGCTTAGTGGTCTGTTGGGAATGATATAGTATTGTAGCAGTATGATGCTTACTAATAGTGAGCTGATGTGAGAGGTTTGCTTATATGTTTTTTAAACATTTACATCTTTCACATGTTGTACAATGAGTTTGTACAAGCAGTAAACAGTCAGCAAGCATAAGGCATTTGCTGTACTAGCCTAGCATACTTCATGTAATTAGACTGCCCATGGATTGGGTGAGAGTAGACTGCTGAGCCAGGCTAATAGAGAATGGAGGACTAGGGCTGGTCGTACTTGGGGACTGGAAGAAAATATAAACGACCCTGAAGATTTATAAAGTATGTATTTATAGTTAACTCTGAGGTTAGGTAAGATGGTATTTAATCTAGCAGTACTTTGTGAAAAAACAGAATAAGGTTTTCCAAGAATACTGAATAGTGATTTGCTTGTTGGTTACTATCTGATTTCTACTAGTGCTGGTCTCTCTGCAGCTGCACTAAATGTCAGGTGACAGGTTCTCTGGAGATAAACAGTCTCATTGCAAATGCCACATGAGTTTATAAACGTGTTGCAGCCTTCTTTTGGTGGATGCCCTGAACTGTACTAACAGCAGCTAAAAACAAGAAAGCTAAGCGATATAATAGTCTATAATTAAAACTAAAGATGTTGCCACTGAAATGGCAACCAATCCAATTAGGTAAGCCCATATACACTGCCTAATCACAGGTAGCGAGGAATTAATGTACCACTGTTCCTTCTCTGATCAGGAATATAGCAGTAGCACTAATCCTAAGGTGGTTCCACTGATTGGCAGATTCTAGAAAGCCTAGGGAATAATGTCCTTCTGCCCTTTTCTCACCGGGAGGAAAACAGCAGAGCTATTCAAAGGCTAATTCGTGAGAAGCAGTTTTTACACTCTCATGTAGTCAGTAGTATTGTACAAGATGTTGCAGATATTAAAGTTAAGATGGAAAAAACGGGTTCATACTCTAGGTACTGTAGTGTGCCGCCAACTGATTGGGAAGATATGAAAGAGAGGGTAAAGGACACTTTTAATTATCTTGGGGTAGTGCTTCCTACAGTAAGGATAGGCAACTCAAGAGCCAGTTAATTTAAAAGCACAACAGAGTCAGGGTACAGATCAATGGCAGCTTCTAAAGATTTAAATGTTTTCCTATTCTGCTTCTCTTACATCAAAAATGTTACTTTTCTCATTTTCTCAAATAAGTTAAACTTAATCCATTTGCGGCCAGAAAATGGAAAACACATCTTTGCTAACTCACCGTATCAAATAACATTTAAAACAGCAAGAAAAAGAACTTTAAAGCAAAACACAGTAATAATAAAACAAATTACAAAAAAAAAAAAAAACTACAATAAAAAGAGCAAAAGACAAGAAACAAAGCTAGTGTGCAAACCTTAAATGAAGAATTTCAAAATGGTTACACAACAGCAGCAGTCAAATGTCATTGGCAGCTTCCAAGAATTAAAACTGATTTCCTTTTCTGGTTTCCTTAAATAAAACAAATGTTACTTCTCAATTCCTACCACAAATCAGCTAGATGTAATCCCATTGCAGTCAGAGAGTGGAAAATACAGGTCTGCCCAAAGTCGCAAAACAACCCACTAAACAAGTGTAGTGGGTCCAAAAACAAAACAGTGTAAGAAAGTTCTCTGTGTGGAAGATTTTCAGTCCATATATCTCTAGTTAATCACTGTATATTAATCAGATCAGGAAAAAGTAGTAGAAGTAGCCAACTTAAACTCATCTTAAGTAAAAAAAAAATATATATATATATATGATCGATATTTCAGAAGATCGATCTTCTAAAAAGTGTAAAAAAAAAAAAACAAATACAAGAAGACGTTACTGCAGGGGGGTAAGCTCCCCTGCACCCCCACACCCCCTTACTTAATTATACCAACTCTGAGATCACGCTACAGCAGGGAATAGGAACACTTCCCATTCTGCACTGTATTGTCAGTGTAGCGCGATCTTGGAGTTGGTATATTTAAGTAGGGGGGTATGGGGAGTGCAGGGGGCTTGCCACCCTGCAGTAATGTCTTCTTATATTTGTTTTCTTTTACACTTTTAGAAGATCGATCTTCTGAAATATCGATCATATGGTCTCGACCATATGGTCTTCGATATTTCAGCAGTTCGATCTTTTCAAGTGTAACTATATATATATATATATATATATATATATATATATATATATATATATAAAATTGTAAAGAATTACTAAGTATTCGAAAGTAATCCAAGCAAGGCAGGCAGTCTGTTTCCAGTCAAAAATCCTTTATTAAGTACACAGACAAGTGATCCAAGTAAAACAAAAATTGAGTAATAGTTTCCTCACAAGCTTTCTAAATATATATATACTTTTTATCAGGCAAGGGAGTGGTTTATTGTGCTGTAAACAAAGTGTTATTGGTACACATGTTAAATTCACATTCCTCTTGTTTTTTTCAGTACACCATCTATTAATCATTTCTGTGTGGAATTTAAGAGTGTGTGATCCAGCTAGATTACTGGACAAGCATGTGGTTAATCAGCCTTGGCAAGGAGAGGTCTAAGCTCCTAACCAAGAAGGCAAGTGGAGCACAAGAAAAGTTACCGTATTTCAAAGAGAATGTTCTGATCGACAAATTATTGAGAATCACCTAAGAAGACTCTCACCAAAGCCTATTTTAAAGTCTAGCAATAAAGATAGAATGATTAACTAATCTGAGTGTACATTGAAAACCTATAAATGGTGAGCCAGTAAAGATATATTTTTTTATGTCTTCTAGAATTGTAGCAATAGTCCCATAGTGAGTGAACTTTTTAGCTACAAGCTTGCAGTTCTTCATAGGATGGTCTTTGTATGTATGCATGTATATATGTATGTATGCAAGCATGGATGTATGAAATGATTTATTTATTTATTTATACAAGTATGTATATATGTATATATTTATTTGTATGTTTTTGTCAATCAGGGTAGAGTTTTGATAAACATGGATCTTTTTTCTTACTCAATCTGGGATCATTGCCTAGTTAAATTAGGTAGCGAAGTAAATTAGTTAACTAATTCACTATCCGGAAAAATGCTATGAAATATTTTACTAACTCACTCCCCTACAAGGGATCTTCTTAATCACAAGTAAGTCTATCAACTCAGCAGGGGACTCCCTATATTCTTGTGATGTCTCCATGCACTGGAATGCCATCTCTCCACAAACAATGACTGGAACACTCTCTTGCTTCAAAATACAGGTCAGACAGCACCTTGCTCAGTCATGGTCATGCACAATCATCCTCATGCTTAGTCATGGTCATGCTTGGTCATCTTCATGCTCAGTCATGGTCATGCATGGTCATCCTCATGCTCACTCACGGTCATGCTTGGTCAACCACATGCTCACTCATGACCATGCTCATGCTTAGCCATGGTCATGCTTGGTCATCGTTATGCTCAGTCATGGTCACATGGTCATGCTCGGTCATCCTCATGCTCAGTCATGGTCATGTGTAGTCATCATCGTGCTCACTCATGATCATGCTCATGCTTACTCATCCTCATGCTCAGTCATGGTCACATGGTCATGCTCGGTCATCCTCATGCTCAGTCATGGTCATGCTCTACACCACGTTGACTACCTCAACTCAAATTTGTGTTTCTCATTACTCATCTTTCATCTTCTGTCCTTAGCTGTATTAACATACTCCTCTCTACATTTCATCTTTTCCTGTCTCATCTAGCCAGCCTGCTTGCTGAGACTAACCTTATCATGCTGTCCTGCCTATAATCCTGGCCCCATGTCCTCTGAGACTAACCTTATCATGCTGTCCTACCTATAATCCTGGCCCCATGTCCTCTGAGACTAACCTTATCATGCTGTCCTACCTATAATCCTGGCCCCATGTCCTCTGAGACTAACCTTATCATGCTGTCCTACCTATAATCCTGGCCCCATGTCCTCTGAGACTAACCTTATCATGCTGTCCTACCTATAATCCTGGCCCCATGTCCTGTTACACAAAACCCATAACTCCATCAGCATATCCTAAATTTTTACTACAACTACCATTCTTCCAGATACCATGCTCTTCATCGATACTAACAAATAAATCCTAATTTCACAGCATACAGTAACTAAAGATATATGTCTCACTACTAAGTTTTTGTTTATTAATAAAATACATCTAGACTATCTAATTTCTAGAGAAATAATACCTCATCATCTTATAATGAAGAGGAAGATAAAGGAAGAAACTGTTGCAGAAAAGAGGAAGAACCCAGGATTCAAAAAACTCCCTCATCAGCCTCAGTAGAAAGCTGAGATCCCTCATAAAATCTTCCAAAGCTAGTTATGAAAACAAAATTGCCAAAGATTCCAAAGACAACCACAAGGCATTCTATAACTATGTTAAGAATCTAAATGGCAATACTCAGATCTGCTCTGAGCTACAACAGAATGGCACTAGATATACTGATCCCAAGAATATTGCCAATATCCTGGCAGATAGATTCAGTGCCAACTTCACCCCCCTCTCACACCCTAAAGGGCTGATCTCAATACCGAAAGAATGCCAAATTCTGGTAATCAGGCCACTCAGGTTAAAACTGCACTCTCCAAAGTCAAGAATACAGCATCCATGGGACCAGACAACATCCTGGGCTGTGTACTGCATGAACTACAAAATGAACTGGCACCTCACCTATGTGTCATGTTTAATCATAGCCTCACCTCAGGCTTTGTGCCCACAGAGTGGCGCACAGCTACAGTCATCCCACTCCACAAAGGGGTATCTACTTTGGATCCTCGGAACTACCATCCCATCAGTCTGACGAGCCTGATCTGCAAGGCCTTGGAATGTATTATCATGGAACTTATAAACAAAGACATTGGCAAACTTCAAACACTGAAACCCACCCAGTTTGGGGCCGATCTTACCTCGTGAACCTGATCGACTTCTTCGAATCAGTCTCCAGAGCCATGGATGAGGGTAAGGTGGTTCACACAGCCTACTTGGACCTCGCCAAGGCTTTTGACACTATCATCCACTCTGGAGTCATAGATAAACTAACTAAGCTGGGCATTAATCCCTACATCACTCAATGGGTTGCAAACTGGCTTACTGACAGAACACACACTGTAAAAGTAGCTGACTCCAAATCCAGCTCCAGACAAGTGACAAGTGGTGTACCGCAGGGTTCTGTCCTGGGAGCAGTCTTGTTTGTTATCTACTTCTCTGAAGTACAGGCCAATACTAAGGGACTCTGACTTACAAAGTTCGCAGATGACTGCAAGCTGGGAGCCAAATGATGTGGATATACTAAAAAAGGGCCTTACGGAAACAGATGCCTGATGGCAGAGCCATGGGCTCAAGCTAAATGCCAAAAAATGTATAGATGTCCCCTTTGTAAAAAAAGACATACCTGTGAACTACCACATAGGTGGCAGTACACTAAACACCAAAAGTGTGATAAGAGACCTAGGGACACAGGTGGACAGTGGTCTGTTTGATAACCACATAGCCACACAGTTAGAAAATCCTTCTACATGGCACACCTCATCACTAAGGGCTTTTCATTCAGAAAAAAGGAGGTCATTGTCCCTCTGTACTCATCCCTCATTAGGCACATTATTTAATACAATGCCCCATTTGGTATGTACCTCACAAGACATCTGCAACAACTAGAAAGTCCTCAGAAATACCTCACAAAAAGAATCACAGGCCTAAAGCAGATGCCTTATGCTGACTGTCTAAATAAACTCCAGCTGTACTCTGTCGCATATTGCCTACTCAGAGACGATCTCCACCTAACATACAAGGCCATGTCAAGCCCAGAGTTGTTGGACATGCTACACTTAAAGAAATCCCAATCCCTCTGAGCCACACGCTCCAGGGATCTTAACCTTATCACAATGAATAGAACATGCTGGAGGGATAGGTTCCTGACCCAGAGACTCCCTATACTCTGGAATAGGCTGCCCATGCATGTCAGGCAGAGCACCTCAATGGCCCTCTTCAAGAGGAACCATGACAATTGGATGGGAGATAGGAAATTCACCCCAGGGATCACATCAGTAGCCCTGCTAGACAGGGGTCCAGGAAAGTAAATATTTGTGGGAAGCAATAGCCAGGGAATTGTTATGGTTAGGCTTGCATAGGCCCTAGGACCAATAGCCTATTACCTACCTATGAACCTATAATCAACATAGTTAATACTATTTTTCTGTAACAAAAACACTTCAAACAGTTTATCAATGTTAGCAGTACTGTTTGTTATTCTGTTACATCATGACTGTATCTCTGAAACTGGAACTGTATAATAGAAATGCAATTATGTATTTACTTATAAAGGAGTTTTTCTCTCCAGGCCTCCGTTGAAAATGAGCTTGGCCCAGCTGGACCATCCTTGTCAACAAAGACAAATATATAAGTTCACACAGTAAACAAATAAAGCGGACAACAGAAAGCAGCTCATTTACAGCTAAGACTCTTAATCCCCTGCTGTAAAATTTTATGTTGTTTGATAGTCCTGTGAAGTCTGAATTGTTTATTCCTTGAAAGAGCTTAAACAATACTTAAAGACATGGGGTTCCACAAGAGATATTAGGGAAAGAGGATAATATATGTAAGAGGGTTGGTGATTAGTGACTAGTGATTTGCAACAACAGAAAGGAGAGTTCAACAAAAAGTTTACCTCTATCTGGAAGAGCCTTTAACTGACTAGCTACAGAAGTAGCAGAAAACATTCTGAAGTTGAATAGTTCAGGCAACGGTATTTGATTTAAGTAACTGCTTCTACTGCCAGACCATGCTCCAGGGTGTAATGAAAACCTATTTGCTCAGTGATCCTCTGTCCTCTTTAGTTGAGAGGATCTATATTCTGTAGCCAGTAGAGATAACTGTATGCATTTTAGTAGATGTATTATAATTGTTTCTGGAGAAAATGAGACCAGGGTATCATCACAATCTTAGGTACTTAAACTGTTACTACTTCTATTAGAACTTCTCCAGACCTTGCTATTTTTAACTGTAGTATAGTTTGTTTTTTAAAAATCCAAAAGAGCATAGCTTTGTTTTTTTGTCAAACTGACCTTCAGTACTGTTTTTTTATAACTTAGTGCACATTATATTAAGTTAATACAAAGGTAGCCATTGATCTTAAAGAATATAAAATCATGTAATTTGGATGCAGTGTTTGAGTTAGTTTTTGTAATTCAAAATGTGAGTGACATAATGGACAGAGTGACCAAAGGAAGTCTCAGGACTCAGCCCCTGGTATCTTTTATTTTCCTTCTTTGTGGAGTGGTAAAACATTGGTTAACAATATACTCTGAAGTATAGCTATTTCTGATGAATCATCAAAGCTTAATTTAATTAAAGTCATATAATATCATGGCAGCAAGAACTGCTGTCATGAGAAGTCAAATACCTTAGTCAAGTCTCAGAAGAACACACCTGTCAACTCATTAATATCCATTACTCAGAGAATGGTATCATTTAAGATTTATGGTTCATAGATAAGTACTAGGCTAGCCACCTTGTGGGCGATTTTAAGCCTAGCCAATTTTTTTTTTGCAAACATTAAAATCAAACCATTTGCCTTGTGATTGTGAAGTAAACACTTTAAGCATTTTACCAACCCCCAACCCCAAATAAGGCTAAAATTTGCCTAAAGACTTTATAGTATTGAGGTCTTCTTTCACTATTGGAATGATACTTGTTTCCATAATTAAAGAAATACAGATAAGAGAAGAGAAATTTTAATGATGTACCATACATGTTCTGTAATTAATGTGTCATAAACTCAGAGGAATTTAGGGAAAAGATCATTACCCAGAATCTGCAATAACTAGAACTTTCTGTTCAGTTTACTATACTGCTGTAAAACAAAAACTATTGGAGAAACTGAGCTTTATTTCAACATTTGTCCTGCCAATTTTTATTGTTATTAGCTTTGATGAGCATTTGGCAAAAGACAAAAAGTGAAACTCTTTAGTTCAGTCACATAGTTTTCATTAATGACCTATGACACAGTATGATTTTCTTGCTTGCACCACCAGGCTGTTAACTTTATTGCAGAAGCGAGATCTCAATAAAGTGTTTGTATTTACTCTACGAACTTGCTTTTGCTTTAATGTGTAACATTTTGCTGTGTTTTTAAATGTTTTACTACATTGTATTCACTCCAAGAACTTGCTTTTGCTTTAATGTGTGACATTTTGCTGTGTTTTTAAATGTTTTGCTACAGGAGGAGAGTTTGTGCATGTGCATGCCTTCTAAGCTGCTTTCCTAGGTGAAAAGTACTGCAGTATTACAGGTTAATTGGAGTTACAATTTTTAATGCAAGGATATTGTGGACAAAATATTGCAGAGCCATTTTACAATTTTATTGCGATCTGCAACAAAGTCCTGCTGAATACAGCTTAGCATAGTCCACAGCTGCAATTCCTGAAACTTTTATAATGCTCCATAAATGATCATAATACCTTGTAGTTTCTTGGCTTTAGTGGAGAATAACACTGACACAATAGAATGATTACTGAATTCTGGGACTTCTACTCCCAAATATTATCCATGTTGTGAGTAGTTTGTGCAAATCTCAGTCCAAAAAACAATGCCCTATTTTTTCACTTTGGTCTGGTAGGGTTGTTTACAAGTTGGAATAAATAGTTTCTACTTAGGCAATATAGGGACAGATGTTTTGGTTTTGGTTATGAGTTAAAGATTAAATCTTTTAAAACACAAACGTCTGTTTTTCAGATATGGCATAACTTCCAAATGTAAAGAATGTAGGATGATTGACAAGATATAGTAACTCTGATTTTGAGTTTATTTCCAAAAATCATTGGGTCACACAACAAGCTTGGTCTTGGTCATTTATATCAAGGAATCACAGAATACCTATGTTAGTGTGTGTGTGTGTGTGTGTGTGTGTGTGTGTGTGTGTGTGTGTGTGTGTGTGTGTGTGTGTGTGTGTGCTCGCGAGTGCATTCTACCAACAGTAAAACACCATGTGTACTTCTATTCCCTGTGCTCTGACTTTGCAGAGCGTGATATTGAAAAAAGAAATAACCGAGGAACAGTATGCCATGATTTTAAGAAAGATTTAATTATGGACAAATTGTCAGGTTTATTTACCTAATTTCAGGGTTCTGGAGTGGAGTACTTGCATCAGATACTGTTAACATCTGCAGCAGTAATGAACATGTCCTTCTTGCAACGGTGACACTTGCTTCAGATTTTGGTCAGGACAGTGCTCACAAAAGGCAGCAGATATAGTACTCTGTACTGGGTGCAGAAGTACCTGAGTGAAAGTAGAATAACAATGTTCTGGTTCATTGACTGTGTGAGGGAAAACTGTAATAAACTTAAATAGGTTGCCATTTGTAGATCAATAAGTATATATGTACCGTTAAGAAACTATCCAAGGGCTTGCACAAGTGTATAATTACTGAGCACTTGCGAGCCTGACTAACATTTTGTAGTTAGTTGTTGAGATGTAAGCATGTATGCATGTAAGGTCTGTCTGTTAATCATTTGGCTTATATTTTATGATGCTGCTATTCATCCTGATGTGTTTCTATGTAATAAAGCATCTAAACAAACTACTCACCTGCTTGTCATCTGTGTTAGAGAGGTATAAGCAGCATGGTGTCAGAAGTGGGATGTCTAAAAAGAGATGCTGTCAGAAGAGGAATGTCTAAAAGGGCATGGTGTCAAAGGAAGCATGGCCAAAGTGACTTGTTGCCAGAAAGAGATTACAGTTTCTTCAATTTGAGTCAGAGAGGCACCCGGTTGATATTGGAGGAATATACAGGAGTGAATCATCCCTATTGCAGGTATAATTCAGAAAACAGGTCAGAAACGAATTTCAGATGTTAAAACTTGCTCAAATAATTTCTTATTCCCAGAATATGAAACAAGGCATACAGAACACTCTAAATGATATTCGAATAGACTGATATGTCCAATATTGATAAAAATATTTGAATTACTAGGAAAATGTTTGAAGTAAAGTCTGAATTTCATAAAATGAATAAAATAAAACAAATGCACTTTTGCTAAGCAAGTATTTTTCATATTAATTAAAGATATCCAAGTTATCAGAAGTGTATAAAGTGTTTGCATGTTTGTACAGTATTACGGTAAAGTTATTTCACAAAATACAGCCATTTCAGAGCATATTTTGCAAAATACAGTGTTTTGAATAGTTTATTGTGCATTTGAATGTTATTACAAGCTCACAAAACAGTTTGTACTTAATTACAAGGGCCTTATTTTCAGTGTGTTTGTGCATACTGTGTGGGCATGGCTGATGGATTTCAAAAACCCAGTGCACTTGTATTTGACAATAATATTGAAGAGAACTGGAGTGTGTTTGAGCAAGAGTAGGACATTTTCACACAGGCTGCATTTTCTGATAATGATAACCATACAAAGGCATTTATTCTGCTTAATTTAGCTTGGTCAGAAGCTATTGAAAGACAGAATTAATTTGTGTATGTACCTGCTGTCTTTGCAGGACAAGGAAAAACATCATATTGTTGTACCTGCTGAGTCAAGGGAGGACCCTGTGTGCTTAAAATGTAAATTTAGAAAAAATGTGTAACCCACAGACAAACATTACAATGGAAACATACTTATTTTATATAAGGGATCAAAAGCCTGGTGAAACTTTTGCAGCATATACAACTGACTTGAGAAATAAGGCTAAAACGTGTAGATTTGGTGATTTAAGGGATGAGTTGATAAAAGGCAGACTTATGTATGGTATTAAAGATGATGCTGTGAGAAAGATTTTGCTTCATGACAGGGATTTAACTTTGAATAAGGCCATTGAGATTTGCCAGACATATGAGCTCACAGAAAAGCACACATATGCTTACAAATGAGAGATGCATGTTTCCAGTAACTTCTAGAGCTCATGTTGATAGTATGCAACATGTGGTTAAAAGAAACAGGCCCAAGCACATGACAGCAACTGTAGCCCCTGCAGCACCCACTGGTAAACCCCAGAGCTTTCCAGCAAATTCCAGAGTTCGCACAGTCTCAGTGAAGAATAAGAGTGAGTCAGAAAACTCAAAGCATGTGCCCCCATCCAGTTTCATTGCCAACTGTCATAATTCTGGTGGAAATCATAAATCTAAAAAGGGAAAATGCAAAGCAGAATATAATTCCAACAGTAACCAGGTACCTCTGCAAAAACACAAAACAAATCCAAAGAATAAAAGCAGGCAGAGGCAAGGCTCCAGTTTCTTCAGCTGATGTATTACAAGACACACGAGCACTTTCACCACAAGGCTTCTTCAGGTGTATAAAAAGCAGCACTCAACACACCCATTCTTATACTAAGCATTAGCTAGTCACATGATTAAAAAGAGAAAACTCTTAAAGGCACAAAGAACAATTGTAGTCAGCCTACAGTAAAATGCATAGTAAAATATATAAAAACTTAATTGCAAAAACCACATTTCATAAAAGCAATATTACAAAAAATACATATTACAAATACACATAAACCACATAAATGTAACAGATTCTACCTACGTAATGGTCTATTTTTCAGGATGGGTCTCAATGGTACATGGTCATTAAGACCATGTCCTGTGTTAGCTCTTAATCTCACAATCCATTTAGCCTCCAGGTTCTCAGTTTGAACTCTGGTGTCACCACCCCTCAAGTTCTCATAACATTTACCTAATACCATAAATGTAAAGATGTGTTGATCATCCATTTCTTTAATGTGTTTTGCTAAAGCATTGAACACACTGCCCTTCTTAATATGGTATAGGTGTTCCCTGATCCTATCCCTTAATAATCTATCAGTCTTTCCCACGTAGAATTTACTGCATACTTTGCAAGTAGCAAGGTAAACCACATGTGAAGTATCACACCTTGCACTGTCTCTTAGTGTATAAGTTACACCAGTGTCTGGATGCAGAAACTCCATATCTTGATTTATAAATTTACAGAGCTGGCACCTAGTGCACGGTTTAGTCCCTGGTGTATCCTCAGTCCTAATTTGGTCTCTGGGATTGCAAAGTCGTCGTCGCCTTAGTGACTTCTTATTTTTAAAAGTAAACTGTGGATGTGTTCCTATCAGGTTGCTAATTTGTTTATCAGATGTCAAGATATTCCAATGCTTGCCTATGATGTCTGTGTAGTATCTTATATTTCTAGAATAGCTAATACACATTTTAAGTGGTTGTGAGATTTGTTTCTGTTGACCCCCGTTGCGTAAATCACTCTCTACCTGTTTAGAGAAATAGGGTCTGGCTCTACTGTGTCTAGAGTTTCTCACTGTCCTAATACTTTGATTGACAAGTTTATGGTCATAGCCCCTCTCTGCTAGTTCTATATTTATCTTGTCTAGTTGTTCCACAAAATCTGTTTCTCTAGAATTCAATCTAAAGGCCCTGTAAGCTTGATTCTGTGTAAAATTCCGAAAAATGTATTGAGGGTGCATGCTATCTTTTCTTAGTAAACTGTTCACATGGCATCCCTTCCTAAACATTTTAGTGCTCAGTGCACCATTAAGTTCTTGTATAATAGAGACATCTAGAAAGCTAACTTCAGTATATGAACAATTCATGGTGAATTTAAGAAAATGTGTTGAAGCATTAATATAGTCTACAAACATCATTAGCTGTTCTATAGACCCCCCCCCATAAAAGGAAGAGGTCATCTACAAACCTGCGAAAAAATAATATGTCATCTTTAAAGTCACCCACGACCAAATTATCTTGTTCCCATTTGGACATTACAGCATTCGCGTAACTGTTAGCACATGATGTTCCCATGGCTATCCCGTTGCATTGCCAGTAGACCTTGTCCCTGAACATGAACACATTATTCTCCAGTACCAGACCTAGTAGTAACCGTATTAGGTCCACCATATCTCTATCATAGTCCCTGGTTTATCCCAAAAAAACCTGGATAAACAACAAAGCCAATAATGGGGGAATATAAATTGTGTTCTCACTTCTCACAATAGCTCTCAACTCTTAATACAAAAAAATCTGATATGCAGTCGAAGAGACCACAGAGGATCCTATTCTAGCCCCCAAAAGCCCCACAGCATTGTCCAACTAAGCAACCCACTCAGAGCCACACAGAAGAATCAAATTCTTGAGTACAAAAAATAGCCTAATAACAGCCCAAAGTTTCATTCCACTGCACAAGACTTCAAACACTCCCCAACAACCACATCAGCAACCTTCTCAAGGTTGCTTAGTTAGTTTCCACAAGTAAAGCCACTTGCCATTTGCTCTAACATCTACTTAGCTGCACTATCAAGGCATCAAGTGAAAAAGCAAATACATAAATATTTCTGTATTGTACTGATATTCGTTTGAGACTATAGTATGAACACATTATATGAACACACTATACTCTCAAATGAATAGCAGTACAATACAGAAATATTTATGTATATTTGTGTATTTGTACACACACACACACACACACACACACACACACACACACACACACACACACACACACAAACCTTTGTTTCTAACCTAATTCCCCAACCGAGTGCTTTATCCGTCCCACGTTTACCCGCTCTCGCTGCCAGCTGCTTACCGCTTGGAAATATAAAACCGAACCGATAGTACTGCTGCGACTCCCTGTAATTCTCGTTGTTGCTGTATTCCTGGTTCCTGCTTGCAGTCAGCTTGTAAAAAAATAAAACAAGCGTTACTGCCATTAGGGTTGCTTGCTGCTGTATTCCCGCTTGCAGCCAGCCGGAAATAATGACGTGAGCTCTTGAGCTCAATTCCGACTGGCTGGTAGCCCTGACGGCACTGACGTCATCACGCATGTGATGACATTAGCTCCGACAGCGCGATTTAAAAAAAAAAAATGAAGCAAAAAAATCGGAAATGAAGGGGTGCCAATCGGGAATCGTGGCACCCCTTCATTTGGACCCCAAAACTCGGTAAATACCGAGTAATTCGGTATGGTTGGGAGGTCTGACCTGGAGGCTAAATGGATTGTGAGATTAAGAGCTAACACAGGACATGGTCTTAATGACCATGTACCATTGAGACCCATCCTGAAAAATAGACCATTACGTAGGTAGAATCTGTTACATTTATGTGGTTTAGGTGTATTTGTAATATGTATTTTTTGTAATATTGCTTTTCTGAAATGTGGTTTTTGCAATGAAGTTTTTATATATTTTACTATGCATTTTACTGTGGGCTGAATACAATTGTTCTTTGTGCCTTTAAGAGTTTTCTCTTTTTAATCATGTGACTAGCTAGTGCTTAGTATAAGAATGGGTGTGTTGAGTGCTGCTTTTTATACACCTAAAGAAGCCTTGTGGTGAAAGCGCTTGTGTGTCTTGTAATAAATCAGCTGAAGAAACAGGAGCCTTGCCTCTGCCTGCTTTTATTCTTTAAAAAGGGAAAATGTTTAGCTTTTGGTCAGCAGTGTCACAAATACAATTGGTGGAATAATTTCAAAAAGATTTGTAAATCAAAAGGCCCACATTCTTTCATTAAAAGGGAAAATTTTAAGAAACAATTTGATCAATTAGAAAGCTGCAGCCCTACTCTTTATGTTGATGGTGTGTCAGTGCTTTATGAAACAGTCAATGCAGTAGATTTAAGGGCAAAGAATTAAGTATTTTGTACTGTTCGGATAAATAGAAAACCCACAGAGGTCAAAGTTAACACAGGTTCCGTGTGCATTGTTATGTTAGGAGAAACATTTGCTAGAGTGTGCCATGGTGAAAGGCTTGATTTGGCAAAGTGTGCAAAGCTTGTTGCTTATGGTGGTAAAGAAATTCAGACTGAAGGCTCAGTAGTGCTTTCACATTACTCTACTGGGAGATGTTATGACTTGTTATTTTATGTGGTCAAGAGGCACATCCAGTCATTATTAGGTCTCAGAGACAGTTTGAAAATGGGACTGCTTTCATAGGTTCATAGGTTCATAGGTAGGTACTAGGCTATTGGCCCTAGGGCCTATATAAGCCTAGCCAAACAGTACCTTGGTTTTTGCCACCCAAGAAAATTATTTTCCTGTGCCTCTCTGTCAAGCAGAGCCACAGAAGTGATCCCCATGGTGAATTTCCTATCTCCCATCCAATCATCAAGATTTTTCTTGAAGAGTGCTAATGAGGATATTTGTTTGATATAGATAGGTAGTTTGTTCCAGAGTATGGGACAGGAATCTATCCCTCCAGCATGTTCTGTTTATTGTAGTGACAAGGTTTAGGTCCCTAGAGCAAGCAGCTCGGTGGGATAGGGACTTCTTTAAGTGGAGCATGTCCAGCAGCTCATGGGTTTGATATAGCTTTGTATGTTAGGCAGAGATCGCCTCTGAGTAGGCGATATGTGACAGAGTAAAGCTGGAGTTTTTTGAGACGGTCTGCGTAAGGCATCTGTTTGAGGCCGGTAATCCTCTTTGTGAGGTATTTCTGTGGTCTTTCCAGTTGTTGTAGATGTCCTGTGAGGTACATACCAAAAGGGGCATTGTACTCTATAATGGGTCTAATGAGTGATGAGTAAAGGGGAACAATGACCTCTTTTTTTCCTGGATGAGAAACCTTTTGTGATGAGGTGTGTCACGTAGAAGGATTTCCTGACTACTGTGGAGATGTGATTATCAAAGGAGAGACTACTGTCCACCCCGTGTCCCAAGGTCTCTTATCACACTTTCGGTGTTAAGAAGACTACCGCCTATGTGGTAGTTCATGGGTACAGAGTTATTACTAAAAGGGATGACAATGCACTTTTTGGCATTGAGCTTGAGGCCATGGCTTTGACATGAGGCATCTGTCTCAGGTAGGCCCTTTTGTAGGATGTCCACATTGTTAGGAGTTTTGATTATGGCTCCTAGTTTGCAGTCATCTGCAAACTTTGTTAGCCAAAGACCTTGTGGTACTCCACTTGTCACTGGTCTGAAGTTGGATTTAGAGTCTGCTACTTTCACAGTGTGGGTTCTGTCAGTGAGCTAGTAGGCAACCCATCTTGTGACATAGGGATTTATACCTAGTTTAGTGAGTTTATCTATACTTCCAGAGTGGGGGATGGTGTCAAAAGCCTTGGCGAGATCTAGATAGGCTGTGTGAACCACCTTACCCTCATCTACGGTTTTGGTGACCGCTTCAAAGAAGTCTATCAGGTTTAGGAGACATGATCTGTCTTTTACAAACCCGAACTGGGTAGGGTCCAGAGTTTAGAGATTACCAATGTCATTGTTTATAAGTTCCATGATGATAAGTTCCATAGCCTTGTAGACCAGGCTCGTCAGGCTAATGGGGTGGTAGTTCCCAGGGTCCGTGGTGGCTTCCCCTTTGTGGAGTGGGATAACCGTTGCTGTGTACCATTCAGTGGGCACAAAGCCTGAGGTGAGGCTATGATTGAACATGGTACTTAGGTGGGGTGCCAGTTCATTCTGTAGTTCATGTAGAATGCAGCCTGGGATGTTGTCAGGTCCCATGGATGTTGTGTTCTTGGCTTTGGAGAGTGTGTTTTTTACCTGTGCAGCCGTGAATACAGGAACTTGGTATTTTTCCCATATAGAGATGAGCCCTTTAGGGGGTGAAAGAAAGGTAAAGTTAGCACTGAACCTATCTGCCGGGATGTTGGCAATATCAGTTGGGTCTGTATATTTAGTGCATTTGTGCTGTAACTCAGAGCAGATCTGAGTATTGCCACTGAGATTCTTGACATAGCTATAGAATGCTTTGTGGTTGTCTTTAGAATCAGTGGCAATTTTGTTTTCGTAACTAGCTTTGGAGGATTTTATGAGGGATCTCAGCTTCTTACTGAGGCTGACCATGGAGTTCCTCCAATCATGGGATTTTACTCTTTTTTGCAACAGTTTCTTTCTTCTGTTGTACAGTTTGTTTATGGCAGAGGACCACCAGATTGGCTTCCTTTTTTGGAGTATAGCATCTTGGTTCTGTTAAGGATTGCACAAAATGAAGCAGATAAACACAAAAGCCAGAAGAAGTAGCTGGATTGAACCCACTCAAAGTAATGCAGGTTGCAGATCACCACACAGTTGTAGAATGCAGAATCTACTTTATTAATTTCAGAACATAAAAATCCAAGGATGAGTGCTTTCGTCCAGAAAGAGCTAGACTTTATCAGACAATAAATTGGATTTATCCAGTTTACTCAAAGGGCTTCACTCAGACAGGGATGACCTAGCCATCTTTGGTATAAATCGTACACTGAATACCTCTAATTGGACTGTGCACTCCAATACTTGTGAAATAGAATGTCACAAACTCAACAAGTGCATGAGGGCCCTACGGACCAATATTTGGCATGCCAAGTTATTCAAGGCATGTATCACCAAGGACATTTCCCCCAGGGGCTTGAGGGTGTGAATTCAACCATTAGTGCCAGAGGCTGACCCTACCCTTCTACAACAATGGGCAGAAGTACAACATAAGGCATCCATGGATCTTGTCAGGACAATAGCTTCATACTATGACAGAACCATAGATAGGAATATTTCTGAAATTACAACTATATGTAATGACATCACCCAATTTGAAAGTGATGAAGGATATAATCAATGTCTGAGGAAATTGAGCCCGGACCTCTTATTATTGGAGCAGCAACTAAAGGAGAAAAAGACCAGGAAGTTCCACACGGATGTCTCAGATTATGAGGCAGGTCACCCATATGCAAACAGCAAACACATTAGATTTAAACCCTCCAATAAGAAAGTTACCAAAAGAAAGAGGCTACAATCAATACTCAAAAAATCTACAGCCTCTAGTGGTGAGGGATCAGGAGAAGAATCTTCCCCTAGATTGGAGTCCTATGCACATAATGTCACAGACTCACCCACAGCCAAAAAAAGTAACATTACTGCCCCTTTAGGGTCAAACCAATGTGGGGGGGGGGCAGGAAACACAGGGCCAGAATGCATGGAACAACTACTCAGGTTAATGGTAAAGAAGTAGCATTGAATAATGTAATAAACATTTCTTCTGTTGATCTTTCACCCTCTCATGTCAAATTACTAAATAAAGGACTGAATTTTATACCTGGCTTTTTGTGCCTGAGGATACCTTTGCACAGGATGTATCATCCTTTTGTAGATGTCTTAACTTGAAACTTTCCTTCCATACAGCATCTGACTCCCACCCACAGTCTGGATTCAAATACCACAAGTCTAGTTTCAATCCACCCATGCATCCCACTGTTTTTATGTTCCAAAATTTGATGCTCAAAGATCTACATTTTAATTTTATGGAACACCAAATAAAACCTAATAAGCTCTCCAAACATGAGATTGACATGGTGCAGGAATTGGGTAAGAATCAAGATATAGTTATTTTGCCAGCAGACAAGGGTGGTGCCATTGTGATACAGGACATGATACAATACAAAGAGGAAGCCATGCGACAACTTTCGAATAAACGGTACTATACACATATGGTATGTGATCCTACTAAAGGTTTCAAGAAACAGATCTGTGGTTTCCTTTGTCTTTCTAGAGAAGAGGGTATCATCACAGATGATATTTTACACCACCTCATGGTCAGGGATCCCTTCAGTCAATACATTTATTTTTTACCAACAATTCATAAAAATATACAAAATCCACCAGGGAGACCAATCGTTTCTGGCAGAGGATCCATTACGGCACCACTTTCCCAGTTCTTGACACTACACCTTAAGCCCTTACTTACAAATGTAAGAGCTAGAATACAAGACACCACCGAATTCCTGAGGATCATTTCAGACGTGCATTTAGAGGCTGGGTGGTTTATGTGCACTTTGGATGTTTCTGCATTGTACACTAGTATCCCTCATTGGGCGGGCTTGGAGGCTGTTGAGTATTGGCTCACAAAAACCGAATTATACCCACCGGGTTTTAATACATTCCTGGTTTGCTTAACAGAACATATTTTTACTAAAAATGTGTTTTACTTCCAGGAATCATGTTATTTACAGTTGAATGGTACTGCCATGGGAGCCTCCTTTGCCCCCATATATGCCGATCTCTTCATGGCCTATATTGAAGAACTACTTATTTATGATCAGGCCCATAACATCTATTTGGAAGAGATCAACATATGGAGGAGATACTTGGATGATTGCTGGTTGGTATGGAGATCTGATAGTATTTATCTTCAGGAGTTTGTTGAATACCTCAGTCATAACAAGTGGGGGATTGAGTTTACGGTCTCCTTTGATATCAATAGCATCACTTTTCTTGATGTATTGGTAACACGAAATACTGACCGTATTCTCTCTACTGAAATTTATAGAAAACATCCCCAACTGAACTCCTTATTCCATGCCACCAGCTTTCATCCATCTTACATATGCAGAAACATTCCAAAGTCACAATTTTTAAGAATCAAAAGGATTTGTTCAGATGCTAATACCCATCATATATATGAGAAAGCTCTTGTTGAGAGATTCAAGCAGAGAGGTTACAAAACAGGGGCCATATATCGAGCCAAACATTGGGCATCTGAACACAACAGATCTGCGTTATTGCAATATAAGGACAAATTGATAAAGCAGAACCCACCCATAAGACTCATTACCACATATGGGAGGAACACAGATGTCCTTACTAACATTGTACAAATACACTGGAACATTCTCCTAGCTGTTACTCGGCTCAGGGACATTGTAGATGAGACTTGGCACTTTTCTTTCAGAAAAGGAAAAAATTTGGGCTCACATATGAGTCACCACAAACATATGCATACCCCAGACACACAGTCTACACAAACAAGCGTAGAGGGCAGGGCTCTACAAGGCTGCTTTCCATGTGGACACTGTACACACTGCAAAAGTATTTTCAAAACTAAGGAGTTCTCCAGTAAGAATAGTGTCAAAATATTTAATATCACTTTTTTTTGCCATTTGTCAATCAGAATGGTTAATATACTTGGCCACATGCTCTGCCTTCTATGTTGGCCAAACCTCAAGACCATTCAAGTTCAGAATTTTGGAGCACTTAAGTGATATTAGGACCAAGTGAATCAGTAATGCATTATATAAACACACAGAGAAACATCCCAAAGCCAATTTTCACTTCACTATTATAGATAAAATACAGGGTAATAACAATAATAAATCAGGATGGCATCAACTACTTAATAACAAAGAGAAAAAATGGATTGTTAAACTAGGGGCACTATTTCCTCCAGGACTAAATTAATATTTCTAACATTTTTTACATAAGTGTAATTTCTCTATACAACCTCCAGGTGGACCAACTACTATTTAAGGAGAATGTTTATTATGAAGATTTGATACACTGATGAAGGCTTAATAACTTTTTAGCTGAAACTGGTCTGTTTGTTCTCCTTATGTTATTGAAATAAACCTTTTTGTCACTGTTTTGCTGACTCTTGCTTTTTTTGAATTATACTGAGGACTTTTGGAGCCATGCAGCTACCATACTTGCAGGGTATTTTCACTTGAATTTATGAATTCCAGAAAACATTCCACACAAGAGTTTGTACATGAGTAGTTTTCCCAGTTAATGGTGGGGTAGTTGAAATCGCCCATTAATAGGGTGTTAGGTTGTGCCCTAATATTTTCCAGTGTATCAAGAAATGAGGAGTGGGAATCCTAGGGCATGGTAGGGGATCTGTAGCAAGCTACAATTTGGATTGTGGTCTTGCTCAGAGTTAGTTGCACTAGTATAATCTCAGATGCATTATGCTGAGCAACTAGCCTGGAGGTGTGGATATCCTTAATGAATATGGACACACCTCCGCCTTTAGTACTTCGGTCCAGGTTAGGTGGCCGAAAGGTGTGATATGAATTATATCCTGGTAATACAGGGGTGCTCTCCGGAGCCTTGAACCAGGTCTCTGTCACTGCACAGATGTCGATGTTCTCCATTTTAAGGAGTGCCTTGAGTGAGTGCATTTTGAGGTTTAGACTTCTAGCATTAAGTAGCAGCAAGGAGGTACATCATGTTAACTTAAAAGACCACTACTGTAATTTCACCCAGTATATTTTTTCTACCTATGCTAATCTTTTCACAGATGAACTAGGGAAGCTTCCAGCCATGTAGTCCATGAAGTTAGACCTAGATGTCAGTCCAGTTATCAGGCCAGCTTGAAAAGTTCCAATAGCCATGCAGGACAAAGTCAAAGCTGAGTTAGAAATAATAGTAGGACAAGGTGTGATTTGTCCAGTGTGTTCATCATCTCCTACTAAATGGGTATCTTCCATGGTAGTAGCTCATAAGAAAAGCTTAGATGACATCAGAATATGTATTGATCCACGAGATTTGAACAAAGCACTAAAAAGACCTCATCATCCAATGCATACAGTCAAAGAAGCCGCAGCTCTGATGGCAAATACTACTGTTTTTTTTCTTTTTTTTTTTTCAATAATAAATCTTTATTATTTTACCAATTGTTCATACAATGAAAAAAAAAAAAACAAGCAAGAAAAACAAATAATACACAAATTAAGCTACTAACACCCATACTACACACTATGTACACTATTTATATGAATGCTTCCAACAGTTAAACAAGATCAATAAAGAAGAGAAAGGAACATCTAATAATGAGAATCAAAAGATCTAATATCATTAACATGGATTGTTACTACCAACTTTCAAATTAAGTATGCACGTCCTGGGGTTGAACATAATTTGGTACATTAAGCTAATATAATATTGAAAATCTGTTCCCATACTTTTGGATTATTAATATTTCTTTTATTATCCTTAATTAAAAGTTTGTGTGCTAGAATATGTTTCATCGCTAAACTTTTAAAGTTTTCCCATGAAGTTTGAGATGGAGTCAACCAATTTGTAGCTATATAAAGTTTCATTAATAAGAAAATATTTATAAGTATAATCATTTGGGTTCTATCCAAATTATTAGGAGGGATATGTAGAATCATGAATTCCCAAGAAAGTGTAGAATGTTGATAACCCATTTTTTGTAGTTGAATTTTTAAGGAATTCCAAAGTTTGTATATACATTTATAGCTCCAGAACATGTGCAAGAGGTCCGCCATTTGATCTTTACAGTATGGACATTTGGGTGAGTTTTTCGAGTTAAATTTATGCAAACTAAGGCATGTATAGTAGGCATTATTAAATATCATCAACTGTGTAAATATTAATTTTTGGAGAGAAACTGATTTTATTGTTAAATTAATTGCTTTTAATATTTTATTGTCTTCTATCAATGGTATATTTTCTTTCCAATATTTTGACAAGAGTATTTGATTTTGATATTTCAACTCTTTTATCAGTTCACTTGTAGAAGTTATAAATTTGGTATCTTGTCTAAGAATTAACCATCAATTTGAACAATTAAAGTTTCCTCCTCGATTCTGAAGTCTTTGAAGTAATTAGTAGAAAGATCCTTTAATTGTCTCAATATTATTAAGTAAGATTTAGGAAGATTCATCTCCTATAACATATCATGAATTGAATGATTAAGATATGGATACATCTCAAGTAAAGTTAAATTAACTATAAGTGGATATTTTTTAAGATCTATTAATTGATTATTGCTTTTCAAATTTGGGTTCTTATGAAAAGGTTGAAAAATCAACATATGTTGCAAGAGATTTAATGATTGGAAAAGACTTTGTATTCGAATTATATGTATATTCCAATATGCTCCATTAAAGGAAATAGTTTAAGGGTATCTTTGCTTAAAAAATGTAAAGCTTTCGGGTTAATATTCAAACTTACAACGTGCTTATAATTCATAACTACCCATTTAGGTGACCATTTATTACTAGATATCTCATGGTAAGCTATTCTTAAAATTCTATTAGAATTTATTATTAAGTAGTATAATTCAAAATTAGGTAGATCTAGGCCTCCTTTATTTTTCGGAGTCATCAGTTTATCATATGATATTCTAGTTTTCTTAGGCTCCCATATAAATTTAGCCGATTCCATGTGAATTTGTTTGAAAAATTTCCTAGGGATCAAGACTTGAGTGGCTCTAAAGATGTACAAAATTCTGGGTAGCACATTCATTTTAATAATTGAAACATTTGCCATTGTTGATAATTTCAGATTATTCCATCTTCTTAAGTCAGACAATATATGATCCCAGAGAAACTTAACATTATTCACATAGAAATCGCTGTTTTCTGTAGAAAAGACAACACCCAAATACTTTATTTTGTCCTCTTATTTAACTTGTCCTACCAGTGGTATAAGAGAAAAAGCTTTTGGTGTTTTTAAAGGAAATAAGTTGTTTTTTTAAGGTTTATCTTGTAGTTAGATACCTCTGCAAAGTCCACTACTGCTTTTAGGATGTTTTTAGTATCTGAAACTGGAGTTGTACAATAGATATTGAGATCATCAGCAAATGCAGCCATGGATATTTTAGTGCCATAAATTATTGGGGCATTGTGGTGTATATTTTGCTTAATATGTAAAAATAGTAGTTCTAAATATAGATTAAATAATATAGGAGATAAATGACAGCCCTGACGAGTTCCGTTCTTAATTTGTTTTCTTTTAGACAGATTTTTATTGATATATAAAGTTGTATATGAATTATTATATAATATCTGTAATGTTAAAATAAATTCTTGAGGTATATTAAAGTATGGTAAAACATTGAACAAAAATTTCAAATTAACTCTATCAAATGCTTTCTTTGCATCGATAATAAGAGCATAGACATTAATATTTTTTTGACAAGCATAAGAAATTAATAGGAGTGATAAAGTATTGTCAGTAGTTTGTCTGGCATTCATAAATCCGGCCTGCTCATTAGATATTATTAAATCTATTACTTTCTTCAGTCTATTAGCTAAAATATATGTCAAAATTTTCATGTCAATATTTAAAAGAGAGATAGGTCTGTAATTATCAGGGTTTTGAAAATCAGTATTTTCTTTGGGTATAAGAATTGTTCTGGATGCATTAAAGTGAGGATCATTAATTCTATTGTTAATTATATAATTAAATATATATGGAAGTATTTTGCCAAAGGAATCACAAAAATTTTTATAAAACTCAGGGGTCAAACCATCCGGTCCCAGTGCTTTATGAGCTTTCAGCTTTTTAATTTAATTGAGTCTATTATTTCCCCAGAGGAAATTGGCTTAATTATCTCTATTTGGGAGTTATCATCAATTTTCAGAAAAATATTTTTTTTTAAAAAATCATTATTTGTCCTATTCGTGAGAGATTCCTGTCGATCACTATAGATTTGAGAATAAATCATTTCAAAAATACTCATAATATCTTCAGATTTTGTATATTTATTATTTTTGAACTGTATTTCAGTGATTTGAAAAGGTACTTTTGATTGATTAATGATTTGGGCTAATGCCCTTGAAGGTGTTTGAATATGGTTAGCATATTTTGCCAACAATTTATGTTCATGGAACGACAACCTACTATTTTGGATCAAAAAGTGCTCCTTTTGACATTTTAGTACTTCTTTTTCTGTTTGATGGTTAAATTTCCTAATTAAGTCCTGATCTAATATCTTGATTTTAGTTCCCAGTCTTTGTAGATCTCTAGTTTGTATTCTTTTATAGTAGGTAGCTTTTTGCAGAAAGATCCCTCTTACTTGTGCTTTGGTTGTCATCCATTCAATATGGGGTAAATGTTGTTATTTGGATAAATTAGCTAATAGATGATCAAGAACAACCTGGGTTTTCTGAATTATATCCTCTTTATTTAATAAGTTTGGATTTAGGGTCCAATTATACCCTCTATGTGGTAAGCTATTTTTGGGGTCTTTATTAAAGTTTAAAGTAATCTTAGAGTGATCTGATAAGTAACGAGCTTGTACAGTAACACTAGGATCTAGATTAATTAAACTTTCCAAGATCAAGAAAAAATCTATTCTGGACCACATTTTGTGACAAGTTGAATAGAATGTAAAGTTATTTGTATTAGACTTATTACTTACATATTTAAAAGGGTCATACAATTTAAAGTCACCTTTAAGTTCACTTAAAGCTATTACTGCTTGAGTATTGAATGACCTATGTATACTTGATTTATCCAATTTAGGATATTGATATGCATTCCAGTCCCCTCCTATAATTATGTAGTAATTATTATATTGATTTAAAATGGAATAGAGTGATACTATAAAAAAGTGTTGATTGTTGCATGGTGCATATATATTAAGAAGTAAAATAGGTTTATCATAAAGATTGGATGAAAGAATCACGTAGCACCATCTTCCCTCTATCTATTTTAGAGTCTAGAATTTTTTCTTGGTATTGTTTTTTTATAACTATCGCAACCCCCGCACTATTAGTTTTACCTTCCGAGGCTATAACCTCTCTGATCCATTTTTTTTCCTTAATTACAGCCCACTGATCATTAGTCAAATGAGCTTCTTGAAGTAAAATAAAACATGCCCTAGCTTGCAAAAATAAATGAAGAAAGAGTTTCCTCTTTTTCAAGTTCTGGAGCCCTTTCGTATTCCATGAATCTATTTCCCACATAGTATAACCTTTAATTTATTCAAATGTAGTTTACATTGGTCAAAACATAATAGATTCAAATATATTTTCAAAAGGTATACTTTCTGGAAGCATTCTTGAAATCCCGTCCCATACCAGTGCCTACCCACTAAACCCCTGGACCAGGAGATACATAGATTTTCCACATTGTTAAACATTGTAAGGATTAATAACATTGCTAACTAAATGTTCTTTAGATTAAAATATAATACTACTATATCATGCAAAAAACCTATGTCTACTACCACTAAATCTACAAAGCCTAACCTATACATTCCCTATTAAACATTGCTAAACATCTACATCTCTTGTTTTATCAATTTTGAAAAATATGTCCAGGAGAAAAAAGAAAAAAAATGTTAACAACATATATTATTCTTGTCATTCTTCTCCATTCAATTAAAGTATCTATCGAATGTTAATAATTTGTTGTGTCTCACTAAGACATTCTGGAAGTATTAAAACTGATACTTTTATGTAATATATAAGACACAGATCTTAAGAATAAATAAAAGACAGTCTTTAAACCTCATGAAATCAGAAATAAGACACTAAGCCAAATTATACATTACAGTAATTAGCTTGTAGACAATCTAAACTGTATAGTAACACTTAAAAGAAAAACAAAGACAAAATGCATAAATAATCACGTCTGTGTCATACTAAGATCCCACATCATTTATCTATTCCAGATTTAATCTGAGACCACTAATAACTATAAATAAATTAAGGGCTAAAACTTCCCTTTATCACCTAACATAGTTATATAAGTGGATGACAACTAAATAATATTGCAAACATACTTATTAGTAATCCTAGTATAGTAGTTAGTTGTATATAAACCATTTCTACATCAAAAATTCACTAAACTAGCCCATATGCCCTCCCATCATTCTATCTTGTATGTATTAATAACCTAGTTAATATTAGCCTGATAACTTGTCAAAACTCCTACAATAATGATTATCCAACAAGGCAACACCTCACAGATATTCTGTGAACATTAAAGCATATACCAGCAACTGATATTTCTTCATACATCTAATCAACATATATTACAAAAACGGCTATTATTAAGTTGTTCTAATGGCCTTTAATGATGTAAAACCCTCTATATCTAGAACACCCTTGTTCAGCTTATATTATTCAATAAATGTTACTAAAACCTCTAACAAACAGTTATCCAACAATTGAAAACATCTTTTATTCAGGTATTATTATTTAGTCGAAGCCCAACACTGCTAGAGCATCTCGCCTTTTAATTATTTGCTGCATTGTTACACAGCAACAGTGTTGAACTATAATACATTAAGTTATTTTAACACATCAGCATGCAGTGAAATATTTTAACTTACTTAATGGTACCCTCACAAAATTCCAATATTGTTTACTTATTCTTTTGCAATCCTGTCTAACCAGAATGTAAAAAAAAAAAAAGGCAGCTTTGTGTTTTGTTAACAAGCCTAACCACTCACCATCTGGATATGAACTTCATACTACAAATACAGTTAGACCTGTATAATTATAATTTTCTTTGAGCTTCTATTAATATTCTTCCAATTTATTGCATCAGGAGACTAGAAGTAACAACTATTAAATGGATTGAGTGATTTGTATATATATATATATATATATATATATATATATATATATATATATATATATATATATATATATATTAGGGGTGAGGTTTCCTAGTATAAATGCTGCTATAAACCACACTGTTAGACAACCACACCATTTTCTAAAAGAATTGCATACCTGAATAATTAAATGTGTTATATAAGACAATTAAATGTGTTCTATGTGCTTATAATATAACCAGTTATAATATGACAGTCTATTTACACTTTTTTTCTTAAACACAGTTTTTTTTTTTCCCAGTTTTCCTAGCCTGAGAAGCTGCCTTTTTTCTGTCTTAGATGCAAAGAGTTCACTTTGGCAAATTCAGCTCGACAAGAAATCATCATTGCTCACTATGTTCAGTACTCCTATTGGCAGGTACAGATTTCTGAGAATGCCATTTGGGATAAATTCTGCAAGTGAAGTCTTTCAACGTGCAATGGAGCAAATTTTTTCCTGGGTATCCCTGTGCTATTATAGTAGACAACATACTAGTAGGAGGTAATGGTGAAGCTGGGCATGACAGAAACCTCAGAAACATTCTGGAAAGAGCATGTCAAGTGAATCTTAAGCTCAATCCACAGAAATGTAAATTCAGGCTACAAGAAGTTACTTATGTTGGTCATTTATTTACTAGTTCAGGTCTAAGACCAGACCCTTCTAAACAAACAGCCATTCTCGAGATGCCAGCTCCAGACAATGTTCAAGCCCTGCATCATTTTCTTGAAATGGGTAACTACCTAGGCAAGTTCATTCTATACTTGAGCCAACTTTCAGCACCACTCAGAGAGCTGACACATAAAGATGTATCATGGTCTTGGTTAGAGCAACACCAAAGTGCATTTGATGTCCTGAAACAAAGAATTGTTAGTCTGCCAACTTTCAGATATTATGATGTTCACCAGCCAGTCACTCTTTCATGTGATGCTTCGAGATTTGGTCTAGGTGCAGTCATTCTACAAGAGGGTCAACCTGTTGCCTATGCATTGAGAACTTTTACCCAAACTGAAATGCAGATCGAGAAAGAGCTTTCGGCAATTGTGTTTGCATGTTTGTAGTTCCATGATTATTTTTATGGTAGACCTTTCCAGATCGAACTAAACCACCAACATTTAGTCACTAGTTTGAGAAAGCCTATGCATACAGCTCCAGCCAGATTGCAACGTATGATGTTGAGATTGTAAAAGTATAATTTCACTCTTGTCTACAAGAAAGGCAAACCTCTCTGTCTTGCTGATACATTGTCCAGGTCACTCAGAAACACTACCGAACAGCATGAGAATGAGAACCTTGATTTTGAATTCATGGAAGTGAGAAATTTTTCTTCTACATGTCTTGATTGTACTTATTTTACTGCCTGCACTTTAACACAGTCATTTTTGTGTTTAAATTACCTGTTTAACTGTTTTAGGCTACACACTCAAGTGTGATAGCCATTTCTGTGCATTTAAAGTGTTTTTTGATTGTATCTGTTTTATTTTCTGAAAAAAAAAACAAAAACAAAACAAAAAATATACTTGTTTTCTCACCTTTCTAAGCTAGTATAGTCCAGTTTTCAGGTTAGGGCTGAATTCAGAGCTGTGTTACAAGTTTCTGTGTTTACCCATGCCTTACTTGGATAGAAGGAAGTTTCTCTGTTCACTGTGAGAGAGGAAACTTTTAGCAGCCTATCTGTCCCCAGAAGAGTGGTTTTAGCCCAGAAATTAGTAGTTTATTGGCCATTTTGGGCTAATTTCTATCTCTTTCATTTCCTTCTATAAAACCCGCATTTGCGAGGTTTTTGGGCTAGTATACAGCTCAGCAAGCTCCTGCCTGGTGCAATGCAGAGTTCTACAGCAGCAGAAAGACAAAAGAGAGATTGTGGAGTGATTAAGTATCATTTTTCTGCATTTTTTTGCTGCCTTTAGCTAATTCCGACTAAAACACCGATTTTCTAGAGTTTTTGTGATTTAAAAAGCTTGTTTCAGCTACATATTGTACTTATTTTACTGCCTGCACTTTAACAAAGTCATTTTTGTGTTTAAATTACCTGTTTAACTGTTGTAGGCTACACACTCAAGTGTGATAGCCATTTCTGTGCATTTAAAGTGTTTTTTGATTGTATTTGTTTTATTTTCTGAAAAAAAAAATATACTTGTTTTCTCGCCTTTCTAAGCTAGTATAGTCCAGTTTTCAGGTTAGTGCTGAATTCAGAGCTGTGTTACAAGTTTCTGTGTTTACCCATGCCTTACTTGGATAGAAGGAAGTTTCTCTGTTCACTGTGAGAGAGGAAGCTTTGAGCAGCCTATCTGTCCCCAGAGGAGTGGTTTCAGCCCAGAAATTAGCAGTTTATTGGCCATTTTGGGCTAATTTCTATCTCTTTCATTTCCCCTGCTATAAAACCCACATTTGTGAGTTTTTTTGGCTAGTATACAGCTCAGCAAACTCCTGCCTGGTGCCCTGCAGAGTTCTACAGCAGCAGAGAGACAAAAGAGAGACTTTGGAGTGATTAAATATAATTTTTCTGCATTCTCTTGCTGCCTTTAGCTAAGTCTGCCTAAAACGCCAATTTTCTAGAGTTTCTGTGATTTAAAAAGCTTGTTTCAGCTACATATTGTACTTATTTTACTGCCTGCACTTTAACAAAATCGTTTTTGTGTTTAAATTACCTGGTTAACTGTTGTAGGCAACACACTCAACTGTGATAGCCTTTTATGTGCATTTAAAGTGTTTTTTTATTGTATCTGCTTCATTTTCTGAAAAAACAAAATAAAAATATTGTCCTGCCTTTCTAAGCTAGTATAGTCCAGTTTTCAGGTTAGTGCTAGTTTCTCTGTTTGCCCAAACCTTACTTGGATAGAAGGAAGTTTCTCTGTTTACTATGAGAAAGGGAGCTTTGAGCAGCCTATCTGTCTCTGGAGGAGTGGTTTCAGCCTAGAAATTAGTAGTTTATTGGCCATTTTGGGCTAATTTCTATTTCTTTCATTTCCCTGCTATAAAACCCGTATTTGCACGGTTTTGTTCACCGGGCAGAGTCGGTTAGCTAGGGTATAACTATTCCCGGCTCCACAAAGTCTACTCTTCAATTTTTTTCCCTTGGAACTAGACAAACTTTCAACTTAAGCACTCAAACCATTCACTTCTCATCCCAGCACTTTCTCAAAACAAATAGCAAGCACTAATAAATCTTAGCACTAGACCCCCCCTATACTGTAGAGAAGGACAAGGCTCTCTATTCGACCTTACCAGCCAGTCAGTAAAACAGTTCACTGTACCTATCCAAGCATGTCCAAAGGGCAGTTTCAGGTGTACTCTCTGGTCCAACTGGTGAATCTGGGCATTTTGAGGCAATGTTGCCTCGTGTACACAGACAACCCTCTCCACCTTCCACCATACACTAATATATGCAAGAGATGCAATTATACAGCCAAACTGGAGGCTAAGCTCTCTCAACCCAAGACTGGACCAGGCAGTCAAGAAGAGAAGGGAATTACTTGCATCACACCACCAGTCTCACATAGACCTATGAAACCAGCACCGGCAAAAAACACATAAATACACGAAAACATACTCGGAGGCTCTAAATAAAAATCTGCAAAAGCAACAGAGACCTCCAAAGCAGACATCCAAGCAACCTCCACCCCCCAACACAAACCATGAAATACATACTTCACAAAACCAGTGTGCCATGCAATGACAGCCCTTAAGGCAAAATGACATACCTAACACACTAGTAATAGTTGACTCTATAGTCAAGCACACTGACGTCCACTCACTAGGCTGAACAAGGAGAAGGTTAGTGTTAGCTGCCTGTCAGGTGCCAGGATCCGCCACAAAACACAAGCACTCAGGTCACTCCAGAACAAGTACAAATATGACTCTGTCATTGCCCATGTTGGTGTGAATGGCCTGCGCCGTACCTCCCTGGACTACATGAAAAGAGACATGGAGGAGCTCTCTGATCACGTAGCCCAGGCCGGTATGACCCTGAGTAGCATCCTGCCCTCACCAAGAATGATACCACGGTATAGAGAAAAAATTATCAATTTCAACAATTGGCTAAGCTTCTGGTGTCATTCAAAGGGGATCCAGTGTCTGTCAGCATGGGATGACATGCTCGTCAAGCCACGCTGCTTTGCTAGAGACAGCTTACACCTGTCATCCTTAGGCTTTCGAATGCTGGCCAAGGCTCTTGCCACCCCCACAGTGCCTTTTTTAGGCAAGGCTCAAAAGACAAACCCACCGGCATAAATAGCGCAAGTAACAAAAAACTGAGGGTAATGCTACTCAATGCCAGAAGACTAAACCTCAAAATGCACGCACTCGAGGCACTACTCAGTATCAAGAAAATTGTTATATGTGCAGTAAAAGAAACCTGGTTTAAGGCTCCAGAGAGCACCCCAGCACTACCAGGCTATAACTCATACATATATTTTGGCCACAAAACCCAGACCGAAAAACAAAAGGCGGGGGAGTATCCATATTCATCAATGATACCCACACCTCCAGGTTAGTGGCACAGCATGATGCTTCAGAGATCATCCACGTGCAACACCCACACTACACCTCAAGCAACACATAGCCATTCTAAAACCACACCACCAACACCCACACATAGCAACACTAAATCCTCATATGCAGAGGCCCTTAACTGTAACCTGCCCAAGCAACAAGGACCTCTGAAGCTGAAATGCAAACAAACACCAATCACAACCAAAGTGTCACATAGTTCACAACACCTGTGTGCCACCCAACAACAGCCCCTAAGGCAAGACAATGTACCTAACACTTTAGTCATAGGTGACTCTATAGTCCGGCACACTGATGTCCCTCTCGCCAGGATTTGCCACATAATGCATGCACTCAAGTCACTCCACAACAAGTACAAATATGACTCTGTCATTGTCCATGTTGGTGTGAATGACTTGAGATGTACCTCCCTGGACTACTTGAAAAGAGACATGGAAGAGCTCTCGGATCATGTGACCCAGGCAGGCATGACCCTAGCCCTGTGTAGCATCCTGCCTTCACCCAGAATGATACCACAATATAAGGACAAAATGATTGACTTGAACAATTGGCTAAACTTCTGGTGTCATTCAAAATGGATCCAGTATCTGTCTACCTGGGACGACAAGACTGACAGACCACGATGCTTTGCCAGAGATGGTCTGCACCTGTCGCACCTGGGATTCAGGTTACTGGCTAAGGCTCTTGCCACCCCTATAGTGCCTTTTTTAGGCAAAGTTCAAAGGACAAAACCACCACGGTAACAGGTACAAACATGCAAAATCTGAAGGTAATGCTACTCACTGCTTGAAGTCTAAACCTCAAAATGCACTCTCTCAAGGCACTCCTAAAAATGGAGAACATCAATATCTGTGCAGTAACTGAGACCTGGTTCAAGGCTCCAGAGAGCACCCCTGCAATACCAGGCTACAACTCTTAGCACACTTTTTGGCCACCAAAGCAGGACCGAAACACTAAAGGTGGAGGAGTGTTAATATTCACCAAGGATATTCACACCACCAGGCTAGTTGCCCAACACAATGCGTCTGAAATTCTCCAGGTGCAACTAGCACTAGGTAAGACTGCAATCCAAATTGTAGCTTGCTACAGATCCCCCACCATACCCCAAGATTCTCACTACACCTTTCTAAACATACTGGAAAATATTAAGATAGAACCAAACACCCTAATACTGGTTGATTTTAACTACCCTGCCATTAACTGGGAAAACTACTCATGTACCAACACCTTTGCTCAATGGTTCTTGGAATCCATAGTCCCATCAGGGGCTCCAATATCCTAGACCTGGTCATTACCAACATGTGAAATCGATGCTCCACACCTATGGTCACCCCTAGTCAGGTCTGACCATAAGCTAATCACCCTTAACATCCACATCCCACCCCCACCCCTCAGTAAGGAAACCTCCATAAAAAACTTCTCCAAAGCCAACTTCATGTTATTCAAGTCAGAAGTGACAAACTTCATGACACCCATGCAGACGAGAGCTGAAAGTTTACTGCTGAATCCTACACTAAGGAACTGTACGAGCACATCCACTCATGCATAAATCATGCCATCCCAAATAGAACCAAGATGCTCTCATCAAAAAAAAAAGGAGCCAATCTGGTGGTCCCCTGCCATAAACAAACTTTACAACAAAAGGAAGAAACTGTTGCAGAAAAGAGGAAAATCCCAGGATGCAAAAAACTTCCTTACCAGCATCAGTAAGAAACTGAGATCCCTCATAAAATCCTCCAAAGCTAGTTACAAAAATAAAATTGCCAAAGATTCCAAAGACAACCACAAGGCATTCTATAACTATGTCAAGAATCTAAATGGCAAAGCTCAGATCTGCTCTGAGCTAAAACAGAATGGCATTAAATATACTGATCCCAAGGATATTGCCAATATCCTGGCAGATTGATTCAGTGCCAACTTCACCCCCCTCTCACCCCCTAAATGGCCCATCTCAATACCGGAAGATTGCCAAATTCTGGTAATAATGGCCACAAAGGTAAAAAACGCACTCTCCAAAGCTAAGAATACAGCATCCATGGGACCAGATGACATCCCGGGCTGTGTACTACATGAACTACAATATGAACTGGCACTTCACCTAAGTGTCATGTTTAATCATAGCCTCACCACAGGTTTCATGCCCATTGAGTGGCGCAGCGCTACAGTTATCCCACTCCACAAGGGGAGATCCACTTTGGATCCCAGAGACTACTGTCCTGTCAGTCTGACAAGCCTTATCTGCAAGGCCATAGAGTGTATTATCATGGAACATATGAACAAAGACATTGGCAACCTTCTAACACTGGACCCCACCCAGTTTGGGTTCATGAAGGGCCAATCTTGTCTCCTGAACCTGATTGACTTCTTCAAATCGGTCTCCAGAGCCATGGACAAGGGTAAGGTGGTCCACACAGCCTATCTAGACCTTGCCAAGGCCTTTGATACCATCCCCCACTCTGGAATCATAGATAAACTTACTAAGCTGGGCATTAATCCCTACGTCACCCAAATGGGTTGCTAACTGGCTTACTGATAGAACCCGCACTGTAAAAATAGCCGACTCCAAATCCAGCTCCAGACAAGTGACAAGTGGAGTACCTCAGGGTTCAGTCCCAGGGCCGCTCTTGTTTGGCATCTACTTCTCTGAAGTACAGGCCAACACTAAGGGACTCTGGATAACAAAGTTCGCAGATGACTGCAAACTGGGAGCCATTATTGAATCCTCAAATGATGTGGATACTCTACAAAAGGGCCTTACAGAAACAGATGCTTGGTGCCAGAGCCATGGACTCAAGCTAAATGCCAAGAAATGTATAGTTATCCCCTTTGGGAAAAAAACATGTATCCTTGAATTACCATATAGGTGGCAGTACACTAAACACTGAAAGTGTGATAAGAGACTTAGGGATACAGGTGGACAGTGGTCTCACCTTCGATAACCACATCACCACAACAGTCAGGAAATCCTTCTATGTGGCACACCTCATCACTAAGGGCTTTTCATCCAGAAAAAAGGAGGTCATTGTCCCACTGCACTCATCCCTCATTAGACCCATTATAGAATACAATACCCCATTTGGTATGTACCTCTCAAGACATCTGCAACAACTGGAAAGGCCGCAGAAATACCTCACTAAAAGAATCACAGGCCTAAAGCAGATGCCCTATGCTGACCGCCTTAAAAAACTCCAGTTAAACTCTGTCGCATATTGTCTACAAAGAGGTGATCTTTGCTTAACATACAAGGCCATATCAAACCCAGAGCTGTTGGACATGCTACACTTAAAGAAATCCCAATCCCTCAGAGCCACATGCTCCAGGGATCTAAACCTTGTCATCACAATAAACAAAACATGCTGGAGGGATAGGTTCCTGACCCAGAGACTCCCCAGACTCTGGAATAGATTGCCCATACATGTCAAGCAGAGTGCCTCTTTGGTCCTCTTCAAAAGGAACCTTAACGATTGGATGGGAGGAAGGTAATTCACCCCGGGGATCACTTCAATCGCCCTGCTAGACAGGGGTCCAGGGAAGTAAATAGTGTGGGAAGAAATAGCCAGGGAATTGTTATGGCTAGGCTTGTATCGGCCCTAGGGCTGATAGCCTAGTACCAACCTATGAACCTATGAACCTATGAACTAACAACGGGCAAAACTGCTATTCAAATTATAGCTTGCTACAGATCACCCACCATATCCCAGGACCCCCACTCTGCATTCCTGGAAACACTGGGTAACATAAAGGTCCTACCAAACACCCTGATACTGGGTGATTTCAATTACCCAAACATTAACTGGGAGAATTACTCAAGTACAAACTCCCTTTCCCAACATTTCCAAGAATTTATAAACTCAAACGCCCTGGATCAACTGGTCAACACCCCCACCAGAGGTGACAACATATTGGACCTGGTCATCACCAACATGGGGGACCGGTGTTCCACACCGGACATCAACCCCTCATTGGTTAGATCTGACCATAAACTAATCACTCCAGAGATCCACATTCCGCCACCACCCCGGTCAAAGAAACCACTGTGAAAAACTTCTCAAAAGCAAACTTCACGTTACTTAAGACGAAGGTGGGAAGTTTCAAAGCCCCCATGCTAAAGGATAACGCTGTCCAAGCTGCAAAATCCTTTACTAATGCACTCTATGGGAACCTACAAGAATGCATGGATCGTGCTATCCCAAACAAAACCAAGACTCACTCCTCCAAGAAAAGGAAACCAGTTTGGTGGACCCCTGCCATAAACAAGCTATACAATAGAAGGAGGAAACTAGTACAGAAAAGAGTAAAATCCCAAAAGGGAAAACATCCCTGATCAGTATCAGCAAGAAACTACATTCCCTCATAAAATCATGCAAGGCTAGCCTTGAAAGAAAAATTGCCATGAGATAACCACAAAGCATTCTTTAGCTATGTCAAGAATCTAAGTGGCAATTCTCAGATCTGCTTAGAATTAGTGCAGAATGGCACAAAATACACTGAACGAACTGATATAGCCAGCATCCTGGCAGACAGGTTCAGTGCAAACTTCACCCCCCTCTCACCCCCAAAAGGTCTCATAACTATACCAGAAGAATGTAGTGCCCCTGAAATCACAGACACTCAGGTTAAAACAGCCCTCTCTAAAGCCAAAAACACAGCATCAATGGGACCAGACGGTGTCCCAGGCTGTGTCCTGCATGAGCTCAAAGATGAACTAACCCCTCACCTAAACACACTGTTTAAACTCAGTCTC